>NC_069499.1:1167901307-1168268807 GCF_027579735.1 Bombina bombina
TATTTTTATGTATTGATTTTATGTGTATTTCCCTACTGCTGATTTTGCATGTTAGATTATATATCCTCAAATGGTAGCAACTTAATCAAGTATAGCATCTATCGGCTAGATTTAGAGTTTTGTCGGTAACGACCCGCGTAGCTAACGCTGGCTTTTTTCTGGCCGCACCTTTAAAATAACTCTGGTATTGAGAGTCCACAGAATGGCTGCGTTAGGCTCCAAAAAAGGAGCGTAGAGCATATTTAACGCAACTTCAACTCTCGATACCAGAGTTGCTTACGGACGCGGCCAGCCTCAAAAACGTGCTCGTGCACGATTCCCCCATAGGAAACAATGGGGCTGTTTGAGCTGAAAAAAAACCTAACACCTGCAAAAAAGCCGCGTTCAGCTCCTAACGCAGCCCCATTGTTTCCTATGGGGAAACACTTCCTACGTCTGCACCTAACACTCTAACATGTACCCCGAGTCTAAACACCCCTAACCTTACACTTATTAACCCCTATTCTGCCGCCCCCGCTATCGCTGACCCCTGTATATTATTTTTAACCCCTAATCTGCCGCTCAGTAAACCACCGCTACTTACATTATCCCTATGTACCCCTAATCTGCTGCCCCTAACACCACCGACCCCTATATTATATTTATTAACCCCTAATCTGCCCCCCACAACGTCGCCTCCACCTGCCTACACTTATTAACCCCTAATCTGCCGAGCGGACCGCACCGCTATTATTATAAAGTTATTAACCCCTAATCCGCCTCACTAACCCTATAATAAATAGTATTAACCCCTAATCTGCCCTCCCTAACATCGCTGACACCTAACTTCAATTATTAACCCCTAATCTGCCGACTGGAGCTCACCGCTATTCTAGTAAATGTATTAACCCCTTAATCTAAGTCTAACCCTAACACTAACACCCCCCTAAATTAAATATAATTTTAATCTAACTAAATTAATTAACTCTTATTAAATAAATTATTCCTATTTAAAGCTAAATACTTACCTGTAAAATAAATCCTAATATAGCTACAATATAAATTATAATTATATTATAGCTATTTTAGAATTTATATTTATTTTACAGGTAACTTTGTATTTATTTTAACCAGGTACAATAGCTATTAAATAGTTAAGAACTATTTAATAGCTAAAATAGTTAAAATAATTACAAATTTACCTGTAAAATAAATCCTAACCTAAGTTACAATTAAACCTAACACTACACTATCAATAAATAAATTAAATTAAATACCTAGAATTATCTACAATTAAACCTAACACTACACTATCAATAAATAAATTAAATACAATACCTACAAATAAATACAATGAAATAAACTAACTAAAGTACAAAAAATAAAAAAGAACTAAGTTACAAAAAATAAAAAAATATTTACAAACATTAGAAATATATTACAACAATTTTAAACTAATTACACCTACTCTAAGCCCCCTAATAAAATAACAAAGCCCCCCAAAATAAAAAAAATGCCCTACCCTATTCTAAATTACTAAAGTTCAAAGCTCTTTTACCTAACCAGCCCTGAACAGGGCCCTTTGCGGGGCATGCCCCAAGAAGTTCAGCTCTTTTGCCTGTAAAAAAAAACATACAATACCCCCCCCAACATTACAACCCACCACCCACATACCCCTAACACTAAGCCCCTGAAGATCTCCCTACCTTGAGTCGTCTTCACCCAGCCGAGCCAAATTCTTCATCCAAGCGGAGCAAGAAGAGGTCCTCCATCCGGTAGAAGTCTTCATCCAAGCGGGGCAGAAGAGGTCTTCCATCCGATTGAAGTGTTCATCCAAGCGGCATCTTCTATCGTCATCCATCCGGAGCGGAGCGGCAGCATCCTGAAGACCTCCGACGCGGAACATCCATCCTGGCCGACGACTGAACGACGGTTCCTTTAAATGACGTCATCCAAGATGGCGTCCCTCGAATTCTGATTGGCTGATAGGATTCTATCAGCCAATCGGAATTAAGGTAGGAATATTCTGATTGGCTGATGGAATCAGCCAATCAGAATCAAGTTCAATCCGATTGGCTGATCCAATCAGCCAATCAGATTGAGCTCGCATTCTATTGGCTGATCGGAACAGCCAATAGAATGCGAGCTTAATCTGATTGGCTGATTGGATCAGCCAATCGGATTGAACTTGATTCTGATTGGCTGATTCCATCAGCCAATCAGAATATTCCTACCTTAATTCCGATTGGCTGATAGAATCCTATCAGCCAATCGGAATTCGAGGGACGCCATCTTGGATGACGTCATTTAAAGGAACCGTCATTCGTCGTTCAGTCGTCGGCCAGGATGGATGTTCCGCGTCGGAGGTCTTCAGGATGCTGCCGCTCCGCTCCGGATGGATGACGATAGAAGATGCTGCTTGGATGAAGACTTCAATCAGATGGAAGACCTCTTCTGCCCCGCTTGGATGAAGACTTCTACCGGATGGAGGACCTCTTCTTGCTCCGCTTGGATGAAGAATTTGGCTCGGCTGGGTGAAGACGACTCAAGGTAGGGAGATCTTCAGGGGCTTAGTGTTAGGTTTATTTAAGGGGGGTTTGGGTTAGATTAGGGGTATGTGGGTGGTGGGTTGTAATGTTGGGGGGGGGTATTGTATGTTTTTTTTTACAGGCAAAAGAGCTGAACTTCTTGGGGCATGCCCCGCAAAGGGCCCTGTTCAGGGCTGGTATGGTAAAAGAGCTTTGAACTTTAGTAATTTAGAATAGGGTAGGGCATTTTTTTATTTTGGGGGGCTTTGTTATTTTATTAGGGGGCTTAGAGTAGGTGTAATTAGTTTAAAATTGTTGTAATATATTTCTAATGTTTGTAAATATTTTTTTATTTTTTGTAACTTAGTTCTTTTTTATTTTTTGTACTTTAGTTAGTTTATTTAATTGTATTTATTTGTAGGTATTGTATTTAATTTATTTATTGATAGTGTAGTGTTAGGTTTAATTGTAGATAATTATAGGTATTTTATTTAATTTATTTATTGATAGTGTAGTGTTAGGTTTAATTGTAACTTAGGTTAGGATTTATTTTACAGGTAAATTTGTAATTATTTTAACTATTTTAGCTATTAAATAGTTCTTAACTATTTAATAGCTATTGTACCTGGTTAAAATAAATACAAAGTTACCTGTAAAATAAATATTAATCCTAAAATAGCTATAATATCATTATAATTTATATTGTAGCTATATTAGGATTTATTTTACAGGTAAGTATTTAGCTTTAAATAGGAATAATTTATTTAATAAGAGTTAATTAATTTCGTTAGATTAAAATTATATTTAATTTAGGGGGGTGTTAGTGTTAGGGTTAGACTTAGCTTTAGGGGTTAATACATTTATTACAATAGCGGTGAGCTCCAGTCGGCAGATTAGGGGTTAATAATTGAAGTTAGGTGTCGGCGATGTTAGGGAGGGCAGATTAGGGGTTAATACTATTTATTATAGGGTTAGTGAGGCGGATTAGGGGTTAATAACTATATTATAATAGCGGCGCTTTGCGGTCGGCAGATTAGGGGTTAATAAGTGTAGGCAGGTGGAGGCGACGTTGTGGGGGGCAGATTAGGGGTTAATAAATATAATATAGGGGTCGGCGGTGTTAGGGGCAGCAGATTAGGGGTACATAGCTATAATGTAGGTGGCGGCTCTTTGCGGTCGGCAGATTAGGGGTTAATTATTGTAAGTAGCTGGCTGCGACGTTGTGGGGGGCAGGTTAGGGGTTAATAAATATAATATAGGGGTCGGCGGTGTTAGGGGCAGCAGATTAGGGGTACATAAGGATAACGTAGGTGGCGGTCGGCATATTAGGGGTTAAAAATTTTTAATAGAGTGGCGGTGATGTGGGGGGACCTCGGTTTAGGGGTACATAGGTAGTTTATGGGTGTTAGTGTACTTTAGAGCACAGTAGTTAAGAGCTTTATAAACCGGCGTTAGCCCAGAAAGCTCTTAACTACTGACTTTTTTCTGCGGCTGGAGTTTTGTCGTTAGATTTCTAACGCTCACTCCAGACACGACTCTAAATACCGGAGTTAGAAAGATCCCATTGAAAAGATAGGATACGCAATTGACGTAAGGGGATCTGCGGTATGGAAAAGTCGCGGCTGAAAAGTGAGCATTAGACCCTTTTTTGAATGATTCCAAATACCGGCGGTAGCCTAAAACCAGCGTTAGGAGCCTCTAACGCTGGTTTTCACGGCTACCGCCAAACTCCAAATCTAGCCGTATGAGGGCATGATACTATACGCATTTCTGTAAGCCACCATATATATTTTTATAAATTCCCTGCTTATCGATGCAGACGCATGGTATTCTTAATAAATATTGAGATTTACGACACTATTTGTTTTCACTTATTAACTAGAAACACGTATTTATTGTTATATTGCTACATTATCACCTATACCTGCCTCGATACTCTCTATATCTAGATAGATTGTATTTTGGTCACCCCACTAGCTATTTTTCACATCATTACCACTTACATTTATATTGTTTTCATGGTATCATATTAATATTTACTAGACACTATTTTACCACTTACATGTTTTTGATTTTTCACATTATTACTATTTACATTGTTTTCATGGTATCATATTAGTATTTACTAGACACAATATTATCTATTAGGCAAATCTAACTTATTCACTGTCTAATTGTATTTAGAGTATTTATTATTTCTTACACTCTGCTTTAGCGCCATCCTTTTTCTTCTTTTTAATTTGTGAACTGCTTGTGCAATGCTGCCCCCTGCAGATTTGCAGCCAATTGGCCGCTAGCAGGGGGTGTCAATCAACCCGATCGTATAGGATCGGGCAGATTGATGTCCGCTGCCTCAGAGCAGGCGGACCAGTTATGGAGCAGCGGTTTTTAGACTGCTGCTTCATAACTACTGTTTCCGGCGTGCCTGACGGCTCGTGCGGAAACAGGGGCATCAAGCTCCATTCGGAGCTTGATAATTCGGCCCCTAATTCTATATTTCCACCTCTCCTTAATTTTCCTACTCCACCAATGATTTGCCATCTCATTTGACTGATATTATGACCAGCCTTTAAAAAAATGGCTAGATACTGGGGCTTCTTTATCCTTGCATCTAATATTTGATCTATGCTGACTCATCCTATCTCGCACCTTCCTTATCGTCTCACCAATATAAATTCTGGAACATGGACATTTAATAAGGTATACGACATAGTCACGGGTATAATGGTTTCTGATATTAAACTTTGTCTGTGGACACTGAAATTCTGCCCCTTTAATTACAGCACTGCAACTGGCACATCTCAAACAAGGAAAAATGCCAGTATTTTTGGATGTTATATATTTCTGTTGTTTCTCAGTGCCTAAATCATTTCTCACTAGGAGGTCACCCAAATTAGGGACCCTCCAATATGCCATCATTGGAGGGTTCTGAGAAGCCTCAATATTTAAATTACAATTTTTCAATATACTCGTGTTTGTTGATTATTTTACTTTTCTCCTAGATATAGGGATTGTACTGTGTCACACACACTATCATATGTTGTTTATCAATAGAGATACCTTTTTCTATTTTTTTAATTTCTGCCTCTATCAATTTGTTGGGATAGCCTCTTTTTCTGAATTTATCACACATTTCTCATAACCTACAGTCTTTTACCCTCTTCAATTGACTTAAATGGAGAGAATTTCTTAATGCACTGTGGTGAAAGCTTTCATACCTCAGCAAGGTGTTCCTAACAGTCATTTTCCTATATAAATCTATATTAAGATTACATGAACTCTTATCGTTATATACTACTGTGTCCAGGAATACTATTCTTTTATCACTAAAGTTCAGTGTAAACTTTAGGCCATTTACAGTTCCATTTAGCTGATCCACAAATTCAAGCAGGGTATCAATGTCACTCCACCACACGCCAAATATATCATCTATGTAGCGCCACCAAGCTGCTCCATATTGTAAAAATAAATTATTTTCATATACAAATTTTTCTTCAAAACAACTCCCTATTTGAGAGGGACAGTCCCTGATTCTGAGCCGTGTCCCACTGTCTCTCTGAGACAGCCATATGCCCCTATTTACAGAATTTCCCTTAGACCCACCCACAAACTGCCCAGATACACCCACTAACCACTCAGAAACGCCCATAATCCCACCCAATATCCAGACATGAACTGCCCCTTCTGCCACAGTCCCACCCACAAACTGATGAGTGCCCTCCTCAACCTCCGGGGGCCCTAATTCCTAGCCACAAATAATGGGAGCTATGCTGATGCTAGTCAGGTTACTGAGGAGTCTTGTGATCATGTTTGGAAAATATAGATTAAGTGATGTTCACTGAAATGTCACAGTTTAATTTCTGGGCATGCCTGCCAATAGCATCTATAGATTTGTGAGGTGCCCAATAAATTATATCTCTAACAATAAATGTAAACCAATAATAACATTACAACAGAAATATGTATGAAATGCTTAAAAAAAGCGGTTTATGTAAAATGTTTTATATTTTATAAATATGCTTACTGGTAAGTAATACAAACTTTGTATAAATAGTTTTCAAAGCTTCTTTCTCCCACTGAATGAAATAAAATCTGTGTACCTTCTTAAAGTGACAGTATACTGTCAAATGTCCTCCCCTTTAACTTTTTCCTAACAATCCATTTTACCTGCCAGAGTGTATTAAATTGTTTACAGATGGTTCTGTTACCTTTATTTGCATTTGAAATAGCTGATTGTCAGGGTGCCAGGAATCAGACTGAGACGAGAAGTGCAAAAATAATCACAACTTTATTAATTGTCCACAAGTCAAATAACAAGCCAGGAGTCAAAACCAGAGCTCGTAGTCAGATGAGCCGAGTCAGGAGCTAAAGCGAATAGTCAGACGAGCCGGAATCAGGAACAAGGAAAACAGCAGAGTCAGGAACAAGCCAGGGATCAGGAACCAGGAAGGACGTCAGGCAGCCAGGTAATACACAGGAACTCTCACAAACAGGTCTGAGACAACGCAAAGGCAAAGCATACTGAACAGAGGCCCTTTAAATAATAAGTGATGACATCACAATTCTGAGACTGCATCCTGTCTCACATGGATGATGCACACCAGTCTGGCCATAAAAGGAAGTACAGGAAATGAGCAGCATCCCCCACAATGCACCATAGTCAGGAAGAGAGGTGAGTAAAATGGCTGCCAGCAGCACATGGCAAACACAACAGGGAGAAAACCCTGACACTGATTTTGCCACATATACTAAAAACTGCAGTACTTAAAGGGACACTATAGTCAGAAAACAAAGTACACTATTTTTTTTTATTTTTTTAAATGACATAAATAGTAGTTTTGCAATATATATTAATTCAAATGTTTGCAGCTAAAGTTGTTAAAATTAAGAGTTACTTTGCCTGTTCTGTCATTTCTTGTTATGGACTATATGATACGTCTGTATTATTTTTCTCCACACAGTTCACTTTTTTCCTACACTCCCTAATTTACTGTAGTGCAGGTACAGCAGTGGCGTCACTAGGGGGTGCGGGGGGTGCGGGCCGCACCTGGGTGACATCCTCCAGGGGGTGACACCACCAAAAAAAAATAATTTTTTTTTAATTTTTTTTATTTTATTGAAATTCAAAGAAATACAATGTAGAGATGCATATATTTTTTTATTAGAGGGGCCAGCATTTGTGAACATTAGTGGGACTGGGGAAGTTGTAGACACTTCATTTTTTTGAGCCAGCGCTGCAATTTCCACAAATAGTTTTCCCGGCTGCTTTTGCTTGTTTGTACTTTGCTCCTCCACTGCCCAATTTCACTATGAATGTTGTGGGCGTGCCGTGGGGCTTGCAAAGTTGCGCTGCCAGCCTAAACCTGCCTGCCTATCTGTGCTCACTGCTCAGTGGCGTGTGGAGCAGTGGAGTCACTCACTGCTGTGCTGTCTCTCTAATCGGGAACTGGGAAATCATGAGGGGGATGACTGTCTGACACTGTCTCTAAAGTTATGGTACACTAAGTTCACACTGAAGAGGTAGGAGGGGAGGGCAGGTGGGGGTCTGGGGTGGGCAGAGAGCAGAGGTGCTTGGCCATAAGAAGTGGTAGACACGCGGCCCGGGGCTGTGTACTGACAGACTTGGAACAGGGTCAGAGAGCAGAATTTTCATAGTTTGCGCGCCTAAACGTTTTCTTTAGTGATTTATTTTTAGAGTGCTCTGTTTATCTTTCATTTGATGCTCTGCTGAGCCAGGGAGCATCTTTAGGCATGAGCTTTATAATTAATGCAGTGCAGTTTACATATTTTGTATGTGTGTGTGTCTGAGTGTTTTTGTGTGTGTTTGAGTGTTTTTGTGTGTGTGTGTATCTGAGTGTTTTTGTGCGTGTGTCTGAGTGTTTTTGTGCGTGTGTCTGAGTGTTTTTGTGCGTGTCTGAGTGTGTTTCCGAGTGTTTGTGTGTGCATCCGAGTGTGTTTTTAAGTGTGTCTGAGTGTGTCTGAGTGTTTGTATGTGTGTGTGCCTGTGTTTTTGTGTTTGTGCTTTCTGGGGGGAGGGGGGGGGTGACACCATAACGTACCGCACCGGGTGACACCAACCCTAGTGACGCCACTGAGGTATAGAGCCAACTACTCTACCTCATCTCTCTACAGGTATGTATTTCTTCTGCTTCCACTTCTAACCTGGCTGCGTGTCCATGTCCCTTTAAACTGTAATATTTTGGTATGCACAATATTTGAAATTATGACTATTTTGGAATCTGGTATCTGCTTTCCTGTATAACTTCAGTGTGCATTCCCTGCCATTTGTTCTCCCACCTTCAATCTAATTTGCAAGTGTGTAACTCCTGTGTATCTAGGCTGCCTGTAGCTCTGTGGGCCCTGTGTTACAAGTGGCAGAGTTAGAAACCGGAGTTAGAAACTGTAATCCCCACTAAAAGGTAATCCTCACTAATTATACACCTGCACAATGCTCTCCATTTCTTTTCTGCTCTTTCTATCTGCCTTTCTCCTAAAACTCACTGCACGTCCCTATAACAATAACCACTACACTATGCATATCTCACCTTCCCTTCTCTCATCCCCTATGGTGTCCTCTCATGAACCACTATGTCTCCTTAGAAATACTTCCCCATCTAACTCTTCTGTCTCCAACCATACCCACTCCTACAAGTCTCACGCTCACCTTATCTCACTCACACTACTGCTTGCTGCTGGTTACATCTCTCCCAACCTTGGCCCTACATCAGTCATCACACTTCCACACTCTCCCTCAATCTCCCACAGTAAAAACTCTAGGTTACTGAATCCTAAAAATCTCATCTCCATTTACCCACAGCGCTTATCCCCTTTCTTTTCTTGTGCTCTCTGGAATGCTTACTCTTACTTTCCAACACTTTCAACCTTCTAGCAATTACTGAAAGATGGCTATCTTCTTCTGACACTGCTTTCATTGCTGCTCTTGCACACACTGGTCTTCACCTTAAACATTCCCCTAGGCCAGGTGAGAGGCATGGTAATGGTGTTGAAATCTCACTCTCCCCCTCCTGCTCCTATCAGTACTTGCCTCCACCCCCAACCCTCTCCTTTTCATCCTTTTGAAGTTCACTGCTTTCGCCTCTTCTCCCCCTCTCCCTCAGGGTGGCAGTCATCTATCGCCCTCCTGAACCAACCTCCCAATTCCTTGACAACTTTGCAGCCAGGCTTCCTCACTTTCTCTCTCGAAATATACCTACTCTAATTCTGGGAAATTTCAATATCCCGTTTGACAACCCATCTGTCCCTGCTGCTTCTAAACTTCTCTCACTCACAAACTCCTTCAGTCTCTCACAATCCACCCTATTCCCTACTCACCGCGATGGACACCTTTATTGATCTGGTATTTTCCTACCTCTGCTCTATATCTGACGTCACCTGTTTCCCATTTTAGACCACCACCTGCTCACCTATAATCTTAATGTACAGGCTAAACCTACTTCTCCCCTTTCCCCCACACCTGTATAAATCTGCACAATGTGGATCCTCTCCAATTTTCCAACCTTTTTAAAAAAGTCCTCCCCCACACTTCCATGATATCCTGCTCTGACCTAGCTACAACCCACTATAATAATACTCTTTCCTCTGCACTAGACATTCTCGCTCCTCCCCAGCTACGCAAAACCCCACGTCCTCAGTTACAGCCCTTGTACTCTCAGCAAACACGTTACCTGCCTGGAGGAAAGCTTGCTGTGAACCTGATTTCATCCACTATAAGTTAATTCTTCATTCTTACACATCTGCCCTTCACTTTACCAAGCAAACCTACTTCTCTATTCTAATATCTACTCACTCCTCAAATCCTAAACGACTCTTCTCTACTGTCAACTCTCTCCTCTACCCACCTGCACCACCCCCTTCATCTGCCTTTAGTCCTCAAGAATTGGCAGCAACATCCCGACACAAGCCTGCAATCTTCCATCTCCACCCTCGGTCACCCCCTCTGCCACTCTTTGCATCTTCCCCCCAGCCACTGAGAATGAAGTGGGTTCCTTATTGTCTTCCTCATGCCTCTCCACTTGACCCTATCCCTTCACATATAAATCCTTCTCTGTCTCCGACCCTCACTCCAGCTCTTACTCACATCTTCAACTTATCCCTTTCTACCCATTCATTCCCATCTTCTTTCAAACATGCAAAGGTCACACATGCAAAGGCCCCATCCTCAAAAAACCCTCCCTCGACCATAATTCTCCTGCAAACTACTGCCCCATATCACTGCTTCCACTAGATTAAAAACTAGTTTTTGACTGCCTAACCCGCTTCCTGTCCTCTATCTTCTTGCTTGACCCCCTGCAATCTGGATTCTGTCCCCAACACTCAACTGAGATGGCCCTCACCAAGGTTTCTAACAATCTTCTTTCTACTATAAACAACGTCCACTACTCTATACTTATCTTACTTGACCTCTCAGCTGCCTTTGACACCACTGACCACCTCCTCCTCCTACAGACTCTCAGCTCTTTTGGTCTCTGTGACACTGCCCTCTTTTGGATCCACTCTTAAAAGGTCCTTTTCTGTCTCATTTTCTGGTGACCCCTCCTCTTCAATACCTCTGTCTGTTGGAGAACCTCAAGGCTCTGTCCTGGGTTCTCTACTCTTCTCTATTTATACTTCTTTAACAACATCTATTGCTTCAAATATCAGTTCTATGCTGATGATACTTATTTCTATTTCTCCCCCCCCCAGCTCTCTCTCCTTCTGTCCTTTCTCATGTCAGCGACTGCTTATTTGTCATTTCTTCCTGGATGGCCTCTCACTACCTAAACATTAACATGTCTAAGACTGAGCTTCTTCTACCCCCCCCCCCCCAGCTCTACTCCAATTTCTGACTTTTCTATCACTGTTGGCGACACCACTATCTCCCCATCCCAAGTCTGCTGCCTTAGAGTTAGACTTGACTCAAATCTGTCCTTCATACCCCACATCCAATTGCTCTCTTCATACTGCCACAACCACATACACAATATCTCCAAAATTCTCACCCTGACCTACAAAGACCTTACCAATGCTGCCCCCATCTGTCCTCACTAATCAACAAATATAGCCCACCCCCTAAGGTCCAACAGTGACCTGCTCCTTGCATCTTCTACCATCACCTCCTCCCATGCTAGACTGCAGAACTTCTTTCGTGCGACACCAACCCACTGGAATGCACTTCCTTGCGCTGTCCAACTTTCCCCCAATCTGTCCTCCTTTAAATGCTCCCAAAATACATTTTTGTTCAAGGAAGCCTACCACCCAACTCAGTAACAAATACATTTACCTAATTACCTAATAATTGCACTCATCTAACTCTCTACGCACATCATTCTCACCCATGCAATCCCCACCTCCTGCTTCTCACCCTCCTACCCTTCTAGATTGTAAATTCCCACTGTAACAGGGCCGTCAATCCCCCCTGTATTTGTTTGATACATTTTGTCCTGTCTCTTAAAAATATTGTATTGTTGTATTTGTATATTTTGTACCATGGACAGCGCTGCAGAATTTGTTGGAGCATTATAAATAAAGTTTAATAATAATACTCAGCTACTGGCTGTGGTACTAGCTGTGCACAGTATATTGTGTAAACTATAGGGAGCAGCAGACAAATTATTAGGGAGCAGTGTAAGTAATCTAGGTTTCAGCTGCTCTAGTGCTCTCACTGCTGAGACTAGTTTGTTGCCAAGGTAACCCAGGATGTGCAGGAATTGTAATCAACTGCAGAGCAGTCTATTTAGGGCAGAGAGGCAGCTTTCGCTTCATTTTTGAGTCCCTACACTTTATTTCTGCTACTGTAAACAGAAAAGTGTTTCCTTCTTTGCTGGGTGCAGTATACTATGCACAGCTAGTACTATTACTGCCATTGGTGTCTGGTAGCTGAGTAAGTGGCTCTATACATGTATACAGCTGGTGTAGGAGAGTATTAAAATAGTGAGCTGTGTGGGGAAGGAACAATACTATAGTATCAGGAAATGACAACACAGGCAAGTTCACTCTCAATTTTAACAACTTTAGCTGCAAAATGTTTTAATACATTTAGATGTCATTTATTTTTTTCAAATATTGTACTTTGTTTTCTGACTACAGTATAATTATTGGCTATAGAAAAGCTATGTAAACATATCCAGCAGAAGTACGGTGTGTGTGTGTAAAACTACTTTAGAAGTAATTTGCACATCAACATACATTATCAGGCTTGTAAACTCATTAGCTAAGGTAAACAATTCTGTGTGATGACTTCAAAATTAGAAGATTACCTTACTGGTAACTTTACAAGCATGACCAGCCAGAGAATGGCTCTAGAGTCATCTTATTTAAATATTTTGGCATGTTGGCATACTTCAGGATAGCTTCTGATGACTAGTCTGGAGTCATTGATTACTTCAGGATGACTCTAGGTAGATCCTTTTTGACTAGGGTGTGGGTGGGAGGTACTTGAAAATATAAGTAATGAAATGCTATTTGCCAGTCCAGAGTAGACGTGTTTTTCCACTCAAACACTCGCAGGGGTAGCCCTCATGGAATTTTATTAGAAAGGGGGCTGTCCCTGCGAGTGGCGAGATGTCTCCTATATAAATAATGAGGGCTCTCTGCTATGTAACAGTTCGCAATGGAGGATGAAGTATACAGGGAGAACACGGTGTAGGCTTACATTTTAATATTACACCTAATACAAATTAAATTATGCTGTTTTCAGTGCACTGTACCTTAAAATCGCTGTTATTTTCTTATGCATAGGTTTTCCTTTCAGAGTAATTATTGTTTTAAATATTTTGATAAAAGAACGCCACCTTTTAAGTTGCAAGAAAAAACAGTGAGCTCGAAGTACAAAAAAGTACAAAAAATGTAGAATTATGCTGGGATTTGAGAGACAATTTCATATACACCCATTAAACGCCCTGTCGTAGACAGTCTTGAGGGCTGTCACTAATGAGTGATTAGCAACAGATGTATGATCTCGCAGAGAGAGATGCAGTGAGGATTCTCCCCATGTTTAGCCAATTTTACGAAAAAAAAACAACTAATGCGCTTTGTATTTTATACTTATAAGTACAAATTTCGATGTGTTTTTTTTTTGCACATCCAGTGTACTTAAATTGTATTTACTATATATATATAGATATATATATACACATATTAACAAGAACATTTCTAGATAAAGCTATCAATGTTTCAGTGATTGCTTTTACTGTTCACTTAATATACACATACACACACATTTATCCCCCCCCCCCTAGTTATAAATTGGACACCTTGAAACCCTAAATAAGATAGAGACTTATCATTAAAGTAGCTTCCCACTAAAGTCACATTAAAAAAAAAGTAGCTTTATTGCACAACCACATACAACAAACCTTTTTTTCCAGTGATTGTACGGTTGTTGAATGCTTAAATATTTTAGAATACGAAGTTTAATTACGTGCAGTAAATAAGGTAGTATTTGTGTTTTATTTTATTAAAATCAGTGGGGGGTTTTGGTTACTGATGCATGCTTTGTGGGTTCTATAACGTCCCAGCAACTAAAGGCATTCCTTAAAGAAATACTTTTCCGGATTTGGGTCACATTGGATCATGGTACTTGGAATTTTAGGGAGATTGAATCACTCCATTTGCTGGCATCAGGGAGCCGCTATTACAATCAGGGAGACTCCCTGAACTTCAGGGAGAGTTGGCATGTTTGCAGTGCACAGGCAATGGGTAATATACAGCTGCGTCTAAATGCACTTTTTTCAGGTATCCTGTATTTTAGGCTCTTTGCTTTTAGATAAATGTTTACCAGTTAATTGGTCACTTCATTCCAGTTCTCAAACGTTATAGAAGTAGAAATGCTATTGTGGATGATGTCTTAACTGTCCTGAGGACATTTTTATACCATAATACTGTAGTGGCAAATATTGTTTAACATAATGGTCACAAACGCAAGGTTTTCAGGACATTACCAAATTTGAAGCTTAGTCCCGCATTTCTGACACCATGTTCCACTTACAAATTAACATTTTTACACTGTACAGTACACTGTCCTTTACTGGAGTCAAGCTATAAGACAGTTGAGAAATTCAAGTCAAGCTATCAGACACTGTTTTGGAGCAATCAGACAGTTATAAAACAGTAGTCAAGCTATCAGACACTTATTTGTTAGCACTTACTGAACACAAGAAGCATTTTTGTTATGTCACTCAAATTTAAAAAAAATAGTAATTTTCCAGCATTTCTCTAAGCGTTAAAAACAAAATTCCCCATTGTGCCACTAAATGTTCACTGCAGTTATCTCACCCAATGACCCCTCTACGATATCACAAAGTATGGAGATTTTTTACTGTGGAATTTTAAAAATATTGGGCGCCAAATGTCTCAAATTGCAAAAATAGGCACTTTTCAGCAATTTCACTTAGGGATAAAAACAAAATCTCCCATTGTGCCACTACATTTTCACCACAGCTATCTCACACAATGATCCCTCTACGATATAACACAGTATGGGGACTGTTTACTGTGGAATTTTTAAAATATTGGGCGCCAAATGTCTCTCAAATTGCAAAAATAGGCACTTTTCAGCAATTTCACTTAGGGATAAAAACAAAATCTCCCATTGTGCCACTACATTTTCACCACAGCTTCCTCACACAATGACCCCTCTACAATATCACAAAGTATGGAGACTTTTTACTTTGGAATTTTAAAAATATTGGGCCCCAAATGTCCCTCAAATAGCAAAATAGGCACTTCCTGCAATTTCACTAAGGGATAAAAACAAAATCTCCCATTGTGCCACTACATTTTAACCACAGCTTCCTCACACAATGACCCCTCTACAATATCACAAAGCATGGAGAGTTTTTACTGTGGAATTTTAAAAATATTGGGCCCCAAATGTCCCTCAAATTGCAAAAATAGGCACTTTTCAGCAAATTCACTAAGGGATAAAAACAAAATCTCCCATTGTGCCACCAAATTTTCACCATTTGCCCCCTTTTCATACACAGTAAGGGAAGATTAATATCCAAGTACAAGTAACTAGTTCTCATGACCTCTCAAACAATAACTGAATACAGGTCTACCAGATGTTTCTAATAAGAAGTATTACTGAAAAAGAGGGTTTTTACATTGATAATCGGTATATAAATAATACATGTACTAATGGAATCTATATACTTAGGCATATTTAAGGAGGCATAATCTACTGAAACAACATAAATCTGAGATATATATCTCCCTTAATTCAGTCTGAGTTGTAATAATGTATAGAAACACATTTTCACCATATTTGTTTTGTTTTTATTACAAAGTATAAATCTTAGATTTTTATTTTATTTCATAAATGTGATGAAATCTGTTACAGAATTGGATATTTATGTTAGAAAAATGGGTCAAAAAATCAGTAAAACCTAGAATGCCTATATACTGCTATAATCCACATTGACTTATAATACAAATTGTATAAAATTTCAAGAGTTAATAACTCGCTCGATATACTAGCATTAAGTCTGTGGTAGTAAGATCGCAACAGTTTCTGTATGGTGCTGATTTTGATGATTTGCTTATGTGTCATCATATGTAACTAGTTATTGGACTGATTCACGTATATTGTACAAGATTATCGGAGTTTTGACAAATGGAGGAGTATTCCTATGACAATATATGATTGGTCACAAGAACTAACACAGATGACATCGAGCTCATCCTATCAGGGCCCAACATTTACCGGCAACTAATCACGTGAGAAGGTGTGTGTAAACACTAGCACAGGATTGGATGCTCAAATTTAGTAAGGCCCTTATAAGTTCTGATGCGGAGAGGCTTCGGCTTGATCATTCTTACTAAGTTTAACATTGAAAAAGGCCGTTATATCGGCTGAAACACGTCTGTTTAAAAAACGGAATCTTTAGCCAAGTTTATTTATTTTATGCATGCAATCACTTCTGTCACCTGAAGCCGACGTTTCCTGCTATCGGCCAGGAAACAGGGAAGTGATACACGCTTTTTTAGGGGAAGGGTGTTCATTATAGTGTGGAATACAGAGGTTATCTGTAATTTTAAATTATACTATTAAAGTTTACTTTTAAGTGTTATTCCAAGGATAGGAATGAGTGCTATTTAAGTCCCTTACTTTCCTTTCTCCAAACAGTTCTATATGCCACTACATTTTCACCACTGCTTCCTCACACAATGACCCCTCTACAATATCACAAAGTATGGGGACTTTTTACTGTGCAGTTTTAAAAATATTGGGCCCCAAATGTCCCTCAAATTTCAAAAATAGGCACATTCAAACAATTTCATTTGGGGATAAAAACAAAATCTCCTATTGTGCCACTACGTTTTCACCACCGCTTCCTCGCACAATGACCCCTCTACAATATCACAAAGCATGGAGACTTTTTACTGTGGAATTTTAAAAATATTGGGCCCCAAATGTCCCTCAAATTGCAAAAATAGGCACTTTTCAGCAAATTCAGTTAGGGATAAAAACAAAATCTCCCATTGTGCCACCAAATTGTCACCACAGCTATCTCACACAATGACCCCTCTACAATATCACAAAGCATGGGGACTTTTTACTGTGGAATTTTAAAAATATTGGGCCCCAAATGTCCCTTCAATTGCAAAAATAGGCACTTTCAAACAATTTCAATTGGGGATAAAAACAAAATCTCCCATTGTGCCACTAAATTGCAAAAATAGGCACTTTTCAGCAATTTCACTTAGGGATAAAAACAAAATCTCCCATTGTGCACTAAATTTTCACTACAGCTATCTCACACAATGACCCCTCTACGATATCACAAAGCATGGGACTTTTTACTGTGGAATTTTAAAAATAATGAGCCCCAAATGTCCCTCCAATTTCAAAAATAGCCACTTTCAAACAATTTCACTTGGGGATAAAAACAAAATCTCCTATTGTGCCTCTAAATTTTCACCACAGCTATCTCACACAATGACCCCTCTACGATATCACGAAGTATGGGGACTTGTTACTGTGGAAATTTAAAAATATTGGGCCCCAAATGTCACTCAAATAGCAAAATAGGCACTTTTCAGCAAATTCACTTAGGGATAAAAACAAAATCTCCCATTGTGCCACCAAATTTTTACAACAGCTATCTCACACAATGACCCCTCTACGATATCAGAAAGTATGGGGACTTTTTACTGTGGAATTTTAAAAATATTGTGCCCCAAATGTCACTCAAATAGCAAAATAGGCACTTCCTGCAACTTCACTAAGGGATAAAAACAAAATCTTCCATTGTGCCACTACATTTTCACCACAGCTTTCTCACACAATGACCCCTCTACAATATCACAAAGTATGGGGACTTTTTACTGTGGAATTTTTTAAATATTGGGCCCCAAATGTCCCTCAAATCGCAAAAATAGGCACATTCAAACACTTTCACTTGAGGATAAAAACAAAATCTCCCATTGTGCCACTAAAATTTCACCACAGCTATCTCACACAATGACCCCTCTACGATATCACAAAGTATGGGGACTTTTTACTGTGGAATTTTAAAAATATTGGGCCCCAAATGTCCCTCAAATTGCAAAAATAGGCACATTCAAACAATTTCACTTAGGGATAAAAACAAAATCTCCTATTGTTCCACTACGTTTTCACCACAGCTTCCTCGCACAATGACCCCTCTACAATATCACAAAGCATGGAGACTTTTTACTGTGGAATTTTAAAAATATTGGGCCCCAAATTTCCCTTAAATTGCAAAACTAGGCACTTTTCAGAAAATTCACTTAGGGATAAAAACAAAATCTCCCATTGTGCCACCAAATTTTCACCACAGCTATCTCACACAATGACCCCTCTACAATATCACAAAGCATGGGGACTTTTTACTGTAGAATTTTAAAAATATTGGGCGCCAAATGTCCCTCCAATTGCAAAAATAGGCACATTCAAACAATTTCACTTGGGGATAAAAACAAAATCTCCCATTGTGCCACTAAATTTTCACCACAGCTATCTAACACAATGACCCCTCTACGATATCACACAGTATGGGGACTTTTTACTGTGGAATTTTAAAAATATTGGGCCCCAAATGTCACTCAAATAGCAAAATAGGCACTTCCTGCAACTTCACTAAGGGATAAAAACAAAATCTTCCATTGTGCCACTACATTTTCACCACAGCTTCCTCACACAATGACCCCTCTACAATATCACAAAGTATGGGGACTTTTTACTGTGGAATTTTTAAAATATTGGGCCCCAAATGTCCCTCAAATCGCAAAAATAGGCACATTCAAACACTTTCACTTGAGGATAAAAACAAAATCTCCCATTGTGCCACTAAAATTTCACCACAGCTATCTCACACAATGACCCCTCTACGATATCACAAAGTATGGGGACTTTTTACTGTGGAATTTTAAAAATATTGGGCCCCAAATGTCCCTCAAATTGCAAAAATAGGCACATTCAAACATTTTCACTTAGGGATAAAAACAAAATCTCCTATTGTTCCACTACGTTTTCACCACAGCTTCCTCGCAAAATGACCCCTCTACAATATCACAAAGCATGGAGACTTTTTACTTTGGAATTTTAAAAATATTGGGCCCCAAATTTCCCTTAAATTGCAAAAATAGGCACTTTTCAGAAAATTCACTTAGGGATAAAAACAAAATCTCCCATTGTGCCACCAAATTTTCACCACAGCTATCTCACACAATGACCCCTCTACAATATCACAAAGCATGGGGACTTTTTACTGTGGAATTTTAAAAATATTGGGCGCCAAATGTCCCTCCAATTGCAAAAATAGGCACATTCAAACAATTTCACTTGGGGATAAAAACAAAATCTCCCATTGTGCCACTAAATTTTCACCACAGCTATCTAACACAATGACCCCTCTACGATATCACACAGTATGGGGACTTTTTACTGTGGAATTTTAAAAATATTGGGCCCCAAATGTCCCTCAAATTGCAAAAATAGGCACATTCAAACAATTTCACTTGGGGATAAAAACAAAATATCCTATTGTGCCACTATGTTTTCACCACAGCTTCCTCACACAATGACCCCTCTACAATATCACAAAGCATGGAGACTTTTTACTTTGGAATTTTAAAAATATTGGGCCCCAAATTTCCCTTAAATTGCAAAAATAGGCACTTTTCAGCAAATTCACTTAGGGATAAAAACAAAATCTCCCATTGTGCCACCAAATTTTCACCACAGCTATCTCACACAATGACCCCTCTACGATATCACAAAGTATGGGGACTTTTTACTGTGGAATTTTAAAAATATTGGGCCCCAAATGTCACTCATATAGCAAAATAGGCACTTTCCAGCAAATTCACTTAGGGATAAAAACAAAATCTCCCATTGTGCCACCAAATTTTTACCACAGCTATCTCACACAATGACCCCTCTACGATATCACAAAGTATGGGGACTTTTTACTGTGGAATTTTAAAAATATTGGGCCCCAAATGTCCCTCAAATTGCAAAAATAGGCACATTCAAACAATTTCACTTGGGGATAAAAACAAAATCTCCTATTGTTCCACTACGTTTTCACCACAGCTTCCTCGCACAATGACCCCTCTACAATATCACAAAGCATGGAGACTTTTTACTGTGGAATTTTAAAAATATTGGGCCCCAAATTTCCCTTAAATTGCAAAAATAGGCACTTTTCAGCAAATTCACTTAGGGATAAAAACAAAATCTCCCATTGTGCCACCAAATTTTCACCACAGCTATCTCACACAATGACCCCTCTACAATATCACAAAGCATGGGGACTTTTTACTGTGGAATTTTAAAAATATTGGGCGCCAAATGTCCCTCCAATTGCAAAAATAGGCACTTTCAAACAATTTCACTCGGGGATAAAAACAAAATCTCCCATTGTGCCACTAAATTTTCACCACAGCTATCTAACACAATGACCCCTCTACGATATCATATAGTATGGGGACTTTTTACTGTGGAATTTTAAAAATATTGGGCCCCAAATGTCCCTCAAATTGCAAAAATAGGCACATTCAAACAAATTCACTTGGGGATAAAAACAAAATCTCCCATTGTGCCACTAAATTGCAAAAATAGGCACTTTTCAGCAATTTCACTTAGGGATAAAAACAAAATCTCCCATTGTGCCACTAAATTTTCACTACAGCTATCTCACACAATGGCCCCTCTACGATATCACAAAGCATGGGACTTTTTACTGTGGAATTTTTAAAATAATGGGCCCCAGATGTCCCTCCAATTGCAAAAATAGGCACTTTCAAACAATTTCACTTGGGGATAAAAACAAAATCTCCCATTGTGCCTCTAAATTTTCACCACAGCTATCTCACACAATGACCCCTCTACGATATCACAAAGTATGGGGACTTTTTACTGTGGAATTTTAAAATATTAGTCCCCAAATGTCCCTCCAATTGCAAAAAACATAAATTATGCTTATCGGATAATTTTGTTTCCATCTGTATGAGGAGAGTCCATAGCTTCATTCCTAACTTGTGGGAAATACAGAACCTGGCCACCAGGAGGAGGCAAAGACACCCCAGCCAAAGGCTTAAATCCCTCCCCCATGTCCCTCATCCCCCAGTCATTCTGCCGAGGGACCAAGAACAGCAGGATAAATATCAGGGTATAAAAGTTGCCAGAAGAATAAACAAAAGATTTAGGTCCACCCAACGGAGAAAACGGGCGGGGGCCATGGACTCTCCTCATACAGATTGAAATGGAATTATCAGGTAAGCATAATTTATCTTTTCCATCTTAATATGAGGAGAGTCCATGGCTTCATTCCTTACTTGTGGGAAACATATACCCAAGCTCTAGAGGACACTGAATGAAAACGGGAGGGTAAAGAGAGGCGGACCCTATTCTGAGGGCACCACAGCCTGCAAAACCTTTCTCCCAAAAGATGCTTCAGCCGAAGCAAAAACATAAAATTTGTAAAACTTTGAAAAAGTATGTAAGGAGGACCAAGGTAGCCACCCTACAAATGTGCTCCATAGAGGCCTCATTCTTGAAGGCCCAAGAAGAAGCCACAGCTCTAGTTGAATGAGCCATAATCCTCTGAGGAGACTTATGTCCCGCAGTCTCATATGCAAAACAGATAATGCTCCTCAACCAAAAGATAGGGAAGGGGAAGAAGCCTTCTGCCCTCTATGCTTCCCAGAATAGACAACAAACAATGCCGAAGTCTGCCTAAAATCCTTCGTGGCCTGAAGATAAAACTTCAAAGCCCGAACCACATCCAGATTATGAAGTAATCGTTCCTTCAAAGAAGAAGGATTAGGACACAAAGAAGGAACCACGATCTCCTGATTGATGTTGCAATCAGACACAACCTTAGGGAGAAAACCCAAACCAGTACGAAGAACAGCCTTATCAGCGTGAAAAACTAGTTAAGGAGGCTCACATCGCAAGGCCACCATTTCAGAGACTCTGTGTGCCAAAGCAATAGCCAGTAGAAAAAGAACCTTCCAAGACAATAATTTAATGTCAACGAGTGCATGGGCTCAAACGGAGCCCTCTGCAAAAACTTAAGAACCAAATGTAAACTCCAAGGTGGAGCAGAATGTCTAAACACAGGCCTGATTCTGGACAGGGCTTGAACAAAAGATTGAATATCAGGAAGCTCAGCAAGCCTCTTGTGAAGTAACACAGATAGAGCCGAAATCTGTCCTTTTAAGGAACTAGCGGCAAAACCCTCTTGGAGAAAGGAAAGAATCCTGGATACCTTGACTTTATGCCAGGGGAATCCAAGTTCTTCACACCAGACTAAATAGGTCCTCCACACCCTATGATGCGACGGGTGACCGGCTTTCTGGCTTGAATGAGAGTCTCAATCACTCTCTCAGAAAAACTTCTTCGCTAGGACTAAGCGTTTAATCTCCACGCAGTCAGCCTCAGAGAAACAGAATTTATGTTTACCTGATAAATTTCTTTCTCCAACGGTGTGTCCGGTCCACGGCTTCATCCTTACTTGTGGGATATTCCCTTCCCCTACAGGAAATGGCAAAAAGAGCACCCAGCAAGAGCTGTCCATATAGCTCCCCCTCCGACGGTTAGGAGAAAAAGGAGAAATCATAGGGTGCCGTGTAGTGTATAAAGAAAGAAATTTTTCAAACCTGGTTAAAAACCAGGGCGGGCCGTGGACCGGACACACCGTTGGAGAAAGAAATTTATCAGGTAAACATAAATTCTGTTTTCTCCAACATTGGTGTGTCCGGTCCACGGCTTCATCCTTACTTGTGGGAACCAATACCAAAGCTTTAGGACACGGATGAAGGGAGGGAGCAAACCAGGTTACCTAAACGGAAGGCACCACGGCTTGCAAAACCTTTCTCCCAAAAATAGCCTCCGAAGAAGCATAAGTATCGAATTTTTAAAATTTGGCAAAAGTATGCAGAGAAGACCAAGTCGCTGCCTTACAGATCTGATCAACAGAAGCCTCGTTCTTGAAAGCCCATGTGGAAGCCACAGCTCTAGTAGAATGATCTGTAATTCGTTCAGGAGGCTGCCGTCCGGCAGTCTCATAAGCCAATCGGATGATGCTTTTCAGCCAAAAAGAAAGAGAGGTAGCAGTAGCTTTCTGCCCTCTCTTCTTACCAGAATACACAACAAACAAAGATGATGTCTGTCTGAAATCCTTTGTTGCTTCTAAATAGAACTTTAAAGCACGAACCACGTCTAGATTGTGTAACAAGCGTTCCTTCTTTGAAACTGGATTCGGACACAGAGAAGGAACAACAATTTCCTGGTTAATATTCCTGTTGGAAACGACCTTTGGAAGAAAACCAGGCTTGGTACGTAAAACTACCTTATCTGTATGGAATACCAAAGCAGATAATTCAGAAACTCTTCTAGCAGAAGAAATAGCAACCAAAAACAGAACTTTCCAAGATAGAAACTTAATATCTATGGAATGCATGGGTTCAAACGGAACCCCCTGAAGAACTGAAAGAACTAAATTTAGACTCCAAGGAGGAGTCATGGGTCTGTAAACAGGCTTGATTCTAACTAACGCCTGTACAAACGCCTGTACATCTGGCATTGCTGCCAGACGTTTGTGTAACAAAACAGACAGAGCAGATATCTGTCCTTTTAAGGAACTAGCTGACAAACCTTTATCCAGACCTTCTTGGAGAAAGGAAAGTATCCTAGGAATTTTAATTTTACTCCAAGGGAATCCCTTGGATTCACACCAACGGATATATTTTTGCCATATCTTATGGTAAATCTTCCTAGTTACAGGTTTTCTGGCCTGAACCAGAGTATCTATGACTGTATCTGAAAACCCACACTTAGATAGAATCAAGCGTTCAATTTCCAAGCAGTCAGTTGGAGAGAGACTAGATTTGGATGTTCGAACGGACCTTGTACTAGAAGATCCTGCCTCAAAGGTAACTTCCATGGTGGAGCAGATGACATATTAACCAGGTCTGCATACCAAGTCCTGCGTGGCCACGCAGGGGCTATTAGAATCACCGAGGCCTGCTCCTGTTTGATCCTGGCTACAAGCCTGGGAAGGAGAGGAAACGGTGGAAATACATAAGCTAGGTTGAACGACCAAGGCGCCACCAATGCATCCACCAGTGTCGCCTTGGGATCCCTGGATCTGGACCCGTATCGAAGAACCTTTGTGTTCTGGCGAGACGCCATCAGATCCATATCTGGAATGCCCCATAGTTGAGTTAACTAGGCAAAAACCTCCGGGTGGAGTTCCCACTCCCCCGGATGAAAAGTCTGACGACTCAAATAATCCGCCTCGCAGTTGTCCACTCCTGGGATGTGAATTGCAGATAGGTGGCAGGAGTGATCCTCCGCCCATTTGATGATCTTGGATACCTCTCTCATCGCTAAGGAACTCTTTGTTCCCCCCTGATGATTGATGTACGCTACAGTCGTCATGTTGCCCGACTGGAACCTTATGAATTTGGCCTTTGCTAGGTGAGGCCACGCCAGGAGCGCATTGAATATCGCTCTCAGTTCTAAAATGTTTATCGGGAGAAGAGACTCTTCTCGAGACCATAGACCTTGAGCTTTCAGAGAGTCCCAGACCGCACCCCAGCCTACGAGACTGGCGTCGGTCGTGACAATGACCCATTCTGGTCTGCGGAAACTCATTCCCTGAGACAGGTGATCGTGAGACAACCACCAGCGGAGAGAATCCCTGGTTACCTGGTCTACTTGAATCTGGGGAGACAAGTCTGCATAATCCCCATTTCACTGATTGAGCATGCACAGTTGTAATGGTCTTAGATGAATTCGAGCAAAAGGAACTATGTCCATTGCTGCAACCATCAATCCTACTACTTCCATGCACTGAGCTATGGAAGGCTGAAGAATAGAGTGAAGAACTTGACAAGCGTTTAGAAGCTTTGACTTTCTGACCTCTGTCAGGAAGATCTTCATTTCTAAAGAATCTATTATTGTTCCCAAAAAGGGAACTCTTGTTGACGGAGACAGGGAACTCTTTTCTACGTTCACCTTCCACCCGTGAGATCTGAGAAAGGCTAGAACAATGTCTGTATGAGCCTTTGCTTTGGAAAGAGACGACGCTTGGATTAGAATGTCGTCTAGGTAAGGTGCTACAGCAATGCCCCTCGGTCGTAGAACCGCTAGAAGGGACCCTAGCACCTTTGTGAAGATTCTGGGAGCAGTGGCTAAACCAAACGGAAGAGCCACGAACTGGTAATGTTTGTCCATGAAGGCGAACCTCAGGAACTGATGATGATCTTTGTGGATAGGAATATGCAGGTAGGCATCCTTTAAGTCCACGGTAGTCATATATTGACCCTCCTGGATTGTTGGTAAAATTGTCCGAATGGTTTCCATTTTGAATGATGGAACACTGAGGAATTTGTTTAGAATTTTTAGATCCAGAATTGGCCTGAAAGTTCCCTCTTTTTTGGGAACTACAAACTGGTTTGAGTAAAAACCCAGACCATGTTCCGCTGTTGGAACTGGGTTTATCACTCCCATTTTTAATAGGTCTCCTACGCAATGTAAGAATGCCTGTCTCTTTATCTCGTCTGAAGATAAGCGAGACATGTGGAACCTTCCCCTTGGAGGAAGTTCCTTGAACTCTAGAAGATACCCCTGAGATACTATTTCTAGTGCCCAGGGATCCTGAACATCTCTTGCCCAAGCCTGAGCGAAGAGAGAAAGTCTGCCCCCTACTAGATCCGGTCCTGGATCGGGGGCTACCCTTTCATGCTGTCTTGGTAGCAGCAGCAGGCTTCTTGGCCTGTTTACCCTTGTTCCAGCCTTGCAATGGTTTCCATGCTGGCTTATCCTGGGAAGAGTTGCCTTCTTGTCTGGAGGCCGCAGAGTTAGGATTCGGTCTGTTCCTGAAATTGCGAAAGGAACGAAAATTAGATTTATTCTTAGCCTTGAAAGGCCTATCCTGTGGGAGGGCATGTCCCTTCCCACCAGTCATGTCTGAAATAATCTCTTTCAATTCCGGCCCGAAAAGGGTCTTACCCTTGAAAGGAATATTAAGCAATTTATTCTTGGACGACACATCCGCCGACCAGGATTTTAGCCAAAGCGCTCTGCGCGCCACTTTTGCAAACCCTGAATTTTTCGCCGCTAACTTAGCCAATTGGAAAGCGGCATCCAAAATAAAGGAATTAGCCAACTTTAGTGCGTGAATTCTGTCCATGACTTCATCATATGGAGTCTCTATTTGGAGCGAATTTTCTAGTTCCTCGAACAAAAAATACGCTGCCGAGGTGACAGGAATAATGCACGAGATTGGTTGAAGCAGGAAGCCTTGCTGAACAAATATCTTTTTTAGCAATCCTTCCAATTTTTTATCCATAGGATCTTTAAAAGCGCAACTGTCCTCAATAGGAATAGTTGTGCGCTTAGCTAACGTTAACACTGCCCCCTCAACCTTAGGAGCCGTTTTCCATGCGTCCCTTCTGGGGTCAACAATGGGGAACATTTTCTTGAATATAGGAGGTGGAACAAAAGGTATACCTGGCTTTTCCCACTCCTTAGTCACTATATCCGCCACCCGCTTGGGTATCGGAAAGGCATCAGCGTGCACCGGGACCTCTAAGAATTTGTCCATCTTGCACAATTTCTCTGGAATTACCAAAGAATCACAGTCATCAAGAGTAGTTAGGACCTCCTTAAGCAGGGCGCGGAGATGTTCTAACTTAAATTTAAATTTTACGACATCAGTGTCTGCCTGCTGAGAAACTTTTCCTGAATCAGAAATTTCCTCAGACAGGCCCTCCCTCACTGCCAATTCAGATTTATGTGAGGGTATAACTGATAAATTGTCCTCAGCGCCAACCTGCTCATCTTCTGTTCGCGCTTTCTAGGGTAGGATGGCAGTTTGGATAACAGATTTGCTATTGAATTATCCATTACTGCTGTTAACTGTTGCATAGTAACAAGCATTGGCGCGCTAGATGTACTAGGTATCGCCTGCACGGGCAAAACTGGTGTTGACACAGAAGGAGAGGATGAGGAACTATCCCCACTACCTTCATTAGAAGAATCATCTTGGGCAATCTTATTCAATGTGGCAGTACTGTCCATACTTTGTTTGGACGCTATGACACAATTTGCACAAACATTAATTGGGGGAACCACCTTGGCTTTCATACACACAGAACATAAGCCATCTGAAGGTATAGACATGTTAGACAGAATTTGGCAGGCTAATAATGCAATAAAAGCGTTTTTAAAGAAAAGCGTTACTGTCCCTTTAAATAATAAACAGGCACACTTTATTTCTGTTATATTGAAAAACAATGAAGGCAATGTGCGATTTTTACAAAATTTTTACCCCAGAGTCCTAATGCCCTGAAAGTATTGCACACCAAGTTTCAAGACTTTAACCCTTAAAATGAGCAAACCGGAGCTATTTGTTCAATTAGACAATTTTAGTACACTACAATCACAGCCACAGCCTTGCTGCGGCTTTTTACCTTCCCTGAGAGTTATTCAGCAATGAAATAAACCTTCCAGAGTCCGTTTTAGGATGCCACAGGACCCCTCACATGAAGCTGCATGCACTGCCATGAAAGTAAACTGCGCAATTAAGGCGCGAAAACGGGGCCTCCTTCCTCTGCATACCAGAGTGAAGGGGCCTTCCTGACTGAAATAGCCGTCTAACTCAATGCCAGGCGATAAAAAACGTTCCCAAAGTGCTTTTAAGTGCACAAAACACTCTAAATGCCATTAAAATATGAAATAAAACAATCGATTTAGCCCACAATAGTGTCAACCAGTGTATAGCCCATTTGTAAGCCTTAATCTGTTATGAGTCTAAGAAAATGGCTAACTTACCCCTTCAGGGAAAAATGACAGTCTTCTACCATTAACATGTCTTGTTAGAAATATGACTGATCATACCTTGAGCAGAAAAAAGTCTGCAAACTGTTCCCCCCAACTGAAGTTCTCTGGGCTCAACAGTCCTGCGTGGGAACAGCAATTGATTTTAGTTACTGCTGCTAAAATCATACTCCTCTTTAAACAGAACTCTTCATCCTTTTCTGTTTTAGAGTAAATAGTACAAACCGGCACTATTTTAAAATAACAAACTCTTGATAGAAGAATAAAAAACTACAACTAACACCACATACTCTTTACCATCCCCGTGGAGATGCATCTTGTTCAGAGCGGCAAAGAGAATGACTGGGGGGCGGAGCCAGAGGGGGAGCTATATGGACAGCTCTTGCTGGGTGCTCTCTTTGCCATTTCCTGTAGGGGAAGAGAATATCCCACAAGTAAGGATGAAGCCGTGGACCGGACACACCAATGTTGGAGAAATCTAGATTTTGATGATCAAAGGGACCCTGTTCCAGCAGATCTCTGTGACAAGGTAACCTCCATGGAGGAGATGAGGACATCCCCACCAGGTCCGCAAACCACATACTTTGCTGCCACAACAGAGCAATTAGAATAGTCAAAGCTTGCTCCTGCTTGATGCGGGCCACTACCCGAGGTAGGAGTAATAACGGTGGAAATATGTAAACTAGGTTGAACCCCCAGGGCACTGCTAAGGCATCTATCAGTTCTGCCTGTGGATCCTTGGACCTCGACCTGTATCTGGGTAGCTTGGAATTGAGTCTGGACGTCATGAGATCTATCTCCGGTGTCCCCCATCTGTTGCAAATCTCCGCAAACACCACGGGATGGAGAGACCATTCCCCCGGATGAAACAATTGTCTGCTAAGAAAGTCCGCTTCCTAGTTGTCCACACCCGGAATGTGGATCGCTGACAGCGGGCAGTTGTGGGCCTCCACCCATTCCGGGATCCGAGATACTTCCCTCATGGCTAGAGAGCTTATCGTTCCTCCCTGATGGTTGATATAAGCCACTGTGGTAATGTTGTTCGATTGGAATCTGATAAACTGGGACGAACCCAGAAGAGACCAATTCCTCAGAGCGTTGAAGATTGCTCGAAGCTCCAAAATGTTGATCAGGAGGAGAGATTCCTCTCGAGACCACCGGCCCTGTGCCTTCCTGGCACCCCAAACAGCTCCCCATCCTGATAGACTTGCGTCCGTAGTCACAATCTCCCAGGATGGTCTCAAGAAGGATGTCCCCTGAGACAGGCGATCTGGACAGAGCCACCAAGAGAGTGATTCGACCGGTTGTCCAGAGAAATCTGTTGGGATAGATCCAAGTCATCTCTGTTCCATTGCCTCAGCATGCACAACTGAATAGGTCTGAGATGGAACCTGGCAAATGGAATGAGATCTATGCTGGACACCATTAACCCAATCACCTCCATACACCGGGCCACAGATGGCCCTAAGGATGTCTGGAGGGCAAGACAATTGGAAGTAATTTTGAAACGCCTCTGGTCTGTTAGGAATATCTTCATAGATATGGAATCTATTATCATGCCCAGGAACTCCACTCTGGTACTGGGAACCAGAGAACTCTTTCCTAAGTTTATCTTCCATCCATGAGATTGAAGAAGTAGAAGAGCTCTTGAATGGTCTTCTGCCAGCCGGCAGGACGGAGCCTGGATCAGAATGTCGTCCAAATATGGTGCTACTGCAATACCTCTGGATCTCGCCACCGCAAGTAGGGCCCACAGAACTTTCGTAAAGACTCTTGGGGCAGTATCTAGACCAAAAGGAAGAGCAACAAACTGGAAGTGTTGATCCAGATAAGCGAATCTTAAGAACTTGAAGTGCTCCTTGTGTATTGGCACATGAAGGTAAGCATCCTTCAAGTCTATCGTAGTCATGAACTGTCCCTCTTGAACTAAGGGCAGGATAGACATTATCGTCTCCATCTTGAACGATGGGACCAACAGAAACTTGTTTAAACACTTTAGGTTTAGAATCGGGCGAAATGTACCCTACTTCTTTGGGACTACAAAAAGGTTTGAGTAGTACCCCAGACCTCTCTCTGCTAGAGGTACTGGCACAATTACTCCTTGGGAGGAGAGATCCCTCATGCACCCTAGAAAAGCATCTCATTTTTCTGGCCTTGAAGACAGGTTTGATAAGAGGAATCTGCCCCTGGGTGGATGAGATTTGAAACCTATCCTGTAACCCTGAGCAATGACCTCCAGAACCCAAGGGACTTGCACGTCTCTCAGCCAAGCCTCCACAAAAAGAGATAGTCTGCCCCCAATACGATCCAGTGACGGGTCGGGGGGCGCCCCTTTATTCCGATTTTGTCTCAGAGGGCTTCTTGTTCTCCTTGGATTTTTTTTTTCCAAGATTGAGATGGTTTTAAGTTCCCTTGGACTGATCAGGCTTTGTGGAGGGCTGCTGATGTTGAGATTTATCAGAACGAAAGGGACGAAAATTTGGACCCTGTCCTTTAGGCTTATTCTTCTTATCCTGTGGTAGAAAGGCACCCTTGCCCCCAATGATCGTGGATATGATAGAGTCCAGGCCTGGACCGAAAAGAATCTTCCCCTTGAACGGAATGGAAAGCAATCTACATTTTGAAGTCATGTCAGCAGACCAAGACTTCAGCCACAGAGCCCTACAGGTTAGAACAGAAAAGCCTAATGTCTTAGCATTCAAGCAAATAATCTGCATGTTTGCATCACAGATAAACAAATTAGCTACCCTCAAGGCCTTAATTTTTTCCTGAATTTCATTGAGGGGAGTTTACACCTCGATCATCTCCGACAAAGAATCACACCAATAAGTAGCGCAGCAACCGCCGCTGCAGGCTGAAATAAATACCCTGTGTGCTGAAACATCTTTCTTAACAGAGTTTCCAGTTTTTTATCCATTGGTTCCTTAAACGACAAACTATCCTCAAGCGGGATAGAGGTGCGCTTAGCCAGCGTGGGGATAGCTCCATCCACCTTAGGGACAGACCCCCACAAGTCAGGAACCAGGAACAATTTCTTAAAGGAGGAAGAAGGGGAAAAAAGAAAATCCAAGCCTTTCCCATTCATTCTTAATAATATTTGCCATCTTTACGGGAACCGGAAAAGTCTGTGGTACCACCCTGTCCTCATAAACCTTATAAAGCTTAGGAATAGAAGGTTCCTCAGGTAATTTTGGTTCCGGAACCTCTAACGTAGTCAACACTTTCTTTAACAGAAAGCGTAAGTGCTCAATCCTAAATCTAAAGTCTGGTTCCTCCGCAGCCGGAGGCCTAAAGGCAGACGATTTCGACCCAGAAAGAGGCTCCTCTGAAGTATCAGAGGCGTCTTCATCCGTGGATAATCTAGTATCAGATAAATCCAACAATATTTAACCTTTCGCTTGCGCTTAGCAGGGCGAGGTAAAGCACTGTAGGCAACAGACACTGCCGTTTGTAACTGTTCATTAAAGTCTGGTGGTAGGAGGGCCCCTCCTGAAGGAGGATTAGTAGTGCGATGGGGAGCTGCATGTGTAATAGGAGATGATTACAGGGAACGCACCTCACCCCTCAGAGGTGGATTGCTCAGTGGTACTAAACATCTTTGTCTTTTTAGATATAGCTACCTTATCGAGGCATGTGGAACATAATTGAGCAGGTGGGTATAGCGCAGCCTCCTCACAATAAAAACAGGTATTAGACTCGGGTAAAGAGGGAGTACCCTCTAACGCATCAGAGTCCTCCATAGCTTGCACTTTTTATACGGACAATAGAAAAAGAGAAATGGCACCTTTATGCCCCCAATGGCCGGGGCACTCACCACCTCCTATGACCCAGGCCCCACAGACAAACCGATTTGTCTCCTGTAAACCGCACGGTCAGGAAAGAGGAAGATAATGAGACCACACCCGGTCACATGGAGTGCCATACAGGACCTCCCCTGCTGCAGGAAGAGAATAGCTCCAAATTAACAGGCTGCGCAATTCTCCCAAAATGAAAGTAAAACCTGAATGTTTCCACATCTGCCAGAGCCTCATCTCACACATGTCGCAGCATAATAAAGCAATCATGCATAAATCCCCCCTGTTCAATAATCTCCTTCTGGAGATATTTACCTTTGATTCTATACAGATAAAGGAGTCACACTGTGACGCTGTCTTCCTACGTTATCATATGAGATAAAATGAAACGATCTTACTAGAATCATTGCTGTGGAACAGAACACAGCCTCTCAAGTTTGACAGTCTGTTGCATCGCACCTGACATGAACTTGAGTGATAAAAGCAGGCAGTGAAACTCGTCAACACTGATTGCTTAGGAGTTGTTAATACGAGTTTGGATGGTTTTGCAGAAAGACTCTCCCTGCATCTCCAGACCCTAACTTTCATCAATGCTCTCACTGAGAGGTTGACAATACTACTTAATCTCCAGTCCCATAGCAAAGAGTACTACCCTCCATAAGAGACTACTCCAAATCTTACAACACTTCTCTGCCATCCTCCTGTGACGAAAGGCAAAGAATGGCTGAGGGATGAGGGACATGGGGAAGGTATTTAAGCCTTTGGATGGGGTGTCTTTGCCTCCTCCTGGTGGCCAGGTTCTGTATTTCCTACATCTAAGGAATGAAGCCATGGACTCTCCTCATATTAAGATGGAAATAGGCACTTTCCAAAAATGTCACTTATGAATAAAAGCGAAACCCCCCATTGTGCCACTAAGAGGGGTCATTGTGTGAGACTGCTGTGGTGAAAAGTGGGAGATTTTGTTTTTATCCCCAAGTGAAATTGTTGTAAAGTGCCTATTTTTGCAATTTAAGGGACATTTGGGGACTAATATTTTAAAATTACAAAGTAAAAATTACCCATACTTTGTGATATCGTAGAGGGGTCATTGTGTAAGATAGCTGTAGTGAATATTTAGTGGTACAATGGGAGACTTTGTTTTTATCACTTAGTGAAATTGCTGGAAGTGCCTATTTTGCAATTTGAGTGACATTTGGGGCCCGATATTAAAATTCCACAGTAAAAAGTCCCCATACTTTGTGATATTGTAGAAGGGTCATTGTGTGAGGAAGCTGTGGTGAAAACGTAGTGGCACAATGGGAGATTTTGTTTTTATCCCTAAGTGAAATTGCTGAAAAGTGCCTATTTTTGCAATTTGAGGGACATTTGGGCCCAATATTTTTAAAATTCCACAGTAAAAAGTCTCCATGCTTTGTGATATTGTAGAGGGGTCATTGTGTGAGGAAGCTGTGGTGAAAATGCAGTGGCACAATGGGAGATTTTGTTTTTATCCCCAAGTGAACTTATTTGAATGTGCCTATTTTTGCAATTTAAGGGACATTTGGGGCCCAATATTTTTAAAAATCCACAGTAAAAAGTCCCCATACTTTGTGATATTGTAGAGGGGTCATTGTGTGAGATAGCTGTGGTGAAAATTTAGTGGCACAATGGGAGATTTTGTTTTTTTATCCCCAAGTGAAATTGTTTGAAAGTGCCTATTTTTGCAATTTGAGGGACATTTGGGGCCCAATATTTTTAAAAATCCACAGTAAAAAGTCCAAATACTTTGTGATATTGTAGAGGGGTCATTGTGTGAGATAGCTGTGGTGAAATTTAGTGGCACAATGGGAGATTTTGTTTTTTTATCCCCAAGTGAAATTTCTGAAAAGTGCCTATTTTTGCAATTTGAGGGACATTTAGGGCCCAATATTTTTAAAATTCCACAGTAAGTCTCCATGCTTTGTGATATTGTATAGGAGTCATTGGGACCTATTTATCAAGCCGTCAACCGCAAATACGCTGGAATTCCGCAGCGTAATTGTGAAGAGCTTGATTCTCCTGTTTATCAAACCCTACAGACTGGCAAAAGTAGAAATCTGTGACGTAACAAACGATCCGCCGGTCTCAGTCCAACACAAATTGATGCTTACGTCACTACAGATGTTCCGAATGCAAATTCGGCACTATCTGACTACTTTTGCAAGTTAACAAATAACTAGCAGGTACGCTCACCACTATTCCGGCCCAGCGTACCTGGTTTTCAATCTGCCGCCCTGGAGGCGGCGAATGCCATAGGAATCAATGGGAGTCTGAAAGCAGCGAAAGCTTATGTTCGCTGCTGCCCGATATCCCATTGATTCCTATGGGAGAATAAAAGTTACGTTTACACCTAACACCCTAACATGTACCCCGAGTCTAAACACCCCTAATCTGCCGCCCCCTACACCTACATTATACTTATTAACCCCTAATCTGCCGCCCAGACACCGCCACCACCTACATAAAGTTTTTAACCTCTAAACCGCCAGCCCCCCACATCGGCATAAACTAAATTAACCTATTAACCCCTAAACCTAACAACCCGCTAACTTTATATTAAATATTAACTCATCCCTATCTTATAATAAATTTAAACTTACCTTTAAAATTACATTAAACTTTATTAAACTAATAATTAACCTACCCTAACTATTATAATAAAATTACATTAAATTATATTAAACTAATAATTAACCTACCCTAACTATTATAATAAAATTACATTAAACTATATTAAACTAATAATTAATCTACCCTAACTGTTAGACTAAATTACATTAAACTACAAATTAAATTAACTATATTATATATTTAAAAACCTAACCCTACTCAAATAATTTAAATCTACACTAAAAAATTACTAAGTTGCAAAAAACTAACAACTAAGTTACAAAAAATAACAAACACTAAGTTACAAAAAAAAAAAAATAAACACTAAGTTACACAAAATAAAAAATAAATTATCAAATATTTAAACTAATTACACCTAATCTAAGGGCCCTATGAAAATAAAAAAGCCCCCCAAAATAAAAAAAACCCCTAACCTACAATAAACTACAAATAGCCCTTAAAAGGGCCTTTTGCGGGGCATTGCCCCAAAGAAATCAGCTCTTTTACCTGTAAAAAAAAATACAAATACCCCCCCAACAGTAAAACCCACCACCCACACAACGAATTCCCCAAATAAAAAGCTAACTCAAAAAACCTAAGCTCCCCATTGCCCTGAAAAGGGCATTTGGATGGGCATTGCCATTAAAAGGGCATTTAGCTCTATTGCAGCCCAAGTCCTAATCTAAAACTAAAACCCACCCAATAAACCCTTAAAAAATCCTAACACTAACCCCAGAAGATTTACTTACAGTTTTGAAGATCCGACATCCATCCTCCAATAAGCCAGGAGAAGTCCTCAACGAAGTGGCCGAAGTCTTCATCCAAGCCCGCAGAAGTCTTTATCCAGACGGCATCTTCTATCTTCATCCATCCGGCGTGGAGCGGCTCCATCTTCAAGACAGCCGATGCGGAGCATCCTCTTCTTTCCGACGACTACAGACGAATGAAGGTTCCTTTAAATGACGTCATCCAAGATGGCGTCCCTTAGATTCCGATTGGCTGATAGAATTCTATCAGCCAATCGGAATTAAGGTTGAAAAAAACCTATTGGCTGTTGCAATCAGCCAATAGGAATGAGCTTTCATCCTATTGGCTATTCCAATCAGCCAATAGAATGTGAGCTCAATCCTATTGGCTGATTGGATCAGCCAATAGGATGAAAGCTCAATCCTATTGGCTGATTGCAACAGCCAATAGGATTTTTTCCACCTTAATTCCGATTGGCTGAGAGAATTGGCTGCTTCGTTGAGGACTTCTCCCGGCTTCTTGGAGGATGGATGTCGGATCTTCAAAACTGTAAGTAAATCTTCTGGGGTTAGTGTTAGGATTTTTAAGGGTTTATTGGGTGGCTGCAATAGAGCTAAATGCCCTTTTAAGGGCAATGCCCATCCAAATGCCCTTTTCAGGGCAATGGGGAGCTTAGGTTTTTTGAGTTAGCTTTTTATTTGGGGGGTTGGTTGTGTGGGTGGTGGGTTTTACTGTTGGGGGGGTATTTGTATTTTTTTTTTACAGGTAAAAGAGCTGATTTCTTTGGGGCAATGCCCCGCAAAAGGCCCTTTTAAGGGCTATTTGTAGTTTATTGTAGGTTAGGGTTTTTTTTATTTTGGGGGGGCTTTTTTTATTTTCATAGGGCCCTTAGATTAGGTGTAACTAGTTTAAATCTTTGATATTTTTTTAATTTTATTTTTGTAACTTAGTGTTTGTTATGTTTTGTAACTTAGTTGTTAGTTTTTGGTAACTTGTTTGAATGTGCCTGTTTTTGCAATTTGAGGGACATTTGGGGCCCAATATTTTTAAAATTCCACAGTAAAAATTCCCCATACTTTGTGATATTGTAGAGGGGTCATTGTGTGAGATAGCTGTGGTGAAAATTTAGTGGCACAATGGGGAATTTTGTTTTTAACGCTTAGAGAAATGCTGGGAAAAGACTATTTTTTAAAATTTCAGTGCTTGTATTGATTAAAACATTTATTATTAGCAATAGCATATATGTATGGTACAGCCTTTAATAGTCTTAAGAAAGTGCTAACAAGTGTCTGATAGCTTGTCTACTGTTTTATAACGGTCTGATAGCTTGACTCCAGTCGGTCCTTTTAAGTGTAATACAAATTATAACCGCAAGTTTAAACTTTATAGTTTTGGACGAAAGTGTTTGTTTTTCTTTTGTTTGAATTTTTTTTCTGATACTTCTGTCATAACAGGTAACGTGCCACCTGTGATCGTATACTTCTAGTGACTGCACTGCACACAAATTATGTGCGTGCTTCCTTGACTAGTTCATTGGTCCTCCTAAGATGTTTCTCTTGTCGGTTGTATCAATAGCTGTTAGTGTATCTGAGTGGTACTGACTTGTAAGTGTACTTCTTTATTTCAAGCAGTAGGTGCCGCTGTTTTTTCAATATTTACTTATTTCTGCTGTTCCTGCATCTTGAATAGGAATAGCTGAACACTTCCGGTATATTAAAGATGGCCGACCGGGACGATTCTTCTGTTGTAAAAATGGAAGACTCAAAGACTCCTGTTTGTAGTTTTATGTTTAAGAAAAGCGCAAAGAAATTTAGTGGGCGAAAAAGAAGAGAAGAAGAACGAGGTGATATATATATATAGCAAAATAATATAGGGTAGCTTAACCAATGGTATGGGATATAGGGTGCTGAGAGGTTTTGAAACCTCCAAGTTTCATAGATGCTGGGAGACTAACCTGTGAGCAGGAATACAAGACATAGAAGACAATAATTGTTGAATGAAGGGATACTTCTTAGTTCTCGCTATAAATGAACTATGTATTTGCCCCACGTTATTATTTTACGTTGTAACTTGTATAGTGACCATAATATCCTATTTGTATTCATATTGTAATGATTTGGCTTTCCAAGAATAACAGGGCTGCAATATATTGTTCGTGCTACTGCTGTACCTGCTCTAAACTTCTAGCTATACATTTGCGGACACATTTTGCAGCGTTGTTGCTAACAGTGGTGAACCAGTGTATTTCCCCTAGGCATAATCTGCAATGGGTTGCTATTGTTTTTTTTTTTTTTTAAAGTTCGAAAATGTGCCTGTTTGTTGTCTACAGCAATAGCAGACTCTTTAAACTTGAAAAATCATACCTCTTGTTTCTAATCAATGACTCCTAAAATGTTGCTTCAAGGACAATATTTTGTGCAGTTTTCATAGAAAATATTGTTGAATAGTTGAGCATATAATTTAAAACGCTAAAATATTTTATTAAATCAAGGAAGAGGATGAGAGATAGGAACAGGCTATAAATTAGTTATAATTGTGGTTAGGGGAAGAGAGACAATAGGGGGGGAATAAAAATGGGAAACGGCTATTAAAAACACCTGGTAAGGGAGTAGATAGAGGGGCTAATAGGCAGCAAGGAAGATTTATGAAATTAAAGGAGAGAAGCAAGTTTTAGGTACCAAAGCACAGAGAATTGGTTTAAACCTCAATGCACAAATCCAGAGTGTAAAGCAAGAATATTTGCTTTTAAAGGATATGAAACCCACATTTTTATCAGGACTCAGAGCATGCAATTTTAAACAACTTTTTAATTTACTTCTATTATCAAATTGTCTCTGTTCTCTTGGTATTTTAGTTGAAGAAAGCTCAGGAGAGTGCATGTGTATAGAGCACTATTTGGCAGCAGTTTTGCAAGAATATTATCCATTTGCTAGAACACTAGAAGGCAGCATTATTTCCTGCCATGTAGTGCTCCAGACACCTACCTAAGTATCTATTCAACAAAGAATACTGTGGGTACTAGATAGGTAGAAGATTAACACAGTGGTTAGCAACTAGGGGATGAGAATAAGGGGGAGACACTAGGTGGAATGTGAATCTGAAGTTTAGCAAATAATGAGTGAACACCTGATTTAGAGACAAGGAGACCCGAAAAAGAATTAGAGAGGTTGGTTATACCTACCAAGGGATCGGGAGTGGGGATGGCGGACGGCAAATGTTAGATCTAGCAGGAAAATGAGAGAGAAGGAAGGATGCTGGTGTATATAGCATGATGGATTCTGAGAATGCTGTTCCATACTAATTGCAGTACTGATATTTCTGTAGAAAGTAGCGAAGACGAACAGGGCAGTGGAACTGTCTTCCGAAAAAAGAAGAGGGAGATCAGCAACCCCATGATACAGAAGGTCGGAGATGAGTTTTGTGTGTTAATCTTTATTGTCCTTTCAGAGAAATATATATGTTACGGGTAAAGTCAGATATCCTAGGATTACCCGGGTAAAACGGACATTACCCAAGCGGCTGTGGGTAAAGCCCAATGTACTGTAATTCCCCCACGTATACAAAAATTTTTTTGCCTCCGCCTGGGGGGTTGAAGAAAGGGTGTTTTTTTTTGCTTCCGTCTGGGGGGTTGAAGAAAGGCGCCCCGGCGATCCCCTGGCATCCACCCCAAGTGAACCTTGGGAAATGAGGCAAAAAAAGATAGTGAAGATGGGGGAATTACAGTGCATCGTAAATATGTTTGATGCAGTGACTCGATGACTCTGAGGGGATTTATGATCTTAGCCACAGCCGATTGGGTAATGTTCATTTTACCTGGGTAATATTTTATATTTATTCTGACTGTTTATATTTGTTGTATAGGAGCTGGTTTAAACCTTTCGTGACCGGGTTATAAAGTCCGATGTAGACAAATTGCAAAATTTCAATTATGGGATCGGGTATGGGGGGTGTCCCTATGACGCTAGGAACGCCCTCCAGACCGCGATCAAATCCTGCAAGTGCTGTAGGCTTCAGGACAGCCGTTGTGTATGACGTTGTATTCCGTCATAACGTCTTTTCTTGTTCTTGTAGTAATTATCTTATCTAGCTCTTTAGTACTCACTTTAGTGTTCATACTTCTACAAAAAGGTATACCTGTTTATACAAATCACAGGTAATAATCACTGGTATTTAAAACAGTCCCCAGCACTGATCCTGACGTTCCATTCTTATTCTGATCGTTTGACTGTATCACATTAACATCATTCAGGCAAATCTTAGGACCTATAGGGATACAGTTTCTGAATTTCCCTGGTATCATTGCTTTAGAAGGCATATTCTCCATGCTCTTGTGGTAAAGGTACTAACTTTCATCTCATTATGTCACTGTTTATGTTTCTCAGACCAAACGCTCTGCAAAGGATGATTCTGATCTCAAAAAGAGCAGCAGTGAGGAAGACGAGGAGGCAGTTAAGGCCATCACTGTGTCATACAAATCCACCCGATCTGCGGTGAGATTCCTGAGGGCTAGGATGGGTTTACAGATTCTCAGATTGCACCGTATAGTTGGTTTTTGAGAGAAGAATGTATTTTGTTTGTTTGGAAGGCGTATATATTTGTTAGGATTGTAATTATGTGACACTATGCATTGTAAAATATTTCACTCTGACACAGAAACCTGTGGGGCCTGATGACATGGGAGCCACCGCCACATATGAGTTGGATACAGAGAAGGATAAAGATGCCCAGGCAATATTTGAAAGGAGTCAAAAAGTGCAGGAGGTGAGGGATAGGTTAAATATTGTTATGGTGGATTAACCTCTTCAGCTTTGTAGAGGTTAAAGCATTGTTCTCCCCAGGACCTATTTAATGGGCACACCACATGGTTGATTCTACTGACTGCCCAAATACAATTTAAGCCAATATTAATCTTAAACTAGTGAGTATTCATTTTTTCAATGTTTGTTATACAAACTATCATTAAAACAATTTGTTATATTCTGTAATTAAATTGTTCTTTGGATAGGTTAAATATAGCAGAATTGTATAATCAACAAACATATAAGACAATGTAATAGCATGCACTTAAATAATCTACCACTCATTTGAACGTTCATTTTCCTCCCCCTGCATCATGTGCCAGCCAATCACAAGACTGATATAATTTACACATTTGCACATGCTCAGTAGTTTGCTGGTTCCTCAGAAAGTGTATTTTGATCATGGAAGTAAACTGCATTTTTTTTTTAAATGTATACCGTATCAGAATCATGAATCAAGTTTAATTTTGAGTTTAGTGTCCCTAAGCATAAAAATTGTATTATATTGCAAAGTATTAATCTGCCGTAACCTAGCTACTTCATAATGCCCCCTGACTGGCAACATTTTCTGTGGAGAACACTGTTGAAATATTAATATTTTCATAATTAGTAGAACATTAACCGTATAAGCTATTATGTATTTACTATATACATGAATTTTAGTCTATTTCTGACCTCTAGAGAACAACTTGCCTCTCACTTTAACTTTCTACTATAGGAGCTTAAGGGCAAGGAGGATGACAAGCTGTATCGGGGATTGCATAATTACCAGAAGTTTGTGAAACCCAAAGATACATCTCTGGGAAATGCTTCCTCTGGCATGGTGAGGTACGGAAATTCCTCCATTCTTTAAACAGGTCATAGAGATCTCCTCCTATTTAAAGGGACATAAAACAAGTTGGGATAGAGACAAAATATATGTACTTTAATTACTTTACCTGCAAATTTATACTGCAGTGCCTCACCATTAACCCTTTCTATTTAGTTTCTGAATTGTAAAGCTCTAACTCCCCCCACACATTTCCTTCTATGGCTGTATCTATATCTGTTATTTTGGTAGAATGCAAAAGTGCATAGGGATTATCTGCTGGAGCATGCCTAGAAGCTGTGAACTCAGTTGTACAGTCTCTAAACACTGATAGGGGGGAGAATTTTTTTTTTTTTTTATGCAAAACTATTTTTAATTAGCCCTTTTAGGATATGCACAGATCTCAACCTGTTTATGTCCCTTTAATATCTTTGAAAGGGTGAGCTACAGACCTTAAAGGGATACTAAACCCACATTTTTTCTTTAATGATTCAGATAGAACATACAACTTTCTAATTTAGTCCGATTTATCAATTTTTCTTTGTTCTCTTGCTATCTTTATTTAAAAAGCAGGAATGTTTAGGAGCCAGCCCATTTTTGGTTCAGAAAAATTTACAATAGGAGTAAATTAGAAAGTTAATTAAAAATTACATGCTCTATCTGAATCATGTATTAGAAAAAAAAAGTGGGTTTAGTTTTTTAACGGTTCGTTAAGGGCAATAGTGGGTGCTCCTTTTGCTAACCTCATTGTCCACCTACAACATTCTGCTTACCAGAATTTTTGTACTATATTCTGGGGAAAACGGCTTACAGCTTTGCAGGCATTTCATTTTGCCCCTTTTGCGAATTCAGTGGGGAACAAGACTGTGAGGATAGTAAGATAATTTCACTGCAAAGCTGTGAGTTTGTAAGAACCTACCGCATGATAATGTACATATGCTATGTCCTCCATCTGACGTGGTGAGATACAGACTCTCTCTGTACTTCACCCCGCTATTGTTGTTCAGTTATTGTTCTCTTTTTATAGCATATTACTATATTGTTACCTTTTGAGGATTTAAGGTTTAGGCAGCTATGTCTTGCATAGTAGATTATAGACCATGTTGATGTACAGGTATTCCTATCAGTTTTGTCACCATTGGTATCTATGTTTACCTTTGTGACATGCTGAAGCAAAGACATCTCCTTCCACCCTCTTTCCCTCTCAGGAAGGGACCAATTCGAGCCCCAGAGCATCTGAGAGCCACAGTGCGGTGGGATTACCAGCCAGATATCTGCAAAGATTACAAAGAGACTGGATTTTGTGGCTTTGGGGGTAAGTGGCTGTTGCATATTCCCTTGTTCTTCTTTCACTCAACTTACATTTTTCTGCACCATACACGTTAGGTATTGTGGGAACTTCTCTACATCCCCAGGTTCCTCTGCTCTGTAATTCCTGCTCCGAATATTTTATCCCTAGCAATTTCATCCTCCATACTATATACAAGGGATGTGCATTTGGGTCATTCTGCAGCTAACAAATGGAGAAGATGCAGCCGCCAGCGGCTGTTGGCTCTTTTTCAGAGCCGGATTTCTTCTTCTGAAAGTGCAACACACTAATATCTGGATTAGCACAGATCTTAGTGTGTTGCACTTTCACAAGAAGAAATCCTGCTCTGAAAAGAGCCAAATGCGGCTGGAGGCTGCCATCTTCCCCATTTGTTAGCTGCTCTGGAGCAGTGGAAACCTGTTACCTGGAATGATGAATCATACTTTTCCATATGGGAGCCTGATGGAGGAAGAATCTGGGTGTTACGGAAGCAAGGAGAACACTATCTTCTGGAATGCATAAGGCCTACTGTAAAATTTGATGGAGGTTTAATAGTCTGTCTGTTTTACAGTGTTTGGACTAGGCCCCTTAGTTTCAGTGAAGGTCAATCTTATACATTAGCAAGAGCACTAGATGGCAGCACTATTTCCTGTCATGTAGTGCTCCATACATGTGCACTCTGCCTATCTAGATATCTCCAACAAAATTGGATTATTTTTTTTAAAACTGTATTCTTTATCTAAATCATGAAAGAGAAACATTTTGGGTTTCATGTTCCTTTAATGGTGACAGTGTTTCTCAACCGCGGTCCTAAAGTACCCCTAAAAGGCCATGTTTTTATTATAGCTGAACCAGTGCACAGGTGAAATAATCGGCTATGGGTGAGAGCATGTTAGTTACCATGGTTACTGATCAGCTGATAATTTCACCTGTGCTCTAGTTCAGTTATAATGAAAACCTGGACTTTTCAGGGTACTTGAGGACTGCGGTTGAAAAACACTGGTATAGGATATAAAGACATTTTAGACAATTGGTTGCTTCCAATTTTGTGGCAAAAGTTTGGGGAAGACCCTTTTCTGTTCATGCATGACATTGCTCCTGTGCACAAAGCAAGGTCCATGAAGACCTTGTTTGGCTGATTTGATGTGAAGGAACTTGAGTGATCTACAGTCATGACCTCAACCTCATTGAACACTTTGGGATGAACTGGACTGACAATTGTGAGCCAGACCTTCTCGCCCAACCTCAGTCCTTGACCTCACAAATGTTCTTTTGCCTGAATGGGTGCACACTCCCAAATCTTGTGAAAAGACTTTCCATAAGTGGCCCCTGCTTTAACCACAAAAGGGTGCCAACTCCATCTTAATGTCCATGGTTTTGGAATTTATGGCTATCCAACAAAATTGTATAGATGTGATGGTCCACAAACTTTCAGCTATATAGTATATATTCCCTTTACAACAGATTTTATTATTGCAATACCTTCAACCTTTGTTCCTCTTTTCTCTTTGTATCATCTTCTTTCAACCTCTACTTTGTTTGTTTCTCCAGACAGCTGCAAGTTTCTTCATGACCGTTCTGACTACAAGCATGGTTGGCAGTTGGAGCGAGAGATGGAAGAAGGACGTTATGGGGGCAATGGTACAGTATTTGTTTGTGTATGGTTATGAGTGTAGTGTGGTAAAATATAGATCCTTTTATCTTTTATGGCTCATGAATCATTAAAATAATACAAGCAACTATTTTTTCCATTTAAATGTTTCATTTGACTGTATTTTAATAAGTCTGATCGTATTTATTGCGGTCCTGTATTCCTTGAAGCCATATGATTGCCACAAGATTACTTTACTGTATTTTCTACCACCTCTACTAGAATGTTGTTCCGGCTGCCCAATCTAGGTGCACTATCTCACATTACTTCTAAGCTGATCACCCTTTAAATTACAACATCTCTTGTACTTAAATGTTTGAGATATTCAATAAAAGTAAATCAAACAACAAAATGAATCCTATGTCATTTATGCCTCACTAGACTTTCCTAGCCAACAAGATTTAGTATGAGCCACTAGTAACTACCACAGAACACATTGTAGCAGAAAACCTGCTGACAGTCTAAACCAGTCTTATTTGTTGGTTTGATTGGTATATCAAAATTCACACAAGGGCAATATTAATTGTGTATGTCAAAATCTTAGTTTCTTTATAAGTTTGCTTTGGTGTTTCAGCTACCATGTAGAAATTTATTTATATGTCCTTTAGCATGGTTAGCAAAAATTAAATGCGCTAATGAGTTACGAGCAATTAGAATGTTCCTTTTACTGTGATCCCATATGCTGCATCATTTCATCATGACTGGCGCTGATCTTTTCATCTAGGGCTCATTAGATTCATAAATGCAGTTTATGTTGTAAATTACTTATGTCAGTCTTGGAATTGTTGTTTTTCTGAAATGTTACATCTACAAATATAAAATAAATGTAGTTTATGTTGAAAATTACTTAAAGGGACATAATACTCATATGCTAAATGACTTGAAACTGATGCAGTATAACTGTAAAAAGCTGACAGGAAAATATCACCTGAGCATCTCTATGTAAAAAAATAAAAGATATTTTACCTCACAATTTCCTCAGCTCAGCAGAGTAGGTTCTGTGTAAAAAGTTATACTCAGCTGCAGGTAAAAATAAAATAAAAATGAAGAAATGAACAGCAGCCAATCAGCATCAGCAGTGCTGAGGTCATGAACTCTTTTACTGTGATCTCATGAGATTTGACTTAACTCTCATGAGATTTCATTGTAAACTTCCTTACACTGAAATAACATGAGTGCACAAGGCTCAACCCTGCGGCTGTCCCGGGACAGACATACTGATATGCTGCTTAGAAGTCCTTTACAATGGAATGTGGCTACTGAGAAACTTTTGAGGTAAAATATCTTTCTTTTTTACATAGAGATGTTAGGGGTGATATTTTCTAGTCAGCTTTTTACAGCTATACTGCATCACTTTCAAGTGTTTAAACATTTTGGGTATTATGGCCCTTTAAATCAGTCCCCCCCCCCCCCCAAAAATGTTACATCTAAACATAATGCATAAATTAATTTATTTTATGATGTTGAGAGTCCACAATCAATTACTTCTGGGAATTACTCTTCCTTTGTGACTAGGAGGAGGTAAAGATTCCCAAACTCCTAGAGCCCTATAAAACCTCTCCCACCTCACTAGTATAGCCAAGCAAAAGAGGAAGGAAAAGACACAAGCAAAAAGTAAATTTATGCTTACCTGATAAATTAATTTCTTCTATGGTACGACGAGTCCACGGATTCATCCTTTACTTGTGGGATATTATCCTCCTGCTAACAGGAAGTGGCAAAGAGCACCACAGCAGAGCTGTCTATATAGCTCCTCCCTTAGCTCCACCCCCCAGTCATTCGACCGAAGGTACAGGAAGAAAAAGGAGAAACTAAAAGGTGCAGAGGTGACTGAAGTTTAAAATCAAAAAATATAATCTGTCTTAAAATGACAGGGCGGGCTGTGGACTTGTCGTACCATAGAAGAAATTAATTTATCAGGTAAGCATAAATTTACTTTTCTTCTATAAGGTACGACGAGTCCACGGATTCATCCTTTACTTGTGGGATACAATACCAAAGCTACAGGACAGGGATGAATGGGAGGGACAAGACAGATGGTTAAACAGAAGGCACCACTGCTTGAAGAACTTTTCTCCCAAAAATTGCCTCCGAAGAAGCAAAAGTATCAAATTTGTAAAATTTGGAAAAGGTATGAAGCGAAGACCGAGTCGCAGCCTTACAAATCTGTTCAACAGAAGCATCATTTTTAAAAGCCCATGTGGAAGCCACCGCTCTAGTAGAGTGAGCTGTAATCCTTTCAGGAGGCTGCTGTCCAGCAGTCTCGTATGCCAAACGGATGATGCTTTTCAGCCAAAAAGAAAGAGAGGTAGCCGTAGCTTTTTGACCTCTACGTTTTCCAGAATAGACAACAAACAAAGAAGATGTTTGACGGAAATCTTTGGTTGCTTGCAAGTAAAACTTCAAAGCACGATCCACGTCCAAGTTGTGCAACAGACGCTCCTTCTTAGAGGAAGGGTTAGGACACAGAGAAGGAAGAACAATTTCCTGATTGATATTCCTATTAGTAACAACCTTAGGAAGGAATCCAGGTTTGGAACGCAAAACCACCTTATCAGCATGGAAAACAAGATAAGGCGAGTCGCATTGCAATGCAGATAGTTCAGAAACTCTTCGAGCCGAAGAGATAGCAACTAAAAACAGAACTTTCCAAGATAGAAGCTTAATATCTATGGAATGCATAGGTTCAAACGGAACCCCTTGAAGAACTTTAAGAACTAAATTCAAACTCCATGGCGGAGCAACAGGTTTAAACACAGGCTTGATTCTAACTAAAGCCTGACAGAACGACTAAACGTCTGGAACATCTGCCAGACGCTTGTGAAGTAGAATTGATAAAGCAGATATCTGTCCCTTTAAGGAACTAGCTGATAGCCCCTTCTCCAATCCTTCTTGGAGAAAGGACAAAATCCTAGGAATCCTGATCTTACTCCATGAGTAGCCTTTGGATTTGCACCAATAAAGATATTTACGCCATATCTTATGATAAATTTTTCTAGTGACAGGCTTTCGAGCCTGAATCAAGGTATCTATGACAGACTCAGAGAAACCCCGCTTGGATAAAATCAAGCGTTCAATCTCCAAGCAGTCAGCCGCAGAGAAACTAGATTTGGATGCTGGAACGGACCTTGAATCAGAAGGTTCTGTCTCAGTAGCAGAGTCCATGGTGGAAGAGATGACATATCCACCAGGTCTGCATACCAAGTCCTGCGTGGCCACGCAGGTGCTATCAAAATCACAGAAGCTTTCTCCTGTTTGATTCTGGCTATCAGACGAGGAAGGAGAGGAAATGGTGGAAACACATGCCAGGTTGAACGACCAGGGTACTGCTAGAGCATCTATCAGTACTGCCTGAGGATCCCTTGACCTGGACCCGTAACAAGGAAGTTTGGCGTTCTGACGAGACGCCATCAGATCCAATTCTGGTGTGCCCCATTGCTGAATCAATTGTGCAAACACCTCCGGATGGAGTTCCCACTCCCCCAGATGAAAAGTCTGACGACTTAGAAAATCCGCTTCCCAGTTCTCCACTCCTGGGATATAGATTGCTGATAGATGGCAAGAGTGAGTCTCTGCCCATCGAATTATTTTGGTAACCTCTATCATCGCTAGAGAACTCATTGTTCCCCCCTGATGATTGATATATGCTACAGTCGTGATATTGTCCGACTGGAATCTTATGAATCTGGCCGAAGCCAGCTGAGGCCACGCCTGAAGCGCGTTGAATATTGCTCTCAGTTCTAGAATATTTATCGGGAGGAGAGCCTCCTCCTGAGTCCACAAACCCTGTGCTTTCAGGGAATTCCAGACTGCACCCCAGCCCAATATGCTGGCGTCCGTCGTCGCTATGACCCACGCTGGCCTGCGGAAACACATTCCCTGGGACAGATGATCCTGTGACAACCACCAAAGAAGAGTCTCTGGTCTCTTGATCCAGATTTATCTGAGGAGATAAATCCGCATAATCCCCATTCCACTGTTTGAGCATGCATAGTTGCAGTGGTCTGAGATGCAAGCGAGCAAACGGAACTATGTCCATTGCCGCTACCATTAGTCCGATTACCTCCATACACTGAGCCACTGACGGCCGAGGAATGGAATGAAGAGCTCGGCAGGTGGTTAAAATCTTTGATTTCCTGACCTCCGTCAGAAAAATTGTCATGTCCACCGAATCTATCAGAGTTCCCAGGAAAGGAACTCTTGTGAGAGGGATAAGTGAACTCTTTTTTTTACGTTCACCTTCCACCCATGAGATCTTATAAAAGCCAACACGATGTCCGTGTGAGACTTGGCTAGTTGGTAAGTCGACGCCTGAATTAAGATATCGTCAAGATAAGGTGCCACTGCTATGCCCCACGGCCTTAGAACCGCCAGAAGGGACCCTAGCACCTTTGTGAAAATTCTGGGAGCTGTGGCCAACCCGAAGGGAAGAGCCACAAACTGGTAATGCTTGTTCAGAAAGGCGAACATGAGGAACTGGTGATGATCTTTGTGGATAGGGATGTGTAGATATGCATCCTTTAAGTCCACGGTGGTCATATATTGACCCTTCTGGATCATTGGTAAAATAGTCTGAATGGTTTCCATCTTGAAAGATGGGACTCTGAGGAATTTGTTTAGGATCTTGAGATCTAAAATTGGTCTGAAGGTTCCCTCTTTTTTGGGAACCACAAACAGATTGGAGTAAAACCCCTGCCCCTGTTCTGCTTTCGGAACTGGGTGGATCACTCCCATGGTATATAGGTCTTCTACACAGCGTAAGAACGCCTCTCTTTTTGTCTGGTTTGCAGACAATTGAGAAAGATGGAATCTCCCCCTTGGAGGAGAATCTTTGAAATCTAGAAGATACCCCTGGGTTACGATTTCTAAAGCCCAGGAGTCCTGAACGTCTCTTGCCCAAGCCTGAACAAAGAGAGAAAGTCTGCCACCTACTAGATCCGGTCCCGGATCGGGGACTACCCCTTCATGCTGTCTTGGTGGCAGCAGCGGGCTTCTTGGCCTGTTTACCTTTGTTCCAAGTCTGGTTAGGCCTCCAGACTGACTTGGATTGAGCAAAATTCCCCTCTTGTTTTGCAGCAGGGGAAGAGGTAGAGGGACCACCTTTGAAGTTTTGAAAGGAACGAAAATTATTTTGTTTGGTCCTCATCTTATTTGTCCTATCCTGAGGAAGGGCATGGCCTTTCCCTCCAGTGATGTCTGAAATGATCTCTTTCAGTTCAGGCCCAAATAGGGTCTTACCTTTGAAAGGGATGGCTTAAAGCTTAGATTTTGATGACACATCAGCAAACCAGGACTTAAGCCATAACGCTCTACGCGCTAAAATGGCGAAACCTGAATTCTTTGCCGCTAATTTAGCCAGTTGAAAAGCGGCATCTGTAATGAAAGAATTAGCTAGCTTGAGAGCCCTAATTCTATCCAGAATTTCATCTAATGGGGTCTCAACCTGAAGAGCCTCCTCCAGAGCCTCGAACCAAAAAGCAGCTGCAGTAGTTACAGGAACAATGCACGCTATAGGTTGGAGAAGAAAACCCTGATGAACAAATATTTTCTTTAGGAGACCCTCTAATTTTTTATCCATAGGATCTTTGAAAGCACAACTGTCCTCAATAGGTATAGTTGTACGCTTAGCCAGGGTAGAAATAGCTCCCTCCACCTTAGGGACCGTCTGCCACGAGTCCCGCATGGTGTCTGATATGGGAAACATTTTCTTAAAAGTAGGAGGGGGAGCGAACGGAATACCTGGTCTATCCCACTCCTTAGTAACAATGTCCGAAATCCTCTTAGGGACCGGAAAAACATCAGTGTAGGCAGGAACCTCTAGAAATCTGTCCATTTTACACAATTTCTCTGGAACTACAATAGGGTCACAATCATCCAGAGTCGCTAAAACCTCCCTGAGCAATAAGCGGAGGTGTTCTAGTTTAAATTTAAAAGCTGTCATATCTGAGTCTGTGTGAGGGAACATATTTCCTGAATCAGAAATCTCTCCCTCAGACAGCAAATCCCTCACCCCCAACTCAGAACATTGTGAGGGTACATCAGATATGGCTAATAAAGCGTCAGAGGGCTCAGCATTTGTTCTCACACCAGACCTACTGCGCTTCCCCTGCAACCCAGGCAGCTTAGATAAAACCTCTGTGAGGGTAGTATTCATAACTGCGGCCATATCTTGCAGGGTGAAAGAATTAGATGCATTAGAAGTACTTGGCGCTGGTGCGGGCGTTAATGGTTGTGACACTTGGGGAGAATTAGATGGCATAACCTAATTCCCTTCTGACTGAGAATCATCCTGCGACATACTTTTAGTAGCTAAAATATGTTCTTTGCAATTTATTGCATGAGGGACACATTCTAAGTGGGGGTTCCACAATGGCTTCTAAACATATTGAACAATGACTTTCCTCAATGTCAGACATGTTGAACAGTCTAGTAATGACTACAAACAAGCATGAAAACACTTTATTTAGTGAAAAAAATAACAATCTTAAAAAACGGTACTGCGCCTTTAAGAGAAAAAAAGCATACACGTTCTGCAAAACTGCTTTAAAATGCACCAAATGTTTCCAATTTTTGACAGCAGACTCAATATGTGTAGTTAAGTTTGCCCCACAAGAAAATTTAACATTTAACCCTTTATTGTGCAAACCGGATTGAAATAAGGCCTAAATCCGGAAAAAAACACCCCCAGCACCTTGCCACAGCCCTGCTGTGGCGCCTACCTGCCCTTAGGGATTGAAAATATGGGGTTAAAGCTTCGATTTGGCCCAAAACATCCACAAGGGCCCTCAGGAGTTGGAGCTTGCTGAGTGAAAACTGCGCATCTGAGGCGTGAAAATAGGCCCCGCCCATCTCACTCGATGTCTCTACAGCCTCAAAGAACCGCACCAGAGCGGTTTTAAACTAGCCATGTGGGTTCTGAGACCCAAAAAAGAAGCCAAGTGTACCCTCAATAAAGATGCCCAAAAAACGTTATTGCCCACAAAACGTTAACAGCACTCCCAGTTCATAAAACGTTTGCCCACAAACATTCAAAAACTCTGTGTCAACAATTTTTTAATAGCCCCTTATGCAAGCTTAGTAATGCCTTTCTATAGCATTTAGGATTACTGCTTACCCTTACCCTCATGGGGATACTGTCAGCCTTTCTGAAATACAGTCTCTCCAGAAAAAATGACAGAACATACCTCACTGCTGTATAGCATGAAAATGTTCCTCACACTGAAGTTTCTTGTACCCTTCAGCCTCTGTGGGAACTGCACTGGATCTTAGTTACAAATGCTAAGATCATCATCCTCCAGGCAGAAGTCTTCATCCATCTGCTGCCTGAGAGTAAATAGTACACACCGGTACCATTTAAAACAAAAAACTCTTGATTGAAGAATTAAAAACTAATATTTTATCACCTCTTTCACTTTACCCTTCCTAGTACTTAGAGTAGGCAAAGAGAATGACTGGGGGGTGGAGCTAAGGGAGGAGCTATATAGACAGCTCTGCTGTGGTGCTCTTTGCCACTTCCTGTTAGCAGGAGGATAATATCCCACAAGTAAAGGATGAATCCGTGGACTCATCGTACCTTATAGAAGAAATAATAGGAACAGGGAAAAAAGATGTGGACAAAAAATAAACCCCAAACAAAAAACACAGGGTGGGTCTTGTAGACTCTCACCACCATGAAAGAAATGAATTTATCAAATAAGCACAAATTGTTATCTTTTATACAGGTGGTTAGAGTCCATGACCCATTACTCCTGGGAATGAGTACCCAAGATGTAGAGTCCACGAGTAATGAGAAATAAGGGCGGGATAAAAAACAAAATTTATGCTTACCTGATAAATTTCTTTCTTGCCACGGTGAATCCACAGATCATCTATAATTACTATTGGGAATATCACTCCTGGCCAGCAGGAGGCGGCAAAGAGCACCACAGCAAAGCTGTTAAATATCACCTCCCTTCCCTCCAACCCCAGTCATTCGACCGAAGTAAAAGGAGAGAAAGGAAGTAACAAGGTGCAGAGGTGCCTGAGGTTTATAATACGACAAAAACCTGTCTAAATAAACAGGGCGGGCCATGGACTCACCGTGGTCTAAAACTGGTCTGAAAGTCCCCTCGTTTTTGGGAACCACGAACAGATTGGAGTAAAATCCGTGTCAAGAAATAAATAAATTTATCAGGTAAGCATAAATTTCGTTTTCTTCCTAATGATAGTGTGAGTCTACGGATCATCTATAATTACTATTGGGATTCAATACCCAAGCTAGAGGACACAGATGATAAGAGAGGGACAAGACAGGAAACCTAAACAGAATATCTTATATGAGATTTAAACATAACCTTTAAATAAGAGTTCAGTGATCCACTAAGATCATCCCTAGGATAATTTTACCTTGTCTTTATGGTTTGAGATTCTCTCCCATATACCTCTATTATAGATTCTGATCCAAGACCGTCTAAGTAAGTATAGAACACATTTGTAAAGGTTTGCTCCCAATTGACGCACAAGTTTCAACTGCATAAATTTCAACTGAATATGTTTAACTTAGGATACTAAATTGTAACACTTATAATATGTTTGTCACATCTATCGAAACAAAAAATATTTGACTAAAAGATTGTGTTAATAATTTGTTGCAAGATCCTATTGCTATTTTTAGCGCCCTCTTACTTTTTCTTATTCATTTTCTAATATTTGCTTATCGTGGAAGGAGATAAGCACTTTAGAGTGGCCTATATAGGATTGTCCATAGTGATTGCGCTATCGTACAACTTTCCTTAAAACGGAAACCTAAACAGAAGGCACCACTGCTTGAAGAACCTTTCTCCCAAAAGAAGCCTCAGCCGAGGCAAAAGTGTCAAATTTTATAGAATTTTGAAAAAGTGTGTAGAGCGGACCAAGTTGCAAATCTGTTCCACAGAAGCTTCATTTTTGAATGCCCAGGAAGAGGAAACAGCCCTCGTGGAATGAGCCGTGATCCTCTCAGGAGGCTCCTGTCTAGCAGTTTCATAGACCAAGCGAATGATACTCTTGAGCCACCAAAAAAGAGAAGTAGCCGTAGCTATCTGCCCCTTACGTTTCCCAGAGAAAACTACAAACAGAGCAGAAGACTGGTGAAAATCCTTAGTCACATGTAGATAGAATTTCAACGCACGCACCACGTCTAGCAGATGTTCCTTATGAGAAGATGGGTTAGGACACAAAGAAGGAACAACAATCTCCTGATTAATGTTCCTATCCGAAACCACTTTAGGGAGAAACCCTAACTTAGTGCGCAAAACTACCTTATCCGAGTGAAAAATAAGGTAAGGAGAATCAAACTGCAACGGCGAGAGCTCTAAGACTCTACGAGCAGACGAAATAGCAACAAGAAACAAAACCTTCCAAGATAACAATTTAATATCTAAGGAATTCATAGGCTCAAACGGAGCCTGCTGAAGAACTTTAAGAACAAGGTTAAGACTCCAGGGAGGAGTAACAGGTTTGAATACAAGCCTGATTCTGACCAAGGCCTGACAGAACGATTGCACGTCCGGTACATCCGCCAGATGTTTATGTAACAAAATAGACAAGGCAGATATTTGATTCTTCAAGGTACTTGCCGATAAACCTTTCTCCAAACCCTCCTGGAGAAAGGACAGAATTCTAGGAATCCGAACTCTACTCCAAGAGTAGCCTCTGGATTCACACCAATACAAATATATTTACGCCATATCTTGTAGTAAATCTTCCTGGTAACAGGCTTACGAGCCTGAACCATGGTCTCGATGACCGACTCAGAAAATCCCCGCTTAGATAAGATTAAGCATTAAATCTCCAAGCAGTCAGCTTCAGAGAAACGAGATTTGGATAAAGGAAGGGCCCCTGAAGTAGAAGGTCTTTCCTCAGAGGGAGTCTCCAAAGTGGGAAAGATGACATCCCCTGATCCAGAAGAATTCGCGGAGACAAGTCCCCATAATCCCCTTTCCATTGCCTGAGCATGCACAACTGCAGAGGTCTGAGATGGAACCGGGCAAATGGAATGATGTCCATGGCAGCTACAATAAGGCCGATCACCTCCATAAATTGAGCCACTGACAGCTGAAGAGAGGACCGAAGAGCCAGAGAAGAGTCGAAGATCTTTGATTTTCTGACCTTTGTCAGAAAAATCTTCATCGATAGGGAATTTATTATGGTTCCCAAGAACACCACCCTTGTAGCTGGAATTAAGGAACTCTTTCCCAAATTCACCTTCCATCCGTGAGAATGCAGGAAAGATAACATCTTCGTGTGGGAGTTTGTTTGTTTAAAGGATGGTGCCTGAACCAGAATGTCGTCTGGATAAGGCGCCACTGCAATGCCCCTCAACCGGAGCACTGCCCACAGGGATCCCAGGAACTTCTCAGAGGTCCTGGGATCCCTGTTGGCGGTGCTCCAGTGTGTGGCAAGGCCGAATGGAAGAGCCACAAACTGGAAGTGTTTGTCTAGAAATGCGAACCTCAGAAACTTGTAATGATCCCTGTGGATGGGAACATGCAGGTATGCGTCCTTTAAATCTATTGTTGTCATGAATTGACCCTCTTGAACCAAGGGAAGAATGGAACGGTACTCTGAGGAACTTGTTTAGGACTTCCAGACTTTGAACCGGAACTTTCACTCCCATATCGCAGAGGTCTCGAACACATTGTAAGAAAGCCTCTCTTTTTATTTGGTCTACAGATAATCTTGAGAGCAGAAACCTGCCCCTGGGAGGAAAGGTCTTGAACTCTAGTTTGTATCCCCGGGACACGATATCCACCTCCCAGGGATCTGGGACATCCCGAACACAAGCCTGAGCGAAGAAGGAAAGTCTGCCCCCCACAAGATCCGGTCCCGGATTGGGGGCAGACCCTTCATGCTGACTTGGAATCATTAATGGGCTTCTTAAATTCCTTCCCCTTATTGCAAGATTGGTTGATCCTCCAGGAATGGTTGGACTGGTCCTGCTTGGTAGAGTAAGGCTTGCCCTTGAAGTTTTGAAAGGAATGAAAATTACTCTGACATCCCTTCTACTTATTCCTCTTATCCTGAGGGAGGAAATGACCCTTTCCTCCCGTAATGTCTGAAATAATTTCCGCCCGGCCCAAACAAGGCCTTACCCTTGTAGGGGATCGCCAAAAGCTTAGACTTAGATGATACATTAGAAAACCAGGCCTTCAACCATAAGGCTCTGCGGGCCAGTACTGCAAAACCAGAAATCTTTGTCCCCAACTTAATAACCTGTAGGGAAGCATCCGTATTAAAACAATTGGCCAACTTAAGGGCCTTGATCCTATCCTATTCTTCAAGCGCAACAAACCAGTATGCCACCACACTGGTGACAGTAGCAATACACACCACAGGTTGCCATTTGTAAACCCTGGTGTGCATACATCTTTTTAAGCAACCCCTCCAGCTTCTTATCCATAGGATCCTTAAAGGAACAGCTATCCTCTATGGAAATAGTAGTTCTCTTAGCCAAGATGGAAATTGCCCCTCTACCTTGGGAACCGTCTGCCAAGACTCCTTTATAGTCAGCAATAGGGTACATCTTAAAAATTGGGGATGGGGGAAAAAGGGATACCCTGTCTCTCCCATTCCCTAGCAATAATCTCTGTAGCCCGATCTGGTACAGGGAAAATCTCCACCATGGAAGGCACATCAAAATACTTGTTTAGTTTACTAGACTTCTTAGGATTGACTATGACCGTAGTGTTTGAGTCGTCCAAGGTAGCCAAAACCTCCTTAAAGGGACACTGAACCCAAATTTTTTCTTTCGTGATTCAGACAGAGCATGACATTTTAAGCAACTTTTTAATTTACTCCTATTATCAAATTTTCTTCTTTATCTTGGTATCTTTATTTAAAATGCAAGAATGTAAGTTTTTAGATGCCGGCCCATTTTTGGTGAACAATCTGGGTTGTCCTTGCTGATTGGTGGATGAATTCATCTACCAATAAAAAAAGTGCTGTCCACAGTACTTAAAGGGACAGTCAAGTATTAATTAAACTTTCATTATTCAGATAGGACTTTTAATTTTAATTAACTTTCCAATTTACTTTTATCATCAAATTTGCTTTTTTCTCTTGGTATTCTTAGTTTAAACTAAACATAGGTAGGCTCATATGCTAATTTCTAAGCCTTTGAGGGCTGCCTCTTATCACATGCTTTTTAAATCTCTTTTCAACACAAAGAAACAGAAAGTACACGTGGGCTATATAGATAACACTGTGTTCAGGCACAGAAAGTTATTTAAGATCTAGCACAATACAATGCTAAATTTAAGACAATAGATAATAAACAGTCAGTCATGTGATCAGGGGGCTGGAAGAAGGTTCCTAGATACAAGGTAATCACAAAGGTAAAAAGTACATTAATATAATTGTGTTGGTTATGCAAAACTGGGGAATGAGTAATAAAGGGATTGTCTATCTTTTAAAACAATAACAATTCTATGGTTGACTGTCCCTTTAACCAAAAAAAAAAAGTTTAGATGCCTTTTTCAAATAAAGATAGCAAGAGAACGAAGAAAAATTGATAATAGGAGTGAATTAGAAAGTTGCTTAAAATTTCATGCTCTATCTGATTCATGAAAGAAAAAATTTGGGTTCAGTGTCCCTTTAAGTAACAGACGGAGGTGTTCCAGCTTAAATCTAAATGATACCACTTCAGGAGGAGTTACACTGTCTGAGTCTGAGATTTGCCCCTCAGATGCCACCAAAGTATCTTCCTCCTCAGATTCTGGGAATAAATATTCGGGACAGCCACGACTGTGTCAGAAACCTTACTCCCTAAATCCTTAGATTTCCTCTTGCACTTTCCCTGCAGCATGGGAAAAGCAGACAACGCATCAGTTACCGCAGACGACATAAAGGAAGCAATGTCTTGCAATGAGACTCCAACCGGGGTTTAAGAGGAAGCGCAGGGCACTGCATGTGTGGACGATAAAGTGTGGGACATTTGAGGAGAAAGCTGCGGCATATCCTGAACATTTGCAGTAAACCCCTGAACAGCATCCGCCTTAGAATCAAAAAGTCTATCCCTGTAATTCAATGTTCTCTCATTAGCATCAAAACATAAAGTACAAGTAACATTCTGCAGGGCCTCTTGGTCCATCTTAACCCAAGAATTAACCAAATGAAAAATAAAACTTTTATTTGACTTTTAAATTATGACACAAAAAAAAGGTACTGTCCCTTTAAATTTTAAACAATCTTTTTTTATGTTGTATACAAAAAAAAACGTCTTATAACACCTCAGCCAGCCCTGCTGACCGCCGGAATTAATAACTGCCCAACTTCTGTTGAAAAATACGGACTCAATCAGAGCTGCTCACTTGGTATCTGTAGATCGCTTCACACAGAAAACGGAACCGCAACGAGGAGGAACACATCCGACACACCGGAAATGAAATTCTTTGCCGCTTCTAAAACAGACCCGCCCATCGTGGGCGTTACAACCAGAACCTCCCGACCGACATTCACTAAGAAAGTAAAGCCTCTGGAAGTATAACAGCCATAAGCTGAGTAATAAAAATGAACTAAGACTATAGTTCCTTTCCTCACGTCCCCAATGCCTGCACAAACTGCCTTCCATTGTCCTATAACCCACAATAGGAGAAATGAGTCCCAACAGATTAACTGTTAAAGTGCCAATATTTTTCTGTATGCTCCCTAGAAAAATAAACTTAGCACTTACCTCTATGAAATCTACCTGGCAGCAGGGCAGCTCACTAGGTTTGAGAGGCCAACAAGCCATCACTCAGAGCTCATAACACTCTGCACAAGAGAAGTAGTGGAAGCGTGCTAGTGCACGCACGCTCTCCTGTCTAATCAACATTTTAGGGGCGTTTGGAAATGATGATGATGATGAAAGGGACTATTTTTACTGAGTTTAAAGTAAGGATTTCTAAAATTTACATTTAAAAAAAAAAAACAACAATATTTTGTTCTAGGTTGCGTGTGTATGTATAAATATAGATATATATATATATATATATCTCAACAAAGTAAGGGAGTCACTCACAGGGTCTTGTAGTGAAGAACAAAGTCTTTATTGACATTTCGGGGTTGCCCCCATTTTCAAAATAGGCATACAAAAACAGACAAGTACTTACCCCCTATATACCCATACTAATCATCTAACACTAGTCAGCTGATTACGCCCGTGACCGGAGTCACGTGACAGCGTTGCCGCGGCAACCGGACGCCAACCGCAAACAGCTGGTGTAATAAAAGCAGAAACACAGCTGCTACGTATTAACCTGGGCCACGTTAAAGACATACTGCAGAATCAATTAACATAGGATAGCGGGTGTGTCTTATTAATTAACAGGCGTGCTACTGACTTATTACAAAATACAATGCAAGTTCAATTAGTAATCAGTTGGCTACTAGACAATTAAAGGCACACAGGTTATTTACATCATGTAAGACGAACCATTATAAAGTCTAAGTATAGACATATACTGTGAGCAAATATGTAAATAAAGGCAGTCAACAACTCTTTTAGCCCTTCACCCTTTAAATGTCATAGGCAGTATGATCCATAATCTTACAATATCTTGGTTATTGAATACAAGAAAAAGCGAACCGCATACATAAAATAAAATACTATACCCACGTAAACACAAAGTTGCATACAAAGTAAGGAGTAGTGTTATGTTAACCCGTACACCAGTCAAATATTCTGTATAAAGAATATACGTAATGAATATCCAGTACAAGGATACTGGCCATGCATGAAAAGCACATAAGGTGTGAAATAGGTAATAGAACTAAATATCACAGCCAATTATGTACCGGTATATACGTATCACTGGCAACATAGTCCCTGAATCATGTGGCTTGTGGTGGAAGCTATATTCTAAACATACCAAGATGCAATAAAAGTGTAATCTGTAAAATCTGTTAACACCAAGTTGCATGCATAATAAGGAGCAACCATATGTTACATAATTGGTTGGCAATTTACTAGCCTTTATAGGCAACAATGCCAGTCCAAGTGTACATTAAGTCCCCTGGGTGTCATAGTCCCCAGGTAGAAGATCCACCTTGATTCTCTTTGGAGGAGGATTTTGGCCCTATCCCCTCCCCTAGTAAGAGGGGGGACATGGTCGATGATAATGTACTTAAGGTCAGATACCTTGTGGCCTGCTTCTAAAAAATGCCTGGCTACAGGCTGGTCAGAGGATCCTTTTTTAATGGCAGTCCGTATTGCTGACCGGTGGTTGGCCATCCTCGTCCGTAGGTCGTCCACCGTTTTGCCCAAATAGAACATCCCACAAACACAATGTAGTAGGTACACTATAAAGCATGTGGTACAGGTAACCCTGTGCCGGATTTTATATTTCTTTGTTGAATAGGGGTGACTAAAGTGGTTGCCCGTGGTAAGTCCCCCACATGTGGTACAGCCACAGCATCTAAAACATCCTGGTTTGTTTTTTAGCCAAGTCTGATTGTTATAGCATTTGATAGGATCCGTTTTAATCAGTTGATCTCTGAGGGATTGTGCCCTGCGGTATCCAATCCGAGGTGGAGGCATGTTCTTGAAGGGTAGGTCTTTATCTGTTGTGAGCAGGTTCCAGTTGTCCCACAGCGCTCCTGCGATGCCCTCTTTACCGGTGGTGTATGTGGTCGTGAAGGTCAATTTATCTTTCTCCTTATTTTTCATCTTGTAGAGTAGTTCCCTTTGCATATCCTTCATTGCTTGTTCTTTACTTTCCTTCAGGCTACATCTGTGGTAACCCCTTTGTATGAACCTGTGCTCCATCTCTATCATCTGTGCATTTCTCCGTTCAATACTGGTATTGTTCCTTGTCACCCTTTTGAATTGGGAAGTCGGTAGTGCTCTCTTTAGGCTTGGAGGGTGGCAGCTTGAGGCATATAGAAGAGAGTTCTTGTCTGTGGGCTTGCTGAAGAGGGTTGTGATTAAGGTTTCCCCCGTCTCATGATTCTTATGTCTAAGAAATCCACCGATTCTCTATCGTTAGTCATCTTGAATTTCACAGTGGGGTGGACACCATTTAATTCCTCAAACCACTGTAGTAAACCTTCTTCTGTGTATTATTAACAGATCGTCTATGTACCGTTTGAATAGTTGGATTCTGGTGTCATGAAATAGATCAGTCCCTCCATTTTCCAATTCAGCCATGAATAAGTTGGCATATGATGGGGCCATATTCGACCCCATAGCCGTGCCTGCTGTTTGTAAATAGAATGTACGTTCGTAGCGAAAATAGTTAAGTTCCAAGCATACTCTTAACATTTCACATACCGCTTCTGCTGGAGGACCAATGTAGGGATATCTGGCCAGTTGTCTTCTGGTAGCTGATATACCCTCCTGATGTGATACGACGGTATAAAGACTGGTCACATCCAATGTGACCAGTAATGTTTCATTTGTCAATGGGGGTAACTGCAATAGTAATCGAATCATGGCTGCTGAATCCAATAGAAAGGAAGGTACATTTCTTACTATTGGTTGTAGTATGCTGTCCACATATGTGGAAATAGGTTGTAGCAGGGATCCAATGGCGGAGACAATTGGCCTTCCTGGAGTATCCGTAAGGCTTTCATGCACTTTAGGCAGCATATAAAGTACCGGTATCCTTGGGAAAGCTGTTGTCATATATCCCTTTGTACCCTTATCAATGAAATTCTGGTTATGTAATTGCTGGATTAGCTCATCCACCAGGTTTTTGAATTTCTTCGCCGGATCTCCCCTGAGAGTGTTGTAGGTTTCTGTATCGTCCAGTTGTCTCATTACTTCTTTTTTGTAGTCGGTGTAGTCCTGTATGACGACAGCCCCACCTTTATCCGCTTCTCTCAGAACGATGTTGTTGTCATTCTATAGGTCCCTTAGTGCTTGTTTTTCTTTATATGTTAGGTTATGCCTATATTGGGTATGGGTTTTACAACCCTCTTCGCTTGTCTGCCATAGCAGTCTAGAAAATGTTTTGATAGAGGGATTGTTGCTGTTCGGATTATATGTGCTTTTTTTCTTCAGGGCAGGTGTGGATTCTTCATTGGTGGATGTCTGGAAGTGTTCTTTGAGTCTAAGTGAGCGGGTAAAGCGCTGTACATCCACATATAGGTTGAAGGGGTCAGGGTTAGTAGTAGGAATGAAAGACCCTTATTAAGGACACTTTCGTCTTCTGTGAGTATGTGTCCACTAAGGTTGATGATCAGCTCCTCATATACCTTCCTCTCCTGGGTAGTCTTGGTGGTCTGCCTGTAGCCCACCCTCCGGGTATGGGTCCTCTGCCTCCCCCGTTTTTTGAGCGTGTTAGCATGCCACTTTGTTGTTCCATCGTGTCAGTTGGTGTTGTCCGAATCCGAACTGTTTACAGAGCTGTCCACCGTACCACTTTAGTCACCCCTATTCAACAAAGAAATATAAAATCCGGCACAGGGTTACCTGTACCACATGCTTTATAGTGTACCTACTACATTGTGTTTGTGGGATGTTCTATGTGGGCAAAACGGTGGACGACCTACGGATGAGGATGGCCAACCACCGGTCAGCAATACGGACTGCCATTAAAAAAGAATCCTCTGACCAGCCTGTAGCCAGGAATTTTTTAGAAGCGGGCCACAAGGTATCTGACCTTAAGTACATTATCATCGACCATGTCCCCCCTCTTACTAGGGGAGGGGATAGGGCCAAAATCCTCCTCCAAAGAGAATCAAGGTGGATCTTCGACCTGGGGACTATGACACCCAGGGGACTTAATGTACACTTGGACTGGCATTGTTGCCTATAAAGGCTAGTAAATTGCCAACCAATTATGTAACATACGGTTGCTCCTTAGTATGCATGCAACTTGGTGTTTACAGATTTTTGTAAGATTTTCTGTATAGATTTTTTGCAACATTCTTGTTACATTTTTATTGCATCTTGGTATGTTTAACTTCCACCACAAGCCACATGATTCAGGGACTATGTTGCCAGTGATACGTACATACATAATTGGCTGTGATATTTAGTTTTATTACCTATTTCACACCTTATGTGCTTTTCATGCATGGTCAGTATCCTTGTACTGGATATTTATTATGTGTATATTCTTTATACAGAATATTTGACTGGTGTACGGGTTAACATAACACTGCTCCTTACTTTGTATGCAACTTTGTGTTTACGTGGGTATCGTATTTTATGTATGCGGTTCGCTTTTTCTTGTATTCAGTAACCAAGATATTGTAAGATTGTGGATCATACTGCCTATGACTTTTAGCCCTTCACCCTTTAAATGAGTTTGTTGACTGCCTTTATTTACATATTTGCTCACAGTATATGTCTATACTTAGACTTTATAACGGTTCGTCTTACATGATGTAAATAACCTGTGTGCCTTTAATTGTCTAGTAGCCAACTGATTACTAATTGAACTTGCATTGTATTTTGTATTTAGTAAGTAGCACGCCTGTTGTTAATTAATAAGACACACCCGCTATCCTATGTTAATTGATTCTGCACTATGTCTTTAACGTGGCCCAGGTTAATACGTAGCAGCTGTGTTTCTGTTTTTATTATACCAGCTGTTTGCGGTTGGCGTCCGGTTGCCACGGCAACACTCACGTGACTCCGGTCACGGCCGTAATCAGCTGACGGGTGTTAGATGATTAGTATGGGTATATAGGGGGTAAGTACTTGTCTGCTTTTGTATGCCTATTTTGAAAACGGGGGCAACCCTGAAACGTCAATAAAGACTTTGTTCTTCACTACAAGACCCTGTGAGTGACTCCCTTACTTTGCCGATTTGGATTTCACTTGGAGTGCACCCGGGGCACCACGGGCCGGTTTTGGGCCTTTACAATTTACCAGGAGTGCTTCTACCATCCTCCTTTCATTACATGCAAAGCAAGATAGTTCAAGCCGTGATTTGTCATAATTGTGATGATTATGGCTTACAGCTCATGAAAACCCCAAATCCACAATATCAGAAAATTAGAATATTCTGAAAAGGTGCAATATTCTAGGCTCAAAGTGTCCCACTCTAATCAGCTAATTAAACCATAACACCTGCAAAGGGTTCCTGAGCCTTTAAATGGTCTCTCAGTCTGGTTCAGTAGGAATCACAATCATGGGAAGACTGCTCACCTGACAGTTGTTCAGAAACCCATCATTGACACCCTCCATAAGGAGGGAAAGTCTCAAAAGGTAATTGCAAAAGAAGTTGGACGTTCCCAAAGTGCTGTATCAAAGCACATTAATAGAAAGTTATGTGGAAGGGAAAAGTTTGGAAAAAAAAAGGTGCACAAGCAGCAGGGATGACCGCAGCCTGGAGAGGATTGTCAGGAAAAGGCCATTCAAAAGTCTTGGGGACTTTCACAAGAGCCACCACACACAGACGGATCCTGGACATGGGCTTCAAATGTTGTATTCCTTTTGTCAAGCTACTCCTGAACAACAAACAACGTCAGAAGCGTCTTACCTGGGCTAAAGAAAAACAGACCTGGTCTGTTGCTCAGTGGTCCAAAGTCCTCTTTTCTGATGAGAGCAAATTTTGCATCTCATTTGGAAACCAAGGACCCAGAGTATGGAGGAAGAATGGAGAAGCACACACTGCAAGATGCTTGAAGTCCAGTGTGAAGTTTCCACAGTCTGTGTTGATTTGGGGAGCCATGTCATCTGCTGGTGTTGGTCCACTTTGCTTCATTAAGTCCAGGGTCAAAGCAGCCGTCTACCAGGAGATTTTGCAGCACTTCATGCTTCCTTCCGCAGACGAGCTCTATGGGGATGCCGACTTCATTTTTCAGCAGGACTTGACACCTGCCCACACTGCCAAAACCTGGTTCAATGACCGTGGGATTACTGTGCTTGATTGGCAAGCAAACTCGCCTGACCTGAACCCCATAGAGAATCTATGGGGCATTGCCAAGAGAAAGATGAGACCGAACAATGCTGAAGGCCGCTATTGAAGCATCCTGGTCTTCCAGTGCCACAGGCTGATAGCTTCCATGCCACGCCGCATTGAGGCAGTAATTGCTGCAAAAGGGGCCCAAACCAAGTACTGAGTACATACAGTATGCATGCTTATACTTTTCAGAGGTCCGATATTGTTCTATGTACAATCCTTGTTTTATTGATTGCATGTAATATTCTAATTTTCTGAGATTGTGGATTTGGGGTTTTCATGAGCTGTAAGCCATAATCTTCACAATTATGACAAATCACGGCTTGAACTATCTTGCTTTGCATGTAATGAGTATCTTATATATTAGTTTCACCTTTTTAAGTTGTTTTTATTTGGGGGGTTTTAAAAGTAAATCTTAGAAATCCTTACTTTAAGCTCAGTAAAATAGTCCCTTTCATCATCATTTCCAAACGCCCCTAAAATGTTGATTTGACAGGGGAGCTGTAACTCTTGTACAGTGTTATGAGCTCTGAGTGACGGCTTGTTGGTTGCTACATCAACCGTATGCAGTGCGGTCCAACGTGCACCCTCACGGAGAGGCTGGATCTGAGTTTGAGGGACATGTGAGAATAATGCTGCAGCCTGAACTCAGACAGACAGTAGGGAAAAGGCTGTAGAATCACTGATGTGCGCACGCTCTGAAATACAGGTCCAAGGAGGAAAAATTGGTTTAATAACAGGGTTTTAAATCTAGCCAAAGCCTAAACAAAACAGTGCATGTCAGTAAGATTAGCAATCTTCTTGTGTAACGAAATTGAAACTTCAGAAATCTGACCCTTCAAAGAAATGGTGGATAAACCCTTATCCAAACCATCCTGCACAAACCTAGGAATCCAAAAAGAATGCTGGGGGGGAAAAATCCCATGAACCATGCATCAAGAAACTAAAGGCCCTTTAAGACCTTTTGATACATCTTCCTGGTCAGAGGCTTTTGGGTCTGTATCAGAGTCTCAATAACAGAATCCCTAAACCGTACAATCTCCATGCCGCCAAGCTTAGAGACTTGAGATCTGGTTGGAAAAATGGGACCTTGAGACAGCAGTTCTGGATGCAGAGCAAGAGACCAAGGAGGACAACTGGACAATTCAATCAGAATTACTGATACCTCTTGCCTGACTCTGGGAAGAAGAACCAGAGTTGGAAAAACATAGGCTAGCTGGAGCCACCAGCGCATTGACAAACACTACGTGAGGATCCTTGGACCTTGCACAGTACCTGGGAAATCTGTGATTCAACAGAAATGCCATTAGATCTATATCTGGGAGGCCCCAAAGATCCACAGACTAATTAAAAACATCCAGATGGAAAGACCCTTCTCCTGGATGCAGGGACCGACTGAGAAAATCGATGTCCCAGTTAGCCACACCTGTAATATGAAAAGCAGAAAATAGACAATTGACTTCTGCCTTGTAAAAAATTAGATACACTTCCTTCATGGCTAGGGAACTGAGTTTCACCCCCTGATGGTTGACATAGGCCACAGCTGTATCACTGTCTGAAAACAGAGAAAATAATCACTTATCAACAAAGGCCAACTCTGAAGGGCTCTGAAAATTGCAGAGAGTTCTAGAACATTTGTTAACCTTGCCTCCTAAGGAGGCCAAACCCTTTGTGCTCTCTGAGACTCCTAAACGGCCTCCCCAACCTTAAAGACTTGCATTTGTAGAAAGTCCTCTAGGTCGTAAGCTGATGATTCAGCCACCAAGACAGACTCGTTCGCTATCTCAAGAATTCATCTAGATTACAGGAGTATAATCCCTACACCATTTTTGAAGCATACAAAGTGGGAATGAGCAAACGGAATAACATCCAAAGCCGCAATCCTAAAATCTTACACCCCATACAAAAAAAACAAAACAAAAAGAAAGAGACCATAGGTTTAAGAAAGTGGAAGCTAGCTTCATTCTTCTTATAACTGTCAATGACAGCCTCATGGAAACAGAATCTATCTGAACCTCCAGAAAAACATAATTTATGTAAGAACTTGCCTGATAAATTAATTTATTTCATGGTGGCGAGAGTCCACAAGCTGTTACTGATGGGATATACATTCCTACTAAGAGGAGGCAAAGTTTCCCAAACCTCAAATGCCTATAAATACCCCTCCCACCTCACATATACCTCAATTTAATGTATAGCCAAGTTGTTGAGGTGTTTAATGAGCAAAAGCAGGAAAAAAGATGTGCTTTTAAAAACAAAAATCATAACCCAAAAAAATGGATGGGCTTTGTGTACTCTCACCACCATGAAAGAAATTAATTTATCAGGTAAGTTCTTACATAAATTGTTTTCTTTCATATAGGTGGCAAGAGTCCACAAGCTGTTACTGGTGGGATATAATACCCAAGACGTGGAAGTCCACGAGTAACACTAAAGAGAGGGATAAAAAAAAAAACGGCTATTTTCGCTGAGAAATTAAATCCAAATTTTCATTAAGTCTTTTTAAACTAAAATAACTCCAATCATTGGCACTAGAATCAAACTGAGACAGCTGCCTGAAGAACCTTTTTACTAAAAGCTTCTTCTGAAAAGGCAAAAACAAAAAATGGTAAAATTTAGTAAAAGGTATGCAAAGAAGACCAAGTGGCAGCTTTGATCAACTGAAGCTTCTTTCTTGAAATCCCAAGATGTGACAACCGATCTTGAAAAATGAGCTGTAATTCTCTGAGGCGGAGACTGACCCGCCTCCAAATAAGCTTTGTGAATTAAAAGCTTCAACTAAGATGCTAATGAAACGGCAGAGGCTTTCTGACCTTTTCTAGAATCTGAAAAAAGAACAAACAGATTAGATGTATGTATTAAATCCTTAGTAGCATATAAATAGTATTTCAAAGCTCTAAAAACACCCAAGAGTGTAAGGATCTTTCAGTAGCATTCTTAGGATTAGGACACAAAAAAGGTACAATAATTTCCCTATTAATGTTATTAGATTTAACAAAAAGAAGTCTGCAAAACAGCTTTATCTTGATGGAAAATCAGATGAGACTCACAAGAGAGCAGACGATAGCAGAGAGATAGCTAAGAGAAACAACACTTTCCAAGAAAGTCGTTTAAAGGGACACTGAACCCAAAATTTTTCTTTCATGATTCAGATAGAGCATGCAATTTTAAGCAACTTTCTAATTTACTACTATTATCAATTTTTCTTCGTTCTCTTGCTATCTTTGTTAAAAAAGAAGGCCTCTAAGCTAAGGAGCCAGCCAATTTTTGGTTCAGACCATGGACAGCACTTGTTTATTGGAGGGTGAATTTATCCACCAATCAGCAAGAACAACCCAGGTTGTTCACCAAAAATGGGCCGGCACCTAAATTTACATTTTTGCTTTTCAAATAAAGATACCAAATGAGAAAATTAGACAATAGGAGTAAATTAGAAAGTTGCTTAAAATTGCATGCTCTATCTGAATCACAATAGAAAAAAATTGGCTTCAGTGTCCTTTTACTGTCCAAAGAATGCACAGGCTCAAAAGGAGGAGCTTTTAGAATCTTCAATATTAGATTAAGACTCCAGGGAGGAGAAATAGGTTTAAAGTTAATGTAAAGTTTCATGAATGAGTGCCCAGCTATTAAAAATACTATTAAAAACAGGGGCACTTTTATTCATGAAAGTTTACATTGCAGCGGTTTTGTTAAAATGCTTACCTTTTACTTCTTCCAAGCAGGACCAGCGATCCCCTGTACTTACGTCGGCAATGACAAGCCGGTTTCGTCATTGCTGTGCTAAGTACAGCATGAGAAGTGGGCGGTGGATCACTGGTCCGGCTTGGAAGAAGAAAAAGGTAAGCATTTTAACAAAACTGCTGCAATGTAAACTTTCATGAATAAAAGTGCCCCTGTTTTTAATAGTATTTTTAAAACCCAGGCACTCAGTCATGAAAATTTACATTCACTTTAATGACAGGTTTAATTCAAATTAAAACCTGAACAAAACAGTGAATATCAGGAAGGTTAGCAATCTTTCTGTGAAACAAAACAGAGAGAGTAGAGATTTGTCCTTTCAAAGTATTGGCAGACAAGCCTTTATGCAAACCATCTTGAAGAATACTAGGAATTTGAAAAGATTGCCAGAAGTAATCATGAGAACAACACTATGAGAGAAATCTCTATGACTGAGAACTAAACTTTCAATTACCATACCACTAAGATTAGAGAATTTAAGTCTGGATGGAAGAAGAGACCTTGAGATAGAAGGTCTGGCCTTAGAGGAAGAGTCCAAGGCGGGCAACTGGACATTCAAGTTAGATCCGCATACCAAATCCTGTGAGGCCACGCTGGGGCTATCAGGCTTGTATGATTAGACTTATTGTGATATTTGCTTTATTGTGGTGGTCTGGAACCGAACCCGCAATATCATGCTCTTGAAAAAGTTCTGTCGTTAACAGAATGAAACGTACGTCGCGTTACAATTGGCTGTTAAGCGGTACATCCGCTATAGGAGGAATTAGGTCCCAGTGAGGCTTCCATACCTTACAAACCATACAGGGTGTGGTAGAGCCGAGGGTTACCTCTCCTCATATCTTCAAGATACTGTTTGTTTTTAGATCCAAGCAAGACAGTCCTTTGGACTGTGTGTTTTGGACGGCAGACTACAAAAACAACAAACGGAATCCACCTGTGGATTCCCTGGACACTCGGGATACGGATGGAACTACACATATGGTGATATCTGTTTGTGCACATATATGCACTGAAAGTTCACACATGTTTTTTATGTTGTGAGTTTTTAATTTTGTGTTAGGAGCATATTAAAATGTGTTTTTAACGCTGCACAGAGAACCGGTTTCTTGCGCTTCTCTTTTTGTCATTTATCTCCGAGGTATGACTATTTCAGTTATATTCAAAGCAGGCAGGTATCAACTAGAATTGGTGGCTAGGGTACAATAGAGTTCAGAAGGGAATAGATTACTGAAGACTGTCTTAAAGAAATTTCCTACCTACACTATATGGCATAGGCATTAATTACCCTATTTTAAAGATGTAATTTATTTCATATCATTATAGATCATGGAAAAGCAAGCTAAATCAAAAGAGCAGAGCTTCATTCTTCTCTCAGTCTAAGGAAGAATACTATAATATATGATAGTAATGCTGTACAAGGGAAATATCTATTATCAAATTTGCTTAGTTTCCCATGATAGTTTGTGTTGCAGGGATAACTAGGTAGGCATTTGGAGCACTACCTGGCTGGAAATAGTGCTACCATATAGTGCTCCAGAAATGGGCCGGCTTTTTAGCTAAACATACCAAGAGATCGAAGAAAAATTGATAATAGAAGTAAATTGCAAAGTTGTTTAAAATTGCATGCTCTATCTGAATCATAAAATAACATTTTGGGTTTCTTGACCCTTTTTAAAGCTTTCTAAAATACAGTACTTAGACCCTTTGCTAAGCCCAGAAATAGTTGTTACTGGCATTCTTTATATATGATACATGTTGTGCAACTGGGCTAAAAACAAAGCTTAGAGGGAAGGATTACAATATGTTGAATTTGAAGGAACACTCAATAATGAAATTTTGATTTTAGAAGAGCATGCAGCTTAAAGACTTTCCAAATTACTTCTATTTTCAAAATCTAGTCTTTTTATATGCACACTTTCTGAGGCACCAGATCCTAATGAGCATGTGCAAGAATTTACAGTGTATATACGTAAATTAGTTTATCGGCTAATGGCTGCCACAACTGTAAATCCCATAATTTATAACTCAATTTAACTTTTATGTAGTGCTGTTTACCGTCTTATAACCAATACCCATATTAATGTCTTTTACCTCCTTGTGCTTTGTATTTATAATACATTTTACAACTATTTACTGTCTCCTAACTCTGATTAGTCGAACACTATAGCTAGTTGTATTATCTGGTTCTTCAGAATTGATAGAGCTGCTGTTTATACTTACTCCCTGTAGTTAATCAGCTGTGGATCCCTTGCCTAATGTGCCTTAGAGGGACATAGTTGAACCCTCACTGATTAGGCCCACATAATGTACATCAGATTTATAAATCCTGCAGGAGAGATGTGCTTTGTGAAAGAAAAAAAAATGGACTAAAAGAGGCTGCATTCTGGATGGGTACCAGTCATAGGTTGAGCTATTGTTTGTGTGTGGAAAAGAGAGAAATTCCACTGCCGGATGCTAAATAGCACTCTATGCCCAGACTTCTTAGGCAGAAAAAGTGTGTGTAATACACTAATAAAATAACTTATTTAAAGGGACAGTCAAGTCCCAAAAAAACTTTCATGATTTAAATAGGGCATGTAATTTTAAACAACTTCCCAATTTACTTTTATCACCAATTTTGCTTTGTTCTCTTGGTATTCTTAGTTGAAAGCTAAAACTAGGAGGTTCATATGCTAATTTCTTAGACCTTGAAGACTGCCTCTAATCTGAATGCATTTTGACCACTAGAGGGCATTAGTTCCTGTGTTTCATATAGATAACATTGAGCTCATGCACGTGAAGTGACCTAGGAGTGAGCACTGATTGGCTAAAATACAAGTCTGTCAAATTAACTAAAATAAGGGGGTAGTCAGCAGAAGCTTAGATACAAGGTAATCACAGAGGTAAAACGTGTTTTATTATAACTGTGTTGGTTATGCAAAACTGGGGAATGGGTAATAATAAAGGTATTATCTTTCTTTTTAAACAACAATTCTGGGGTTGACTGTCCCTTTAATTAAAAATGGGAAGAACTTGGTGATATCGTTGAGATGGAACCTTATCAAGGTCCTGTAATCATTCCCCCAAAAAAATCACAAATGATTTCTGAGTTATAAATGGCGAACACAAGGAAAGATGTGTATGGGCTAAGCAGTATTTTATTATAAACTGACAAGATAAAACAAAACACATTGCTAGTAGCTAATGGCTAGAATAAGTGTTAGATGTATGATATTTGAGATTATTCCTGAGTAGAGGTACTTAAAGGGACACTGAACCCAAAATTTTTCTTTCGTAATTCAGATAGAGCATGCAATTTTAAGCAACTTTCTAATTTTCTCCTATTATCATTTTTTCTTCATTCTCTTTGCTATCTTTATTTGAAAAATAAGGCATCTAAATTTTTTTGGTTCAGTACTCTGGACAGCACGTTTTTATTGGTGGATGAATTTATCCACCAATCGGCAAGGACAACCCAGGTTGTTCACCAAAAATGGGCCTGCATCTAAACTTACATTCTTGCATTTCAAATAAAGATACCAAGAGAATAAAGACAATTTGATAATAGGAGTAAATTAGAAAGTTGCTTAAAATTTCATGCTCTGTCTGAATCACGAAAGAAAAAATTTGTGTTCAGTGTACCTTTAATGTGAAGTAATACACTATTATCGAAGATTCAATGCTTTAAGTAGTTGTATATAACTAGAAGTATCAACTTTTTTTTTCAACTTGGCAGAATGCCCAGATCCTCAAGAAAATTATATATACAATATCAAACTGTATATCTATACATCTTCCCAGTTAAATACAGTAAGACCTGTGCGATTAGTATTGATGATCTTTCATTAATGTTTAACTTAAATACCTATTATTAACAGAATATCATAATAGTATTCCTGTTGTAGTGTCTTGGCTACATAAACTTATACAGTTGTTGCAGAATCTTGTGAGCTATGGTTGTAAATCGAAACCGTTGTAAATTGAAACCCAGTTTATAATGTAAGTCAATGGGAAGTGAGGGAGATAGGTTCCAGGCCCCTCTAAAAATTGTCATAAGTAACACCTAATAAATTATTTTTAAAGCTTTGAAATGAAGACTTTAAATGCTAAACAGCATTATAAACCTAATAAAATAATCACACAACACAGAATATATAATTAAACTAAGTTAAATGAACAAAATCATTCGCTAAACAGCATTATAAACCTAATAAAATAATCACACAACACAGACTTCACTTGCATTTTTCTGCAAACAGTTCTTTCTATGCATTCCAATCTGGACTGATTTATAGACAGGAAGATCTTGTTCCTTTGAAATCTGCTCAATAGCTTAGGTCTGGTTAAACTGATTAATTTCAGCTTGCTTGGCTTTGCTGCAACACAAGCGGACAGCTCCACCTATTGGCTATTTTAATAAATGCACTGCTTCTCAATGCTTTTCAATAGCAGTCACATGACTGGAAAAAAAGGTTGTTATTCTGAAACTGTATAAATTGAACCGTTGTAAAATGAGGGCCACCTGTATTATGTAAGTAATGACTGCAATACATTTTAGGCATTTTCAAATTACACTGTTAAGCCCCGCCATTTCAAAACGCCAGCGTATAACGGCTATCCAAAAATTGTTAAACATTATTACTAGTGACGACAAGTAATAATGTCTTTATACCCTAGTTGCCAGTTAAAATACAGCCCCTATATGCTCCAACCAACTCATAGGTTGAGTTGTGTGTTCCCAGTTGAGAAAAGTGCTTGTATACTTCATGCCTAACAAAAGCCTTAAGTACATGACTACTAAATCATCCCCACATTATCCCTTTTTTCCCCATCTTGAAACTTGCCTGTAATTTCCATATCTATCCAATCACAATTATTGCCCATCCATCATCCTTTTAAACAGACGGTCTACTTGATTTTTTTGTGTTTAAAAAGATATATTGCCTTTACTACCCATTCCGCAGCTTTGCACAACGAACACGGTTATGTTAATATACTTTAACCTCTAAGCCCTTGCAAGGCCTCCTCTTTCTCAGTGCATTATATAAGCTTTTCACAACCATACAGTGCTAGCTCATGTGTGCCCTATAGAAAACATTGTGCTCACTCCCGTGGAGTTATGCAGGGACCAGCAGTAATTGGCTAAAATTCAAGTTTGTAAAAAGCACTGAGATAAGGGGCAGAGGCTTAGCTACAGGTAATACGTGTATTAATATAAGTGTTTATGCAAAACTGTGGAATGGGTAATAAAGGGATTATCTATGTTTTCAAACAATAAAAAGGCTCAAGTAGACTGTCCCTTTAAGTTAAATCTCTGCTCTTGATTTCTCTGTCCACACCACTGATATGCATTCTCCACCATGACTGTCATGTAACCCCTCTGTAGTCCTTGCCTCTATTAATATCTGTCCATTACAGATGAAGAAAATTATGAGGTGAGCAGTGATGAAGAGGATCTGCCATTTAAATGTTTCATCTGCAGAGATACCTTCAAGAATCCTATTATAACAAAGTGAGTAACCAGGTGGGGGAACAAGAGATATTATAGGAGTCAGGTAGGGCATTTTATTTTAGGGCGGAGAAAGCAGTGATAATGGTTGATATAAAATGAAGGAAACAATGCAATAGGTAATGTAGTAGTCCATCTTAATCTGGAGGTGATTTTTTACTATTACCAAACCAAAAGGAAACCTCTTACAATTATGAAGTGTTACATGAATATGGAACCACACACATGAATCCTTTGTGACAAGCTCAACAGCAAACAGTTAAACATTCATGCACCATAAGGCAAGGGCATCTAAATGACTAACTGAAAATGTTCTAAAAATTTAATAAAAAACACGTAATTCTGAAATTTTTCAAAAATGGCAAATACACAGAAATACAAGCGGTTTGCACATTGTGTATAAAAAGACCATATTTACCAGGCGTGCTGTAAAGAAAGCATTTAATTTCTGCACAACTTACTCTAGAACTTTGTGTTTAACCCCACAAAAGGTTTAAACATATAGGCAAAGTCCAGTACAGGAGCTCTTGAGAGTAACATAGCCTCTTGAGGCAGTCACGTAACTGCTGCTGCTGGCTGGCTCACTAGCTGTTTCCTGCTTGGAACCAGCAATTATATCATTCTATCCATAAAACTATGGTGAGAATCTAATAACTCACCCTTGCTATCTTTGACTGAGGCATTCAACAGTTGGTTGGTTTTTTTAAAAAAAAGTTATTTTTATTACTTGTATGAGTACATCACATTTTTCTTTTGCAAATCAGTTAAATGTGTTACCTAGCTTTCTGTCTGTGAACTTACAATGCATGTTACACTATTTGTTTACAAATCTGTCACGTAAAATGGTGTATCTGACTTGATGACTGATTTGAAAAAGGAAAAAAAAAAATATGGCTCATAACATACATTGTGTGAAATTAGGATTGATAAGAAAATGGAACCCTAATGTTAGAAGTCTTACCTGGTTATTCATACAATGAATGCTGAATATTTTTTGTATAAACGGCCACATTTACAGTGCTCCATTAACCCTGTACTGCTGAATATCAAATGAGTCATAACATACAATAGCAACTTTTTATATTTTTCTCCAGTATTATAAAGCTGACAAATTTACACAATTTATCAAGGGAGTGCAATATTATCAATATTAATAATTTTTTTTCCCCCCCTGAAAAAAAACTAGGTGCAAACACTATTTCTGTGAACGCTGTGCACTGCAGCACTACAGGAAATCAAAACGATGTTACGTGTGTAATGTACAGACTAATGGCGTATTTAATCCAGCTAAAGGTATGTTGTAATAGCTCATGATAAACACATGAAGCTAAAGGACCACCACCTGCCTTGCTCCATTTATTCTTTCTTGTGCCAACCACTGGGGGGACTCTTCTTTTGTTTTCTATATAATCTTGAGAATGTAGTAGATTTAATTTTATATACCTTTTTATACCTCCATTTTGTCTGTTTTAAGGTTAGAACCAGTACCTGAATAGACAGACAAGCATGGGTTTCTCCTGTCAGTCACCCTGCAGTGGGAGGGACAGAATTCCTATTTTACAGCTTCACGATTTGAGAGATTTCTCTTTTCCCTTCAGATTTAATTGCAAAACTTGAAAAACATAAGGCAGAGGAGGAAGATGAAAGGCATAAGGCAGAGGATGAAGATGACAATTTGCCAGAGGACCAGGGGTGATGTCTGCAGATCCATTTTCATACATATTGTTTTTAGAATTGAATAAACATTTCTTTAAAATAAAAAATCACAAATATGTGAAGTTATTTGGTAATATGTCATTAAGTCTCCATAGGTCATTAAGCTGGATAACATTCAAGAACCTCCTTGTATTCCCATAATTCGCTATGTGCAAAGTTTGTGTACAGGACCGATTATCAAGTAGTTTAAAGATTAATGAACAAAAATGATCACAGAGCTAACCAACTTCTGCAGTACATATAAACAACAGCTTAAAATCTTGTGAAATGTTTAACATTTATTCCTTTTGGCAACAGTGTGTGTGTGTAACAGTGTCTCCGGTGTTATGCCACTCCCTAAATGGTGGTGTGCTCATTCACTACAAAAAAATTGTTAGTGAGGCTTGTTTAATAGTAGGAAGCTACAAAATATAACAAAATGGGTATGTAACTTCCATTATGTGCTCAATATAAAATGTTTTTTGAGCATTAGTCTTTCACCAATGGAAAGGTTAACACTGGGAAGTGGATGTGGAAAGGGAGCATCAAACCCTATTTTAAACCGTAAAAAAAAACAGTACTAACCAGTGTGTAAACCTATCAAAAGTGGGAGAGTCTGGAGCTTTAGAATCAATGTGATACTGACACTTCCAACAAAGGTCATTCAAAAACTCTTAGACGACATGTGGCTGGCAAAGGAACTGCAAAAGCAGTCCTCAGGATAGTGGAATATTATGTTTCTTAAAAGTCCCAATCCGCCACATCAAGCTTGTCCAAGTCAGACACTAATCCCATAATATCCTGGGAATCACACTCTCTTGCTGCTTCAAAGTTTGTGATAGGAGATACAGGACGGAGAAGTTCTGGAAGGGCCTCAGATGCACGCCTCTTTATCTGCAGGTACAAATGAAAGCTATCAAATATGGTATAGGTACAAGAGAGAAAAACATAATTTATGCTTACCTGATAAATTTATTTCTCTTGTAGTGTATTCAGTCCACGGGTCATCCATTACTTATGGGATTATATCTCCTTCCCAACAGGAAGTTGCAAGAGGATCACCCAAGCAGAGCTGCTATATAGCTCCTCCCCTCACATGTCATATCCAGTCATTCGACCGAAACAAGACAAGAAAGGAGAAACCATAGGGTGCAGTGGTGACTGGAGTTTTAATTAAAATTTAAATCTGCCTTAAAAGACAGGGCGGGCCGTGGACTGAATACACTACAAGAGAAATAAATTTATCAGGTAAGCATAAATTATGTTTTCTCTTGTTAAGTGTATTCAGTCCACGGGTCATCCATTACTTATGGGATACCAATACCAAAGCTAAAGTACACGGATGATGGGAGGGACAAGGCAGGAACTTAAACGGAAGGAACCACTGCCTGTAGAACCTTTCTCCCAAAAACAGCCTCCGAAGAAGCAAAAGTGTCAAATTTGTAAAATTTTGAAAAAGTGTGAAGTGAAGACCAAGTTGCAGCCTTGCAAATCTGTTCAACAGAGGCCTCATTCTTAAAGGCCCAGGTGGAAGCCACAGCTCTAGTGGAATGAGCTGTAATTCTTTCAGGGGGCTGCTGTCCAGCAGTCTCATAGGCTAAACGTATTATGCTACGAAGCCAAAAGGAGAGAGAGGTTGCCGAAGCTTTTTGACCTCTCCTCTGACCAGAGTACACGACAAACAGAGAAGAAGTTTGACGAAAATCTTTAGTTGCCTGTAAATAGAACTTCAGGGCACGGACTACGTCCAGATTATGCAAAAGTCGTTCCTTCTTTGAAGAAGGATTAGGACATAATGATGGAACAACAATCTCCTGATTGATATTCCTGTTAGAAACTACCTTAGGTAAAAACCCAGGTTTAGTACGCAGAACTACCTTGTCTGAATGGAAAATCAGATAAGGAGAATCACAATGTAAGGCCGATAACTCAGAGACTCTTTGAGCCGAGGAAATAGCCATCAAAAACAGAACTTTCCAAGATAAAAGCTTAATATCAATGGAATGAAGGGCTTCAAACGGGACCCCTTGAAGAACTTTAAGAACCAAGTTTAAGCTCCACGGAGGAGCAACAGTCTTAAACACCGGCTTAATCCTAGCCAAAGCCTGACAAAAAGCCTGGACGTCTGGAACTTCTGCCAGACGTTTGTGTAAGAGAATAGACAGAGCAGAAATCTGTCCTTTTAACGAACTAGTAGATAAACCCTTTTCTAAACCTTCTTGTAGAAAAGACAATATCCTAGGAATCCTAACCTTACTCCATGAGTAACCCTTGGATTCGCACCAATACAAATATTTACGCCATATCTTATGGTAAATTTTCCTGGTAACAGGCTTCCGTGCCTGTATTAAGGTATCAATAACTGACTCCGAGAAGCCACACTTTGATAGAATCAAGTGTTCAATCTCCATGCAGTCAGCCTCAGAGAAATTAGATTTGGATGTTTGAAAGGACCTTGTATTAGAAGGTCCTGCCTCAGAGGTAGGAACCACGGTGGACAGGACGACATGTCCACTAGGTCTGCATACCAGGTCCTGCGTGGCCACGCAGGCGCTATCAGAATCAGCGATGCTCTCTCCTGTTTGATCTTGGCAATCAGTCGAGGAAGCATCGGAAATGGTGGAAACACATAAGCCATGTTGAAGACCCAAGGGGCTGTAAGAGCATCTATCAGCGTCGCTCCCTGGACCTGGATCCGTAACAAGGAAGCTTGGCGTTCTGGCGAGACGCCATGAGATCCAGATCTGGTTTGCCCCAACGATGAATCAGTTGAGCGAAGACCTCCGGATGAAGTTCCCACTCCCCCGGATGAAAGGTCTGGCGACTTAGAAAATCCGCCTCCCAGTTCTCCACGCCTGGGATGTAGATCGCTGACAGGTGGCAAGAGTGAGACTCTGCCCAGCGAATTATCTTTGAGACTTCCAACATCGCTAGGGAACTCCTGGTTCCCCCTTGATGGTTGATGTAAGCCACAGTCGTGATGTCTGACTGAAATCTGATGAACCTCAGTGTTGCTAACTGAGGCCAAGCTAGAAGAACATTGAGTATTGCTCTCAACTCCAGAATATTTATTGGGAGGAGTTTCTCCTCCTGAGTCCATAATCCCTGAGCCTTCAGGGAGTTCCAGACTGCGCCCCAACCTAGAAGGCTGGCATCTGTTGTTACAATCGTCCAATCTGGCCTGCGAAAGGTCATACCCTTGGACAGATGGACCCGAGAAAGCCACCAGAGAAGAGAATCTCTGGTCTCTTGGTCCAGATTTAGCAGAGGGGACAAATCTGAGTAATCCCCATTCCACTGACTTAGCATGCATAATTGCAGCGGTCTGAGATGCAGGCGTGCAAATGGCACTATGTCCATTGCCGCTACCATTAAGCCGATTACTTCCATGCACTGAGCCACTGACGGGCGTGGAATGGAATGAAGGACACGGCAAGCATTTAGAAGCTTTGATAACCTGGACTCTGTCAGGTAAATCTTCATCTCTACAGAATCTATAAGAGTCCCTAGAAAGGACACTCTTGTGAGTGGTGATAGAGAACTCTTTTCCGCGTTCACTTTCCACCCATGCGACCTCAGAAATGCCAGAACTATCTCTGTATGAGACTTGGCCATTTGAAAGCTTGACGCCTGTATCAGGATGTCGTCTAGATACGGAGCCACCGCTATGCCTCGCGGTCTTAGAACCGCCAGAAGTGAGCCCAGAACCTTTGTAAAGATTCTCGGGGCCGTAGCCAACCCGAAGGGAAGAGCTACAAACTGGTAATGCCTGTCTAGAAAGGCAAATCTTAGGTACCGATAATGATCTTTGTGAATCGGTGTATGAAGGTAGGCATCCTTTAAGTCTACCGTGGTCATGTATTGACCCTCTTGGATCATGGGTAGGATGGTTCGAATAGTTTCCATTTTGAATGATGGAACTCTTAGGAATTTGTTTAAGATTTTTAGGTCCAAGATTGGCCTGAAGGTTCCCTCTTTCTTGGGAACCACAAACAGATTTGAGTAAAACCCTTGCCCTTGTTGCGTCCGCGGAACTGGGTGGATCACCCCCATTACTAAGAGGTCTTGCACACAGCGTAGAAATGCCTCTTTCTTTATTTGGTTTGCTGATAACCTTGAAAGATGAAATCTCCCTTGTGGAGGAGATGCTTTGAAGTCCAGAAGGTATCCCTGAGATATGATCTCCAACGCCCAGGGATCCTGGATATCTCTTGCCCAAGCCTGGGCGAAGAGAGATAGTCTGCCCCCCACTAGATCCGTTTCCAGATGGGGGCCCTCTCTTCATGCTGTCTTAGGGGCAGAAGTAGGCTTTCTGGCCTGCTTGCCCTTGTTCCAGGGCTGGTTAGCTTTCCAGCCCTGTCTGTAACGAGCAACAGGTCCTTCCTGTTTTGTAGCGGAGGAAGTTGATGCTGCTCCTGCCTTGAAGTTACGAAAGGCACGAAAATTAGACTGTTTGGCCTTTGATTTGGCCCTGTCCTGAGGAAGAGTATGACCCTTACCTCCAGTAATGTCAGCAATCATTTCTTTCAAGCCGGGCCCGAATAAGGTCTGCCCTTTGAAAGGAATATTAAGCAATTTAGATTTAGAAGTCACGTCAGCTGACCAGGATTTAAGCCATAGCGCTCTGCGCGCCTGGATGGCGAATCCGGAGTTCTTAGCCGTTAGTTTGGTTAAATGTACGACGGCATCAGAAACAAATGCATTAGCTAGCTTAAGTGCTTTAAGCTTAGCCATAATCTCATCCAATGGAGCTGTGCGAATGGCCTCTTCCAGAGACTCAAACCAGAATGCCGCAGCAGCAGTGACAGGCGCAATGCATGCAAAGGGCTGTAAGATAAAACCTTGTTGAACAAACATTTTCTTAAGGTAACCTTCTAATTTTTTATCCATTGGATCCGAAAAAGCACAACTATCCTCCACCGGGATAGTGGTATGTTTAGCTAAAGTAGAAACTGCTCCCTCCACCTTAGGGACCGTCTGCCATAAGTCTCGTGTGGTGGCGTCTATTGGGAACATTTTTCTAAATATCGGAGGAGGGGAAAAGGGTACACCGGGTCTATCCCACTCCTTGCTAATAATTTCTGTAAGCCTTTTAGGTATAGGAAAAACGTCAGTACACACCGGTACCGCAAAGTATCTATCCAACCTACATACTTTCTCTGGAATTGCAACCGTGTTACAATCATTCAGAGCCGCTAATACCTCCCCTAGCAATACGCGGAGGTTCTCAAGCTTAAATTTAAAATTAGAAATCTCTGAATCCGGTCTCCCTGGATCAGATCCGTCACCCACAGAATGAAGCTCTCCGTCCTCATGTTCTGCAAATTGTGACGCAGTATCAGACATGGCTCTCACATCATCAGCGCGCTCTGTCCTTAACCCAGAGCTATCGCGCTTGCCTCTTAATTCAGGCAATTTAGATAATACCTCTGTCATAACAGCAGCCATGTCTTGCAAAGTGATTTGTATGGGCCTCTCTGATGTACTTGGCGCCACAATATCACGCACCTCCTGAGCGGGAGGTGAAGGTACTGACACGTGAGGAGAGTTAGTCGGCATAACTTCCCCCTCGTTGTCTGGTGATAATTTCTTTACAGATATAGATTGACTTTTATTCAAAGTGACATCAATACATCTAGTACACATATTTCTGTGGGGCTCCACATTGGCCTTCAAACATAGTGAACAAACAGATTCATCTGTGTCAGACATGTTTAAACAGACTCGCAATGAGACTAGCAAGCTTGGAAAATCCTTTCAAATAAATTTACAAGCAATATAAAAAACCCTACTGTGCCTTTAAGAAGCACAAAAAATTGTCACAGTTGAAATAACAATGAACCAAATCAGTTATAGCAACCAAATTTTCACAGTAAATGTATTAAGTTAGCAAAGCATAGCACCCACTAGCAAATGGATGATTAACCCCTTAATACCCAAAAACGGATAATCAATTTAACAATTAACGTTTTTATCACAGTCAAACACACTGTCACAGGTCTGCTGTGACTGATTACCTCCCTCAAAATGACTTTTGAAGACCCCTGAGCTCTCTAGAGACGTCCTGGATCAAGGAGGAAGAAGCAGGAAGACTGAAAACTGAATTTTTACTGCGCAAAAAAGCGCTAAAATAGGCCCCTCCCACTCCTATTACAACAGTGGGAAACCTCAGTTAACCGTTTCTATGTAGAAAAAAACAACAGCCATGTGGAAAATCATGCCCCAAAAAGATTTATCACCAAAGTACCTCACAAAAAACGAATAACATGCCAGTAAACGTTTTAAACATACACTTTAAAAGTTAGGTAGTGTTATTAATAATTGATACAACACAAAATACAGTGGCACCACAACGGCGGCCTTTTCTATAGTAATATTGGCTGACAAAAATCCTTGTTCTTGTCTGTATTTATATTATGGCAGAAAAGTTGGTGCTGTGCAGTATAATTTACTGAGCAAAAAAAGAGGAAGGGACCTCTCAAAAGACTGCACAAATAGCACTCTGTGCCTGGACTGGTAGTGGAGAAAATTGGGAAAATTAAAATATAACTTTTATTTGGTATTTTAAAATAAGACTCACAATTAAAAACAACCAAAAAGTTGAAAGCCCATTCCTAAATTATCAGTAAGCCTTTGAGATGTCCAAAGTAGTTAAAGGAATTTATATAGGTGGAGAGCTATATCTTAGACCACTATTTAGAAAATGTATAATAGATAGTGAGGATCAGTATTGTAATATTCTTCACAGGGTATGTTGTGATTATTTATTCTCCAATTGTATAGATAGAGTATGACACCTTATAAGTGTTTATATGTATTTTTATGGTTGTGTGGTATCACTTTATATGTGATTATACCAACAAGTTCATATTATACTTGAGTTGAAATAAATTTCATGAAATAAATTTCATAATAATCGAAAAACAGAATTTATGTTTACCTGATAAATTACTTTCTCCAACGGTGTGTCCGGTCCACGGCGTCATCCTTACTTGTGGGATATTCTCTTCCCCAACAGGAAATGGCAAAGAGCCCAGCAAAGCTGGTCACATGATCCCTCCTAGGCTCCGCCTACCCCAGTCATTCGACCGACGTTAAGGAGGAATATTTGCATAGGAGAAACCATATGGTACCGTGGTGACTGTAGTTAAAGAAAATAAATTATCAGACCTGATTAAAAAAACCAGGGCGGGCCGTGGACCGGACACACCGTTGGAGAAAGTAATTTATCAGGTAAACATAAATTCTGTTTTCTCCAACATAGGTGTGTCCGGTCCACGGCGTCATCCTTACTTGTGGGAACCAATACCAAAGCTTTAGGACACGGATGAAGGGAGGGAGCAAATCAGGTCACCTAAATGGAAGGCACCACGGCTTGCAAAACCTTTCTCCCGAAAATAGCCTCAGAAGAAGCAAAAGTATCAAACTTGTAAAATTTGGTAAAAGTGTGCAGTGAAGACCAAGTCGCTGCCCTACATATCTGATCAACAGAAGCCTCGTTCTTGAAGGCCCATGTGGAAGCCACAGCCCTAGTGGAATGAGCTGTGATTCTTTCGGGAAGCTGCCGTCCGGCAGTCTCGTAAGCCAATCTGATGATGCTTTTAATCCAAAAAGAGAGAGAGGTAGAAGTTGCTTTTTGACCTCTCCTTTTACCGGAATAAACAACAAACAAGGAAGATGTTTGTCTAAAATCCTTTGTAGCATCTAAATAGAATTTTAGAGCGCGAACAACATCCAAATTGTGCAACAAACGTTCCTTCTTTGAAACTGGTTTCGGACACAGAGAAGGTACGATAATCTCCTGGTTAATGTTTTTGTTAGAAACAACTTTTGGAAGAAAACCAGGTTTAGTACGTAAAACCACCTTATCTGCATGGAACACCAGATAAGGAGGAGAACACTGCAGAGCAGATAATTCTGAAACTCTTCTAGCAGAAGAAATTGCAACTAAAAACAAAACTTTCCAAGATAATAACTTAATATCAACGGAATGCAAGGGTTCAAACGGAACCCCCTGAAGAACTGAAAGAACTAAATTGAGACTCCAAGGAGGAGTCAAAGGTTTGTAAACAGGCTTAATTCTAACCAGAGCCTGAACAAAGGCTTGAACATCTGGCACAGCGGCCAGCTTTTTGTGAAGTAACACAGACAAGGCAGAAATCTGTCCCTTCAGGGAACTTGCAGATAATCCTTTTTCCAATCCTTCTTGAAGGAAGGATAGAATCCTAGGAATCTTAACCTTGTCCCAAGGGAATCCTTTAGATTCACACCAACAGATATATTTTTTCCAAATTTGTGGTAAATCTTTCTAGTTACAGGCTTTCTGGCCTGAACAAGAGTATCGATAACAGAATCTGAGAATCCTCGCTTCGATAAGATCAAGCGTTCAATCTCCAAGCAGTCAGCTGGAGTGAAACCAGATTCGGATGTTCGAACGGACCCTGAACAAGAAGGTCTCGTCTCAAAGGTAGCTTCCAAGGAGGAGCCGATGACATATTCACCAGATCTGCGTACCAAGTCCTGCGTGGCCACGCAGGAGCTATCAAGATCACCGACGCCCTCTCCTGATTGATCCTGGCTACCAGCCTGGGGATGAGAGGAAACGGCGGGAACACATAAGCTAGTTTGAAGGTCCAAGGTGCTACTAGTGCATCCACTAGAGCCGCCTTGGGATCCCTGGATCTGGACCCGTAGCAAGGAACTTTGAAGTTCTGACGAGAGGCCATCAGATCCATGTCTGGAATGCCCCACAGCTGAGTGACTTGGGCAAAGATTTCCGGATGGAGTTCCCACTCCCCCGGATGCAATGTCTGACGACTCAGAAAATCCGCTTCCCAATTTTCCACTCCTGGGATGTGGATAGCAGACAGGTGGCAGGAGTGAGACTCCGCCCATAGAATGATTTTGGTCACTTCTTCCATCGCCAGGGAACTCCTTGTTCCCCCCTGATGGTTGATGTACGCAACAGTTGTCATGTTGTCTGATTGAAACCGTATGAACTTGGCCCTCGCTAGCTGAGGCCAAGCCTTGAGAGCATTGAATATCGCTCTCAGTTCCAGAATATTTATCGGTAGAAGAGATTCTTCCCGAGACCAAAGACCCTGAGCTTTCAGGGATCCCCAGACCGCGCCCCAGCCCATCAGACTGGCGTCGGTCGTGACAATGACCCACTCTGGTCTGCGGAATGTCATCCCTCGTGACAGGTTGTCCAGGGACAGCCACCAACGGAGTGAGTCTCTGGTCCTCTGATTTACTTGTATCTTTGGAGACAAGTCTGTATAGTCCCCATTCCACTGACTGAGCATGCACAGTTGTAATGGTCTTAGATGAATGCGTGCAAAAGGAACTATGTCCATTGCCGCTACCATCAACCCGATCACTTCCATGCACTGAGCTATGGAAGGAAGAGGAACGGAATGGAGTATCCGACAAGAGTCTAGAAGTTTTGTTTTTCTGGCCTCTGTCAGAAAAATCCTCATTTCTAAGGAGTCTATTATTGTTCCCAAGAAGGGAACCCTTGTTGACGGAGATAGAGAACTCTTTTCCACGTTCACTTTCCATCCGTGAGATCTGAGAAAGGCCAGGACAATGTCCGTGTGAGCCTTTGCTTGAGGAAGGGACGACGCTTGAATCAGAATGTCGTCCAAGTAAGGTACTACAGCAATGCCCCTTGGTCTTAGCACAGCTAGAAGGGACCCTAGTACCTTTGTGAAAATCCTTGGAGCAGTGGCTAATCCGAAAGGAAGCGCCACGAACTGGTAATGTTTGTCCAGGAATGCGAACCTCAGGAACCGATGATGTTCCTTGTGGATAGGAATATGTAGATACGCATCCTTTAAATCCACCGTGGTCATGAATTGACCTTCCTGGATGGAAGGAAGAATAGTTCGAATGGTTTCCATCTTGAACGATGGAACCTTGAGAAACTTGTTTAAGATCTTGAGATCTAAGATTGGTCTGAACGTTCCCTCTTTTTTGGGAACTATAAACAGATTGGAGTAGAACCCCATCCCTTGTTCTCTTAATGGAACGGGATGAATCACTCCCATTTTTAACAGGTCTTCTACACAATGTAAGAATGCCTGTCTTTTTGTGTGGTCTGAAGACAACTGAGACCTGTGGAACCTCCCCCTTGGGGGAAGTCCCTTGAATTCCAGAAGATAACCTTGGGAGACTATTTCTAGCGCCCAAGGATCCAGAACATCTCTTGCCCAAGCCTGAGCGAAGAGAGAGAGTCTGCCCCCCACCAGATCCGGTCCCGGATCGGGGGCCAACATTTCATGCTGTCTTGGTAGCAGTGGCAGGTTTCTTGGCCTGCTTTCCCTTGTTCCAGCCTTGCATTGGTCTCCAAGCTGGCTTGGCTTGAGAAGTATTACCCTCTTGCTTAGAGGACGTAGCACTTTGGGCTGGTCCATTTCTACGAAAGGGACGAAAATTAGGTTTATTTTTTGCCTTGAAAGGCCGATCCTGAGGAAGGGCGTGGCCCTTACCCCCAGTGATATCCGAGATAATCTCTTTCAAGTCAGGGCCAAACAGCGTTTTCCCCTTGAAAGGAATGTTAAGTAGCTTGTTCTTGGAAGACGCATCAGCCGACCAAGATTTCAACCAAAGCGCTCTGCGCGCCACAATAGCAAACCCAGAATTCTTAGCCGCTAACCTAGCCAATTGCAAGGTGGCGTCTAGGGTGAAAGAATTAGCCAATTTGAGAGCATTGATTCTGTCCATAATCTCCTCATAAGGAGGAGAATCACTGTCGACCGCCTTTATCAGCTCATCGAACCAGAAACATGCGGCTGTAGCGACAGGGACAATGCATGAAATTGGTTGTAGAAGGTAACCCTGCTGAACAAACATCTTTTTAAGCAAACCTTCTAATTTTGTATCCATAGGATCTTTGAAAGCACAACTATCCTCTATGGGTATAGTGGTGCGTTTGTTTAAAGTGGAAACCGCTCCCTCGACCTTGGGGACTGTCTGCCATAAGTCCTTTCTGGGGTCGACCATAGGAAACAATTTTTTAAATATGGGGGGAGGGACGAAAGGAATACCGGGCCTTTCCCATTCTTTATTAACAATGTCCGCCACCCGCTTGGGTATAGGAAAAGCTTCTGGGAGCCCCGGCACCTCTAGGAACTTGTCCATTTTACATAGTTTCTCTGGGATGACCAACTTGTCACAATCATCCAGAGTGGATAATACCTCCTTAAGCAGAATGCGGAGATGTTCCAACTTAAATTTAAATGCAATCACATCAGGTTCAGCTTGTTGAGAAATGTTCCCTGAATCAGTAATTTCTCCCTCAGACAAAACCTCCCTGGCCCCATCAGACTGAGTTAGGGGCCCTTCAGAAATATTAATATCAGCGTCGTCATGCTCTTCAGTATCTAAAACAGAGCAGTCGCGCTTACGCTGATAAGTGTTCATTTTGGCTAAAATGTTTTTGACATAAAAATATCCATTACAGCCGTTAATAGTTGCATAGTAAGGAGTATTGGCGCGCTAGATGTACTAGGGGCCTCCTGAGTGGGCAAGACTCGTGTAGACGAAGGAGGGAATGATGCAGTACCATGCTTACTCCCCTCACTTGAGGAATCATCTTGGGCATCATTATCATTGTCACATAAATCACATTTATTTAAATGAATAGGAATTCTGGCTTCCCCACATTCAGAACACAGGCTATCTGGTAGTTCAGACATGTTAAACAGGCATAAACTTGATAACAAGTACAAAAAACGTTTTAAAATAAAACCGTTACTGTCACTTTAAATTTTAAACTGAACACACTTTATTACTGCAAATGCGAAAAAACATGAAGGAATTGTTCAAAATTTACCAAATTTTCACCACAGTGTCTTAAAGCCTTAAAAGTATTGCACACCAAATTTGGAAGCTTTAACCCTTAAAATAACGGAACCGGAGCCGTTTTGAACTTTAACCCCTTTACAGTCCCTGGTATCTGCTTTGCTGAGACCCAACCAAGCCCCAAGGGGAATACGATACCAAATGACGCCTTCAGAAAGTCTTTTCTAAGTATCAGAGCTCCTCTCACATGCGACTGCATGCCATGCCTCTAAAAAACAAGTGCGCAACACCGGCGCGAAAATGAGGCTCTGCCTATGCTTTGGGAAAGCCCCTAAAGAATAAGGTGTCTAAAACAGTGCCTGCCGATATTATTATATCAAAATACCCAGATAAAATGATTCCTCAAGGCTAAATATGTGTTAATAATCAATCGATTTAGCCCCAAAAAAGTCTACAGTCTTAATAAGCCCTTTTTGAAGCCCTTATTTACAATCGTAATAAACATGGCTTACCGGATCCCAGAGGGAAAATGACAGCTTCCAGCATTACATCGTCTTGTTAGAATGTGTCATACCTCAAGCAGCAAGAGACTGCTCACTGTTCCCCCAACTGAAGTTAATTGCTCTCAACAGTCCTGTGTGGAACAGCCATGGATTTTAGTGACGGTTGCTAAAATCATTTTCCTCATACAAACAGAAATCTTCATCTCTTTTCTGTTTCTGAGTAAATAGTACATACCAGCACTATTTCAAAATAACAAACTCTTGATTGAATAATAAAAACTACAGTTAAACACTAAAAAACTCTAAGCCATCTCCGTGGAGATGTTGCCTGTACAACGGCAAAGAGAATGACTGGGGTAGGCGGAGCCTAGGAGGGATCATGTGACCAGCTTTGCTGGGCTCTTTGCCATTTCCTGTTGGGGAAGAGAATATCCCACAAGTAAGGATGACGCCGTGGACCGGACACACCTATGTTGGAGAAAAGTACACAACAAATTTTAAAGCAGTCAAATGGCACACAACCTCTTGAGGGTATATTTGTAGACTGTATTTGTGATTGTGTGACTTCACATCTTATATGTACATAGTATCATATTCATGTAATACTTCAGTTATTACTGGAAAATGTAGCTTTGAGAGCATGCAGATTGCATATAACCCCTTCTCTACAGTCAGCATGAAAACTTATTTATGATTTTTTGTACCTGTGTGATATCACTTTCATATTGTCCCTGAGATAATATACAATAAGGCAATAGAGACACGTGTAGTACCAACTGTGTGGTTTTATATTAGGTACACGTACTGATTACTAAATATAAAGATCAACTTAAATAAGATGGTGTCCGTGTCTTATTACTGAATTTTGCAATAAAATTTCTGGCTTAATTGGTGGTATTACTATAATGGTGTGTGTTAGCACATCATTTTTCCAGCATATAGGTTGAGATATTTTCTTTATAAATGGTCAGGTAAAGGTCTTTATGCTACAGTTGCTATGTCATTTACCTTTAGTATATCTTATACAAGTGACTGAGGTCAATATATTTGCTATTTGTTTACTTAATGTAAAAATAGAATTATTCCCCTGTTATATTAGTGGGATAATGTCATAATAAACAAGATTTATATGCGACAAATTGTAGCAAATAAACTAGTGGATTAGCTATGGTTAAGCATGCATCTGAAGATTGTGCTAATGTACAGGGTTTTTATATAGCCCTGTAACTGTGCCGGTCGATATCCGGTTTGTAATTGATGCTGCTAAGGTGCTATTCCCTCTTATAAAGCCACATGTTAAAAGTAAATTTTATTCTTTTTTTGTGTATTTCAACAGATATATCAATCCTGCTAGTTCAATATGACAATAGTAACTAGTTTATTATAAATTGTAGCTTAATTAGCAGTCCGTTACCACCTGAGATGATCGTTTGCATTACTTTTTGGTATAGGCCTATAGATATCAAAGCATATTCTCTGGGTAAAATGCCTATATGCCGCTAAAATTAAACAGCCAGATTTAAATAGTATTCCTCTCTAATAATATGTAACTAAGTACATTCTGTTGGTCTAAGTTTAGCGATAGCTCAGTTTCTTAACCAGTTAGCATGTTTGTACCGATTAATACGTTTGGTATTGTATCTATTTCCACCTATATAGGCTGACACTTTAAGGTAAAGTTTTAAAAATAAATAGAGCTTCCCTAAGCTCTACAACCCCCTGACCGGTTTCGCCCGTATCGGGCTTTTTCAAAGGTGGCGAGCCGCCGGAAGTTAGGAAATATAAGTGGGTTGAGGACCCGGTCCCACAAAAGCATCTCCTATTTGGATTGGATAGTCTGCTTGTCAGTTTGGTAGGTTCCGCCAATCATTAGGTATTGAATTTTGCCATAGCTGGGGAGCCAGAAAATCTCGAACGCCAGATGCAGATATGCATCTGATTGGATAGAGAAAAACAGAATTTATGTTTACCTGATAAATTACTTTCTCCAACGGTGTGTCCGGTCCACGGCGTCATCCTTACTTGTGGGATATTCTCTTCCCCAACAGGAAATGGCAAAGAGCCCAGCAAAGCTGGTCACATGATCCCTCCTAGGCTCCGCCTACCCCAGTCATTCGACCGACGTTAAGGAGGAATATTTGCATAGGAGAAACCATATGATACCGTGGTGACTGTAGTTAATGAAAATAAAATATCAGACCTGATTAAAAAACCAGGGCGGGCCGTGGACCGGACACACCGTTGGAGAAAGTAATTTATCAGGTAAACATAAATTCTGTTTTCTCCAACATAGGTGTGTCCGGTCCACGGCGTCATCCTTACTTGTGGGAACCAATACCAAAGCTTTAGGACACGGATGAAGGGAGGGAGCAAATCAGGTCACCTAAATGGAAGGCACCACGGCTTGCAAAACCTTTCTCCCAAAAATAGCCTCAGAAGAAGCAAAAGTATCAAACTTGTAAAATTTGGTAAAAGTGTGCAGTGAAGACCAAGTCGCTGCCCTACATATCTGATCAACAGAAGCCTCGTTCTTGAAGGCCCATGTGGAAGCCACAGCCCTAGTGGAATGAGCTGTGATTCTTTCAGGAGGCTGCCGTCCGGCAGTCTCGTAAGCCAATCTGATGATGCTTTTAATCCAAAAAGAGAGAGAGGTAGAAGTTGCTTTTTGACCTCTCCTTTTACCAGAATAAACAACAAACAAGGAAGATGTTTGTCTAAAATCCTTTGTAGCATCTAAATAGAATTTTAGAGCGCGAACAACATCCAAATTGTGCAACAAACGTTCCTTCTTCGAAACTGGTTTCGGACACAAAGAAGGCACGACTATCTCCTGGTTAATGTTTTTGTTAGAAACAACTTTTGGAAGAAAACCAGGTTTAGTACGTAAAACCACATTATCTGCATGGAACACCAGATAAGGAGGAGAACACTGCAGAGCAGATAATTCTGAAACTCTTCTAGCAGAAGAAATTGCAACCAAAAACAAAACTTTCCAAGATAATAACTTAATATCAACGGAATGTAAGGGTTCAAACGGAACCCCCTGAAGAACTGAAAGAACTAAGTTGAGACTCCAAGGAGGAGTCAAAGGTTTGTAAACAGGCTTGATTCTAACCAGAGCCTGAACAAAGGCTTGAACATCTGGCACAGCTGCCAGCTTTTTGTGAAGTAACACAGACAAGGCAGAAATCTGTCCCTTCAAGGAACTTGCAGATAATCCTTTCTCCAATCCTTCTTGAAGAAAGGATAGAATCCTAGGAATCTTTACCTTGTCCCAAGGGAATCCTTTAGATTCACACCAACAGATATATTTTTTCCATATTTTGTGGTAAATTTTTCTAGTTACAGGCTTTCTGGCCTGAACAAGAGTATCAATAACAGAATCTGAGAACCCTCGTTTTGATAAGATCAAGCGTTCAATCTCCAAGCAGTCAGCTGGAGTGAGACCAGATTCGGATGTTCGAACGGACCTTGAACAAGAAGGTCTCGTCTCAAAGGTAGCTTCCATGGTGGAGCCGATGACATATTCACCAGATCTGCATACCAAGTCCTGCGTGGCCACGCAGGAGCTATCAAGATCACCGACGCCCTCTCCTGATTGATCCTGGCTACCAGCCTGGGGATGAGAGGAAACGGCAGGAATACATAAGCTAGTTTGAAGGTCCAAGGTGCTACTAGTGCATCTACTAGAGTCGCCTTGGGATCCCTGGATCTGGACCCGTAGCAAGGAACCTTGAAGTTCTGACGAGAGGCCATCAGATCCATGTCTGGAATGCCCCACAGATGAGTAATTTGGGCAAAGATTTCCGGATGGAGTTCCCACTCCCCCGGATGTAATGTCTGACGACTCAGAAAATCCGCTTCCCAATTTTCCACTCCTGGGATGTGGATTGCAGACAGGTGGCAGGAGTGAGTCTCCGCCCATTGAATGATTTTGGTCACTTCTTCCATCGCCAGGGAACTCCTTGTTCCCCCCTGATGGTTGATGTACGCAACAGTCGTCATGTTGTCTGATTGAAACCGTATGAACTTGGCCTTTGCTAGCTGAGGCCAAGCCTTGAGAGCATTGATTATCGCTCTCAGTTCCAGAATATTTATCGGTAGAAGAGATTCTTCCCAAGACCAAAGACCCTGAGCTTTCAGGGATCCCCAGACCGCGCCCCAGCCCATCAGACTGGCGTCGGTCGTGACAATGACCCACTCTGGTCTGCGGAAGGTCATCCCTCGTGACAGGTTGTCCAGGGACCGCCACCAACGGAGTGAGTCTCTGGTCCTCTGATTTACTTGTATCTTCGGAGACAAGTCTGTATAGTCCCCATTCCACTGACTGAGCATGCACAGTTGTAATGGTCTTAGATGAATGCGCGCAAAAGGAACTATGTCCATTGCCGCTACCATCAAACCTATTACTTCCATGCACTGCGCTATGGAAGGAAGAGGAACGGAATGAAGTGTTTGACAAGAGTTTAGAAGTTTTGTTTTTCTGGCCTCTGTCAGAAAAATCCTCATTTCTAAGGAGTCTATTATCGTTCCCAAGAAGGGAACCCTTGTCGACGGAGATAGAGAACTCTTTTCCACGTTCACTTTCCATCCGTGAGATCTGAGAAAGGCCAGGACTATGTCCGTGTGAGCCTTTGCTTGAGGAAGGGACGACGCTTGAATCAGAATGTCGTCCAAGTAAGGTACTACTGCAATGCCCCTTGGTCTTAGCACCGCTAGAAGGGACCCTAGTACCTTTGTGAAAATCCTTGGAGCAGTGGCTAACCCGAAAGGAAGCGCCACAAACTGGTAATGCTCGTCCAGGAATGCGAACCTTAGGAACCGATGATGTTCCTTGTGGATAGGAATATGTAGATACGCATCCTTTAAATCCACCGTGGTCATGAATTGACCTTCCTGGATGGAAGGAAGAATTGTTCGAATGGTTTCCATTTTGAACGATGGAACCTTGAGAAACTTGTTTAAGATCTTGAGATCTAAGATTGGTCTGAACGTTCCCTCTTTTTTGGGAACTATGAACAGATTGGAGTAGAACCCCATCCCTTGTTCTCCTAATGGAACAGGATGAATCACTCCCATTTTTAACAGGTCTTCTACACAATGTAAGAATGCCTGTCTCTTTATGTGGTCTGAAGACAATTGAGACCTGTGGAACCTCCCCCTTGGGGGAAGCCCCTTGAATTCCAGAAGATAACCTTGGGAGACTATTTCTAGTGCCCAAGGATCCAGAACATCTCTTGCCCAAGCCTGAGCGAAGAGAGAGAGTCTGCCCCCCACCAGATCCGGTCTCGGATCGGGGGCCAACATTTCATGCTGTCTTGGTAGCAGTGGCAGGTTTCTTGGCCTGCTTTCCCTTGTTCCAGCCTTGCATTGGTCTCCAGGCTGGCTTGGCTTGAGAAGTATTACCCTCTTGCTTAGAGGACGTAGCACTTGGGGCTGGTCCGTTTCTACGAAAGGGACGAAAATTAGGTTTATTTTTGGCCTTGAAAGACCTATCCTGAGGAAGGGCGTGGCCCTTACCCCCAGTGATATCAGAGATAATCTCTTTCAAGTCAGGGCCAAACAGCGTTTTCCCCTTGAAAGGAATGTTAAGGAGTTTGTTCTTGGAAGACGCATCCGCTGACCAAGATTTCAACCAAAGCGCTCTACGCGCCACAATAGCAAACCCAGAATTCTTCGCCGCTAACCTAGCCAATTGCAAAGTGGCGTCTAGGGTGAAAGAATTAGCCAATTTGAGAGCACGGATTCTGTCCATAATCTCCTCATAAGGAGGAGAATCACTATCGATCGCCTTTACTAGCTCATCGAACCAGAAACACGCGGCTGTAGTGACAGGGACAATGCATGAAATTGGTTGTAGAAGGTAACCTTGCTGAACAAACATCTTTTTAAGCAAACCTTCTAATTTTTTATCCATAGGATCTTTGAAAGCACAACTATCTTCTATGGGTATAGTGGTGCGTTTGTTTAAAGTAGAAATCGCTCCCTCGACCTTGGGGACAGTCTGCCATAAGTCCTTTCTAGGGTCGACCATAGGAAACAATTTTTTAAATATGGGGGGAGGGACGAAAGGTATACCGGGCCTTTCCCATTCTTTATTTACAATGTCCGCCACCCGCTTGGGTATAGGAAAAGCTTCTGGGAGCCCCGGGACCTCTAGGAACTTGTCCATTTTACATAGTTTCTCTGGGATGATCAAATTCTCACAATCATCCAGAGTGGATAATACCTCCTTAAGCAGAGCGCGGAGATGTTCCAACTTAAATTTAAATGTAATCACATCGGGTTCAGCTTGTTGAGAAATTTTCCCTGAATCTGAAATTTCTCCCTCAGACAAAACCTCCCTGGCCCCCTCAGACTGGTGTAGGGGCATTTCAGAACCATGATCATCAGCGTCCTCATGCTCTGCAGTATCTAAAACAGAGCAGTCGCGCTTACGCTGATAAGTGGGCATTTTGGCTAAAATGTTTTTGATAGAATTATCCATTACAGCCGTTAATTGTTGCATAGTAAGGAGTATTGGCGCGCTAGATGTACTAGGGGCCTCCTGAGTGGGCAAGACTCGTGTAGACGAAGGAGGGAATGATGCAGTACCATGCTTACTCCCCTCACTTGAGGAATCATCTTGGGCATCATTTTCAGTGTCACATAAATCACATTTATTTAAATGAAAAGGAACCTTGGCTTCCCCACATTCAGAACACAGTCTATCTGGTAGTTCAGACATGTTAAACAGGCATAAACTTGATAACAAAGTACAAAAAACGTTTTAAAATAAAACCGTTACTGTCACTTTAAATTTTAAACTGAACACACTTTATTACTGCAATTGCGAAAAAGTATGAAGGAATTGTTCAAAATTCACCAAAATTTCACCACAGTGTCTTAAAGCCTTAAAAGTATTGCACACCAAATTTGGAAGCTTTAACCCTTAAAATAACGGAACCGGAGCCGTTTTGAACTTTAACCCCTTTACAGTCCCTGGTATCTGCTTTGCTGAGACCCAACCAAGCCCAAAGGGGAATACGATACCAAATGAAGCCTTCAGAAAGTCTTTTCTATGTATCAGAGCTCCTCACACATGCGACTGCATGTCATGCTTCTCAAAAACAAGTGCGCAATACCGGCGCGAAAATGAGGCTCTGCCTATGATTAGGGAAAGCCCCTAGAGAATAAGGTGTCTAAAACAGTGCCTGCCGATATTATTTAACAAAAATACCCAGATTAAATGATTCCTCAAGGCTAAAAATGTGTAATATATGAATCGATTTAGCCCAGAAAATGTCTACAGACTTAATAAGCCCTTGTGAAGCCCTTATTTACTGTCTGAATAAAAATGGCTTACCGGATCCCATAGGGAAAATGACAGCTTCCAGCATTACATCGTCTTGTTAGAATGTGTCATACCTGAAGCAGCAAAAGACTGCTCACTGTTCCCCCAACTGAAGTTAATTCCTCTCAACAGTCCTGTGTGGAACAGCCATGGATTTTAGTAACGGTTGCTAAAATCATTTTCCTCATACAAACAGAAATCTTCATCTCTTTTCTGTTTCAGAGTAAATAGTACATACCAGCACTATTTTAAAATAACAAACTCTTGATTGAATAATAAAAACTACAGTTAAACACTAAAAAACTCTAAGCCATCTCCGTGGAGATGTTGCCTGTACAACGGCAAAGAGAATGACTGGGGTAGGCGGAGCCTAGGAGGGATCATGTGACCAGCTTTGCTGGGCTCTTTGCCATTTCCTGTTGGGGAAGAGAATATCCCACAAGTAAGGATGACGCCGTGGACCGGACACACCTATGTTGGAGAAAACAGCAACAAAGTTACCATCTTAGAGAATTATGTATCGGATACTTATTATGAATCACCATAAGTTCCATGTGACATTTTCCAATTCATGTAGAGAGGCATTTAATATCTGATGCTAAATATTAGAATAAATCAAGCAGCTTTGTAGGGATGGATTTGACAGAATTAGGGGATTGTGTTATAACGATATTTTCACCTCAAATTTGTATCCTAATCTTCGATGTATCTTATTACCATAATAAAGTGTTCTGCAGATTTATTCTAATATTTAGCATCAGATATTAAATGCCTCTCTACATGAATTGGAAAATGTCACATGGAACTTATGGTGATTCATAATAAGTATCCGATACATAATTCTCTAAGATGGTAACTTTGTTGCTGTTTTTCTCTCTATCCAATCAGATGCATATCTGCATCTGGCGTTCGAGATTTTCTGGCTCCCCAGCTATGGCAAAATTCAATACCTAATGATTGGCGGAACCTACCAAACTGACAAGCAGACTATCCAATCCAAATAGGAGATGCTTTTGTGGGACCGGGTCCTCAACCCACTTATATTTCCTAACTTCCGGCGGCTCGCCGCCTTTGAAAAAGCCCGATACGGGCGAAACCGGTCAGGGGGTTGTAGAGCTTAGGGAAGCTCTATTTATTTTTAAAACTTTACCTTAAAGTGTCAGCCTATATAGGTGGAAATAGATACAATACCAAACGTATTAATCGGTACAAACAAACTTACAAACATGCTAACTGGTTAAGAAACTGAGCTATCGCTAAACAGACCAACAGAATGTACTTAGTTACATATTATTAGAGAGGAATAGTATTTAAATCTGGCTGTTTAATTTTAGCGGCATATAGGCATTTTACCCAGAGAATATGCTTTGATACCTATAGGCCTATACCAAAAAGTAATGCAAACGATCATTTCAGGTGGTAACGGACTGCTAATTAAGCTACAATTTATAATAAACTAGTTACTATTGTCATATTGAACTAGCAGGATTGATATATCTGTTGAAATACACAAAAAAAGAATAAAATTTACTTTTAACATGTGGCTTTATAAGAGGGAATAGCACCTTAGCAGCATCAATTACAAACCGGATATCGACCGGCACAGTTACAGGGCTATATAAAAACCCTGTACATTAGCACAATCTTCAGATGCATGCTTAACCATAGCTAATCCACTAGTTTATTTGCTACAATTTATCGCATATAAATCTTGTTTATTATGACATTATCCCACTAATATAACAGGGGAATAATTCTATTTTTACATTAAGTAAACAAATAGCAAATATATTGACCTCAGTCACTTGTATAAGATATACTAAAGGTAAATGACATAGCAACTGTAGCATAAAGACCTTTACCTGACCATTTATAAAGAAAATATCTCAACCTATATGCTGGAAAAATGATGTGCTAACACACACCATTATAGTAATACCACCAATTAAGCCAGAAATTTTATTGCAAAATTCAGTAATAAGACACGGACACCATCTTATTTAAGTTGTTCTTTATATTTAGTAATCAGTACGTGTACCTAATATAAAACCAAACAGTTGGTACTACACGTGTCTCTATTGCCTTATTGTATATTATCTCAGGGACAATATGAAAGTGATACGAAAGTGATATCACACAGGTACAAAAAATCATAAATAAGTTTTCATGCTGACTGTAGAGAAGGGGTTATATGCAATCTGCATGCTCTCAAAGCTACATTTTCCAGTAATAACTGAAGTATTACATGAATATGATACTATGTACATATAAGATGTGAAGTCACACAATCACAAATACAATCTACAAATATACCCACAAGAGGTTGTGTGCCATTTGACTGCTTTAAAATTTGTTGTGTACTTTTTCGATTATTATGAAATTTATTTCATGAAATTTATTTCAACTCAAGTATAATATGAACTTGTTGGTATAAGCACATATAAAGTGATACCACACAACCATAAAAGTACATATAAACACTTATAAGGTGTCATACTCTATCTATACAATTGGAGAATAAATAATCACAACATACCCTGTGAAGAATATTACAATACTGATCCTCACTATCTATTATACATTTTATAAATAGTGGTCTAAGATATAGCTCTCCACCTATATAAATTCCTTTAACTACTTTGGATATCTCAAAGGCTTACTGATAATTTAGGAATGGGCTTTCAACTTTTTGGTTGTTTTTAATTGTGAGTCTTATTTTAAAATACCAAATAAAAGTTATATTTTAATTTTCCCAATTTTCTCCACTACCAGTCCAGGCACAGAGTGCTATTTGTGCAGTCTTTTGAGAGGTCCCTTCCTCTTTATTTGCTCAGTGTTATTAATAAGCCTGCTACCAGTCGCTTCTACTGCAGTTAAGGCTTATACAATACTTCAGTATTAACAGCATTTTCTTAGTCAAATTCCATTCCTTAGAAAATTACTTATTGTACATACATTCATCAGCCTGATACCAGACGCTGCTGCATTTAAGGCTGTACTTACATTACATCGGTATCAGCAGTATTTTCTTAGTCAATTCCATTCCTTAGAAAAATAATTTACTGCACATACCTTGTTTGCAGGATTCCCCACAGGCTATTCCCTTTCTGAAAGTTACCCCACTCCTCAGAATGTGCGAGAACAGCCAGTGGATCTTAGTTACTTCTGCTAAGATCATAGAAAACTCAGGCAGATTCTTCTTCCAAATACTGCCTGAGAACAAACAGCACACTCCGGTGCCATTTAAAATAACAAACTTTTGATTGAAGAAATAAACTAAGTATAAAAAACACCACAGACCTCTCACAACGTCCTATCTAGTTGAGTTGCAAGAGAATGACTGGATATGACATGTGAGGGGAGGAGCTATATAGCAGCTCTGCTTGGGTGATCCTCTTGCAACTTCCTGTTGGGAAGGAGATATAATCCCATAAGTAATGGATGACCCGTGGACTGAATACACTTAACAAGAGAAAACATAATGTATGCTTACCAGAAAAATTAATTTCCTTCCTGGCAGGGAGAGTTCACGACTTTATTCCTTACTGTTGGGAAATACAACACCTGGCCACCAGCAGGAGGCTTAAATATACCTCCCACTTCCCCTATCCCCCAGTCATTCTGCCGAGGGAACAAGGAAAAATAGGAGAAACATCAGGGTATAAAGGTGCCAGAAGAAATAATATAAAAAGGGAGCCATCCTTCAAAACATAAATTACGGGCAGGGTTGTGGATTCTCCCTGCCAGTAACGAAAGGAATTTATCTGGTAAGCATAAATTGTGTTTTCCTCCCATAAGGCAGGGAGAGTCCACAACTTCATTCCTTACTGTTGGGAAAACTATACCCAAGCTCCAGAGGACACTGAATGAATAACGGGAGGGAACAGAAAAAAAGAGGCAGGCCCTGTTCTGAGGGCACCACAGCCTGCAAAACTTTTCTACCGAAAGCTGCTTAAGCCGAAGCAAACACATCAAACTTGTAAAATTTAGAAAAAGTGTGTAAGGAGGACCCGGGAGCCACCTTACAAATCTAATCCATTGAGGCTTCGTTCTTAAAGCCCAGGAGGAAGCCACTGATCTAGTGGAATGAACCGTTATCCTCTCAGAATGCTGTCATCCCGCTGTCTCATAAGCTAAGCAGATGACACTCCTCAACCAGAAAGATAGAGATAGGGAAGTCATAGTAGCCTTCTGTCCCTCAGCTAATCTTTTGTGCAGTAACACTGACAGGGCTGATATCTGTCCCTTCAGGGAACTAGTGGATAAACCCATCTCCAGTCCATGCAGGAGAAAAGATAAAATTCTGGCAACCTTAACCTTATGCCAGGAAAAGCCACACTCTTCACACCAGTACAAGTAAGTCCTCCACACTTTATGGTAGATAAGACGAGTAACTGGCTTACGAGGTTGAACCAGAGTGTCGATAACACTCTCAGAAAAACCCTCTCTTGGCTAAGACTAAGCGTTCAATCTCCACGCAGTCAGCCTCAGAGAATCTAGATTTTGATGAACAAAGGGACCCTGTATCAGCAGATCTCTGCAACAAGGTAACCTCCGCTGAGGAGATGAGGACATCCCCACCAAATCTGAAAACCACGTCCTTCGCGGCCACGACGGAGCAATCAGAATCACTGATGCTTGCTCCTGCTTGATGCGAGCCACCACACGAGGTAGAAGCAGTAATAGAGGAAAAAGATATGAGTCAACCTCCATGGTACTGATAGGGCATCTATCAGTTCTGCCTGAGGATCCCTCGACCCGTACCTGGGTAGCTTAGTATTGAGGCGGGATCTCATGAGATCCATCTCCGGCGTTCCCCACTCGCTGCATATCACTGCAAACACCTCGGGTTGAAAGACCATTCCCCTGGGTGAAAGGATTGTCTGCTGAGGAAGTCCGCTTCCCAGTTGTCCACACCCGGAATGTGGATCGCCGACCGTGTACATCTGAGTCTCCGCCCACTCTAGTATCTGAGATACTTCTCTCATCGCCAAGGAACTTCTCGTTCCCCCCCTGAAGGTTGATGTAGGCAACCAAGGTTATATTGTCTGATTGGAATCTGATAAACTGGGACGAACCCAGAATGGGCCAAGCCTTCAAGTCATTGAAGATTGCCTGGAGTTCCAATATATTGATCGGAAGGGAGGACTCCTGAGTCCACAGCGCTTGTGCCTTCTGGGCACCCCAAACGGTTCCCCAGCCGGAAAGGCTTGCGTCGTAGTCACAATCTCCCAGGACAGTCTCAAGAAGCACGTGCCTTGGGACAGATGATCTAGACAGAGCCACCAAGAGAGCGAGTCTCTCTACAGGTTTTGCAGCACGATCTGTTGAGACAGATTTGAATGGTCACCATTCCATTGTCTCAGCATACAAAGTTGTAAGGGTCTGAAATGGAATCTTGCAAAAGAAATGATGTCCATACAGGACACCATGAGTCCAATCACCGCCATACACTGAGCCACTGAGGGTCTCAAGGAGGCCTGGAGAGAAAGACATGCAGAAGTTAGCTTGCAACATCTCTGATCTGTGAGAAAAATTCTCATGGATATGGAGTCTATTGTCCCCAGGAAATTCACCCTTGTACTTGGAGTAAGAGAACTCTTTTCTAAGTTTATGATCCATCCATGTGATCGAAGAAGATTGAGAAGAGACTCTGAATGTTCTTCCACTAGCCAAAAAGATGGTGCCTGTACCAAGATATCGTCCAGGTAAGGTGCTACTGCAATACCTCATGTTCTGGCAACGGCTAGAAGAGCCCCCAGAACCTTCGAAAATATCCTTGGAGCAGTAGCTAGGCCAAATGGAAGAGCTATGAACTGGAAGTGCTGGTCCAGAAAGGAAAACCTCAGGAACTGAAAATGTTCCCTGTGTATCGGGACGTGAAGGTATGCATCCTTCAGGTCTATTGTAGTCATTAACTGTCGTTCCTGAACCAGGGGAAGGATTGACCGTATTGACTCCATCTTGAAAGAGGGATCACTCAGAAACTTGTTTAGGCACTTTAGGTCCAGAATTGGACGAAAAGTTTCCTCCTTTGGAACCATAAAAAGTTTTGAATAAAACCCCAAACCTCTTTCTGCTGTAGGTACCGGGACAATTGCTTCTAGAGAGAAGAGATCCCGTGTATGCAACCTAAGAAGGCAGCCCTCTTTTCTGGTCTTGTAGACAGACTGGAGAGAAGGAACTTGCCCCTGGGCGGATAAGACTTGAATCCTATCTTGTATCCTTGAGATGCAACCTCCAGGATCCAAGGATCCTGTACATCCTGGAACCAAGCATCTGAAAAAAAGAGACAGTCTGCCCCTGCTCAATCCGATCCTGGATCGGGGGCCGTCCCTTCATGCCGATTTATTATCAGCGGGCTTCTTAGTCTGTTTGGACTTATTCCAGGACTGAGTCAGCTTCCAAGTACTCTCTTGGGCTGTCATATCCACAGACCAAGACTTCAATCAGAGAGCCTGGCGGGCTAGGGCCGCAAAGCCAGAAGCCTTTGCATTTATGCAAATCTGCATATTCGCGTCACAGATGAAGGAGTTTCGCAATTCTCAGAGCCTTAATTATCTCCTGAATATCCTCAAGGGAAGTCTCCACCTCAATGAGCTCCGACAGAATGTCACACCAGTAGGTAGCTACTACAGCTGCCGCCGGTTGAAATAAAAACCCTGTATATTGAAACATCTTCCTCAGAAAGGTTTCCATTTTCTTATCCATAGGCTCTCTAAAAGAGGAACTATCCCCCAGAGGTAACGTAGTACGCTTAGCCAGCGTAGAAATAGTGCCATCCACCTTAGGGATGGAAACCCACAAGTCTAATTGAGAGTCAGGGACCGGGAATAATTTTTTTAAAGTAGACAAGGGGGAAAACAGAAGTTCCTATTCTTTCCCATTTGTTACTAATAATGTTCGCCATCTTAAATGGCACAGGAAAAGTCAGAGGGACCTTCCTGTCTTCATAAACCCTGTCTAAATTAGGGATCTTTGGTTCCTCAGGAAGAGTACCCTTTTTGGAACCTCTAGTGTAGACAGAACTTCCTTTAATAAAAACCTCAGATGCTCAATTTTAAATCTAAAGGAGGGTTCCTCCGCTAAGAGAGGTTTAGAAACTGAAGTCTGCGACTCAGAAAGTTCACCCTCTGAAACTACAAAGGGTTAACTCATCCTCGGATAGCTAGGACTTAGTCATCTAAATACTTGTCGGATTTAGCTACTAAGTCAGGAGCACTATGTTTAACCTTTCTCTTGCATTTGTTAGAGCGAGGTAAGGCACTGCCGACTGTAACTGCGCGGTAAAGTCCGCAGGAAAAACGCCCACTGCAGATGGAGGCTTAGTTGAGCCGTGGGGAACTGCATGTGGAGCTGGTAGGGTAGTAATCTCTCGGGACCCAAATTCCTAAGAGGTAGATGGCTCAGAGGGGCTAATAGCGCTAGGATTATTAGCAGGCTTGTCTCCTTCTTAGACTTTAAAACAGTGCTTACACAAACGGAACAAAATTGAGCAGGCGGCCAAACCACAGCCTCCTCACAATATAAACAGGAATTATTAAGCAGAACCTTCTAATGTATTATCAGAGTCCTCCATAGCTAGGATATATTCACAGGAGGACAGACATAAAGTAAACACTTTTATTAAAAATACGGTAAAACCAACAAAAAAACCCCGGCACCTTTATAATTCCAATGGCTGGGTCACTCACCACCTATTTAACCCAGACAGCTTACAAAGAAAACGCTCTCATCAGGAGCAAAGTTTGCAGCAAGATCGTAAGAAAAACAAAGAAACTGCACCAGGTCACATACTGCGTAGGACAGGACTTCCCTTGCTATGAAAAAGACGCCAAGCTATTATGAGCTGCGCAACACACAAAGACGAAAGTGAAACCTGTTTTGTTCCAGGCCAAAACCACACAGTCTATGAGCCCAAAAAGACTCACACAAAAAGCAGATAAAAATAACCCCTTGCTGTTCAAATAATCTCCCTGAAGGAGATATTAACCCTTGATCCTATCAAGGCATAAAGGAGTCACACTATGACCCTGTATAGCAAAAAGTGTATATATATATATATATATATATATATATATATATATATATAAAACGATCTTACCTCCAGGATCCATGCTGTGGAACAGGCACAGCCTCTCAAGTGTGACAGTCTTGCAGCGACACCTCATGGACTTGAGTGTGTAACAGCAAGCAGTAAAACTCGTCAACACTGATTGCCCGGCAGCTGTTAAGCAGCAGTCTGGATGGGTCCGCAGAAAAACTTTACCTGCATCTCCAGACTAACTTTCATCAATACTCTCACTGAGAGGTTGACATGACTACATAAAACTCCAGTCCTTCTTGAAGGGAACATACCTATTACAGGACTATCCAAATCTTCTGACACTTCTCTGCCACCTCCTATAGATGACTGGAGGAAATGGGGGGGAAGTGGGAGGGATATTTAAGCCTTTGACTGGGGTGTATTTGCCTCTGTCTCGTGGCCAGGTGTTGTATTGCCCAATAGTAAGGAATGAAGTCCTGGACTCTCCCTGCCTTATGGAAGGAAAACAGGTATGTCCATATAACCTTAAAAGGACATTAAACACTAAATATATTTCATACACCTCCCTCTAATTATGGGTGCTGCCATGTTGGAATTTAGGTTACGCTGCAGGTATCTGAAGGAGAGTTGTTGCACATGTGCAAACATCAGCACAAGAATGCAACACCCATGTCTAATTGGAGGAGGGGAATAACCTCAATACTGTGCTTATAAAATGTATTTAGTGTTAATATGTTAATATAATATAATATGTCCCTTTTAAAGAGACACTAAAGTCAAAATTAAACTTTTACAATTCAGATAGAGCATGCAGTTTTAAAAGACTTTACAATTTACTTAAATGATAAAATTGTGCACAGTTTTTTATATGCACATTTTCAGAGTCATCAGCTACTACAGAGCGTGTGTAAGAGGTCACACTGTATATTTATATGACTCTGATTGGCTGATGGTTGTCATATCATGATACAGGTGGCCGGCGAAGTAAAATAACTTGAAATTTGTCATAAATAAATCTACTGCTCATTTAAAATTCAGAATAAGTGCTGCTGCATTGTATTATCATGCAATTATACTGTATTTAATGTTCATTTAAAGTGATGGTAAACTCTCCCCTTTTTAAAATCAGATCTGAACTGTTAGTGATATTTTAGATGGAGTTGAATTCATCAGGTGTACTGAAGTTGCACTATAACTTACTTTTTAATATAGATATGAAATTTCCCCATGCACCGTCTCCCACTTCAAAAACAGAATTTATGTTTACCTGATAAATTACTTTCTCCAACGGTGTGTCCGGTCCACGGCGTCATCCTTACTTGTGGGATATTCTCTTCCCCAACAGGAAATGGCAAAGAGCCCAGCAAAGCTGGTCACATGATCCCTCCTAGGCTCCGCCTACCCCAGTCATTCGACCGACGTTAAGGAGGAATATTTGCATAGGAGAAACCATATGATACCGTGGTGACTGTAGTTAAAGAAAATAAATTATCAGACCTGATTAAAAAAACCAGGGCGGGCCGTGGACCGGACACACCGTTGGATAAAGTAATTTATCAGGTAAACATAAATTCTGTTTTCTCCAACATAGGTGTGTCCGGTCCACGGCGTCATCCTTACTTGTGGGAACCAATACCAAAGCTTTAGGACACGGATGAAGGGAGGGAGCAAATCAGGTCACCTAAATGGAAGGCACCACGGCTTGCAAAACCTTTCTCCCAAAAATAGCCTCAGAAGAAGTAAAAGTATCAAATTTGTAAAATTTAGAAAAAGTGTGCAGTGAAGACCAAGTCGCTGCCTTACATATCTGATCAACAGAAGCCTCGTTCTTGAAGGCCCATGTGGAAGCCACAGCCCTAGTGGAGTGAGCTGTGATTCTTTCAGGAGGCTGCCGTCCGGCAGTCTCATAAGCCAATCGGATAATGCTTTTAATCCAGAAGGAGAGAGAGGTAGAAGTTGCTTTTTGACCTCTCCGTTTACCAGAATAAACAACAAACAAAGACAAAGTTTGTCTGAAATCCTTAGTAGCTGCTAAGTAAAATTTGAGAGCACGAACTACATCCAAGTTGTGCAACAAACGTTCCTTCTTTGAAACTGGATTAGGACACAAAGAAGGCACAACTATCTCCTGGTTAATGTTTTTGTTAGAAACAACTTTTGGAAGAAAACCAGGTTTAGTACGCAAAACCACCTTATCTGCATGGAACACCAGATAAGGAGAAGAACACTGCAGAGCAGATAATTCTGAAACTCTTCTAGCAGAAGAAATTGCAACCAAAAACAAAACTTTCCAAGATAATAACTTAATATCAACGGAATGTAAGGGTTCAAACGGAACCCCCTGAAGAACTGAAAGAACTAGGTTGAGACTCCAAGGAGGAGTCAAAATTTTGTAAACAGGCTTGATTCTAACCAGAGCCTGAACAAAGGCTAGAACATCTGGCACAGCTGCCAGCTTTTTGTGAAGTAACACAGACAAGGCAGAAATCTGTCCCATCAAGGAACTTGCAGATAATCCTTTTTCCAATCCTTCTCGAAGGAAGGATAGACTCTTAGGAATCTTAACCTTGTCCCAAGGGAATCCTGCAGATTCACACCAACAGATATACCAAATTATGTGGTAATTTTTCTGGTTACAGGCTTTCAGGCCTGAACAAGAGTATTAATAACAGAATCTGAGAACCCTCGCTTTGATAAGATCAAGCGTTCAATCTCCAAGCAGTCAGCTGGAGTGGGTCGAACGGACCTAGAACAAGAAGGTCTCGTCTCAAAGGTAGCTTCCATGGTGGAGCCGATGACATATTCACCAGATCTGCATACCAAGTCCTGCGTGGCCACGCAGGAGCTATCTAAATCACCGACGCCCTCTCCCGATTGATCCTGGCTACCAGCCTGGGGATGAGAGGAAACGGCGGGAACACATAAGCTAGTTTGAAGGTCCAAGGTGCTACTAGTGCATCCACTAGAGCCGCCTTGGGATCCCTGGATCTGTACCCGTAGTAAGGAACTCTGAAGTTCTGACGAGAGGCCATCAGATCCATGTCTGGAATGCCCCACGGTTGAGTGACTTGGGCAAAGATTTCCGGATGGAGTTCCCACTCCCCCGGATGCAATGTCTGACGACTCAGAAAATCCGCTTCCCAATTTTCCACTCCTGGGGTGTGGATAGCAGACAGGTGGCAGGAGTGAGACTCCGCCCATAGAATGATTTTGGTCACTTCTTCCATCGCTAGGGAACTCCTTGTTCCCCCCTGATGGTTGATGTATGAACTTGGCCCTCGCTAGCTGAGGCCAAGCTTTGAGAGCATTGAATATCGCTCTCAGTTCCAGAATATTTATCGGTAGAAGAGATTCTACCCGAGACCAAAGACCCTGAGCTTTCAGGGATCCCCAGACCGCGCCCCAGCCCATCAGACTGGCGTCGGTCGTGACAATGACCCACTCTGGTCTGCGGAAGGTCATCCCTTGTGACAGGTTGTCCAGGGACAGCCACCAACGGAATGAGTCTCTGGTCCTCTGATTTACTTGTATCTTCGGAGACAAGTCTGAATAGTCCCCATTCCACTGACTGAGCATGAACAGTTGTAATGGTCTTAGATGAATGCGCACAAAAGGAACTATGTCCATTGCCGCTACCATCAAACCTATCACTTCCATGCACTGCGCTATGGAAGGAAGAGGACGGAATGAAGTATCCGACAAGAGTCTAGAAGTTTTGTTTTTCTGGCTTCTGTCAGAAAAATCCTCATTTCTAAGGAGTCTATTATAGTTCCCAAGAAGGGAACCCTCGTTGACGGAGATAGAGAACTCTTTTCCACGTTCACTTTCCATCCGTGAGATCTGAGAAAGGCCAGGACAATGTCCGTGTGAGCCTTTACTTGAGGAAGGGACGACGCTCGAATCAGAATGTCGTCCAAGTAAGGTACTACAGCAATGCCCCTTGGTCTTAGCACCGCCAGAAGGGACCCTAGTACCTATGAGAAAAACCTAGGAGCAGTGGCTAATCCGAAAGAAAACGCCACGAACTGGAAATGCTTGTCCAGGAATGCAAACCTTAGGAACCAATGATGTTCCTTGTGGATAGGAATATGTAGATACGCATCCTTGAAATCCACCTTGGTCATGAATTGACCTTCCTGGATGGAAGGAAGAAGTGTTCGAATGGTTTCCATCTTGAACGATGGAACCTTGAGAAACTTGTTCAAGATCTTGAGATCTAAGATTGGTCTGAACGTTCCCTCTTTTTTGGGAACTATGAACAGATTGGAGTAGAACCCCATCCCTTGTTCTCCTAATGGAACAGGATGAATCACTCCCATTTTTAGCAGGTCTTCTACCCAATGTAAGAATGCCTGTCTTCTTATGTGGTCTGAAGACAACTGAGACCTGTGGAACCTCCCCCTTGGAGGAAGCCCCTTGAACTCCAGAGAATAACCTTGGGAGACTATTTCTAGCGCCCAAGGATCCAGAACATAAGCCGGAGCGAAGAGAGAGAGTCTGCCCCCCACCAGATCCGGTCCCGGATCGGGGGCCCGCATTTCATGCTGTCTTGGTAGCAGTGGCAGGTTTCCTGGCCTGCTTTCCTTTGTTCCAGCCTTGCATAGGTCTCCAGGCTGGATTGGCTTGAGAAGTATTACCTTCCTGCTTAGAGGACGTAGCCCTTGGGGCTGATCCGTTTCTGCGAAAGGGACGAAACTTAGGTTTATTTTTGGTCTTGAAAAGACCTATCCTGAGGAAGGGCGTGGCCCTTGCCCCCAGTGATATCAGAGATAATCTCTTTCAAGTCAGGGCCAAAGAGTGTTTTCCCCTTGAAAGGAATGTCAAGCAATTTGTTCTTGGAAGACGCATCCGCTGCCCAAGATTTTAACCAAAGCGCTCTGCGCCACAATAGCAAACCCAGAATTTTTTCGCCGCTAACCTAGCCAATTGCAAGGTGGCGTCTAGGGTGAAAGAATTAGCCAATTTAAGAGCACGAATTCTGTCCATAATCTCCTCATAAGAAGAAGAATTACTAATAATCGCCTTTCCTAGCTCATCAAACTAGAAACACGCGGCTGCAGTGACAGGGACAATGCATGCAATTGGTTGTAGAAGGGAACCTTGCTGAACAAACATCTTTTTTAGCAGACCTTCTAATTTTTTATCCATAGGATCTTGGAAAGCACAACTATCTTCTATGGGTATAGTGGCGCGCTTGTGTAGAGTAGAAACCGCCCCCTCGACCTTGGGGACTGTCTGCCATCAGTCCTTTCTGGGGTCGACTATAGGAAAACAATTTTTTAAATATGGGGGGAGGTACTAAAGGTATACCGGGCCTGTCCCATTCTTTACTAACAATGTACGCCACCCGCTTGGATATAGGAAAAGCTTCGGGGGGCCCCGGGGCCTCTAAGAACTTTTCCATTTTACATAGTGGTTCTGGAATGACCAGATAATCACAATCATCCAAATTGGATAACACCTCCTTAAGCAGAGCGCGGAGATGTTCCAACTTAAATTTAAAAGTAATCACATCAGGTTCAGCTTGTTGAGAAATGTTTCCTGAATCTGAAATTTCTCCCTCAGACAAAACCTCCCTGGCCCCCTCAGACTGGTGTAGGGGCCCTTCAGAAACCATATCATCAGCGTTCTCATGCTCTACAGAATTTTCTAAAACAGAGCAGTCGCGCTTTCGCTGATAAGTGGGCATATTGGCTAAAATGTTTTTGATAGAATTATCCATTACAGCCGTTAAATGTTGCATAGTAAGGAGTATTGGCGCACTAGATGTACTAGGGGCCTCCTGTATGGGCAAGACTGGTGTAGACGAAGGAGGGGATGATGCAGTACCATGCTTACTCCCCTCACTTGAGGAATCATCTTGGGCATCATTTTTACTAAATTTTTTTATGACATAAAATACATATAGTTAAATGAGAAGGAACCTTGGTTTCCCCACAGTCAGAACACAATCTATCTGGTAGTTCAGACATGTTAAACAGGCATAAACTTGATAACAAAGCACAAAAAACGTTTTAAAATAAAACCGTTACTGTCACTTTAAATTTTAAACTAAACACACTTTATTACTGCAATTGCGAAAAAGTATGAAGGAATTGTTCAAAATTCACCAAAATTTCACCACAGTGTCTTAAAGCCTTAAAAGTATTGCACACCAAATTTGGAAGCTTTAACCCTTAAAATAACGGAACCGGAGCCGTTTTTATATTTAACCCCTTTACAGTCCCTGGAATCTGCTTTGCTGAGACCCAACCAAGCCCAAAGGGGAATACGATACCAAATGATGCCTTCAGAAAGACTTTTCTATGTATCAGAGCTCCACACACATGCAGCTGCATGCCATGCTGTCCTCAAAAACAAGTGCGCCATACCGGCGCGAAAATGAGGCTCTGACTATGATTAGGGAAAGCCCCTAAAGAATAAGGTGTCTTCCGATATAATCATATCAAAATACCCAGAATAAATGATTCCTCAAGGCTAAATATGTGTTAATAATGAATCGATTTAGCCCAGAAAAAGTCTACAGTCTTAATAAGCCCTTGTGAAGCCCTTATTTACTATCTTAATAAACATGGCTTACCGGATCCCATAGGGAAAATGACAGCTTCCAGCATTACATCGTCTTGTTAGAATGTGTCATACCTCAAGCAGTAAGAGACTGCACACTGTTCCCCCAACTGAAGTTAATTGCTCTCAACAGTCCTGTGTGGAACAGCCATGGATTTTAGTTACGGTGCTAAAATCATTTTCCTCATACAAACAGAAATCTTCATCTCTTTTCTGTTTCTGAGTAAATAGTACATACCAGCACTATTTTAAAATAACAAACTCTTGATTGAATAATAAAAACTACAGTTAAACACTAAAAAACTCTAAGCCATCTCCGTGGAGATGTTGCCTGTACAACGGCAAAGAGAATGACTGGGGTAGGCGGAGCCTAGGAGGGATCATGTGACCAGCTTTGCTGGGCTCTTTGCCATTTCCTGTTGGGGAAGAGAATATCCCACAAGTAAGGATGACGCCGTGGACCGGACACACCTATGTTGGAGAAAGTACATTTTTCTGTGAGCCAACAGTTTTAATTGTTGCCCAATCAGCGCTCTAGCTACCGCAAAAGTGCCATATGGGGAGAGCGCTGATTGGACAACAATTTAAACGTTATCTCACAGAAAAATTGACTTTTTGAAGTGGGCGGTAGAGCACAGGGTATTTGAATTTTATATCTATATTAAAAAGTAAGTTATAGTGCATCTTCATAACTGATGAAAGAAATTCGATCTAAAATATCACTAACAGTCCAGATCTGATTTTAAAAATGGGAGAGTTTACCATCACTTTATGTAATACAATCCTAAGGTGTTTTCCTTATATGTTTAATAACAAACTTTGCAATATACTGTCATTATTTATTGTGGTCCCCTTTCCAAATAAATTCTGAAAATGTACTTTCCAATTCATGGAAATAGTGGCAGTGCAAACTCCAGAATTTATCATTACTATATTCCAGTCAAATACATAACATTTTGTTTAATAATAACATTTTGTATGTATGTAGCAACCCCCCCAACACAAATGGCCCCTGAGGCTAAACAGAAAACCCAAAGTCTTAAAAGGTACATGAAACCCCAAAAATGTATTTAATGATTCAGATAGAGCCTACTATTTTATCCAGCTTTTCAATGTACTTGTTTGATCAATTTAGCTTAATTGTCCTGGCATTCTTTATTGAAGGAGCAGAAATGCACTAATGGGAGCTAGTTGAGCACATAGGTAAACCAATGACGAGGCATTTATGTGCAGCCACCAATCAGTAGCTAGCTCCCAGCTCCTGAGCCTACCTGGGTATGCTTTTTAGCAAAGGATACCAAGAGAATGAAGCAAATCAGATAATAGAAGTAAATTGAAAAGTTGTTTAAAATGGTATCTTAATCATGAAAGGAAACGTTGGAATTTCATGTCCCTTTAAGATTCCACATTTTGTTCAGGTGCCTTTGACAGTTTTCGAAAGCTGTAGAAGAGGGATAAAGGAAAAAAGTGAAAAGGGGCGGGGGAAGACATGAATCAAGATATTGACATTTAGGTACATTTTTATTTTAATTTCTAATTATCTTGATTCACCAACTAAAATTTATAACCAGTGAAAAAGATTACACTTATTTGGCAAAAACGTACATTAATGCCAGAGTTTAAGTTACCCATCAAACATTAAAAAGCATGGACATTTCAGACAAACTCCCCTACCTCACCTGGAAGCGCCTGACATTATCAACATAATCACTAACCATCACATTAATAATATCAATTATGTCACTGTTGACATCACCCATGACATTGAACATTTAAAGAATTTACTCATGCAAAACCTGCTCAGATCCCTCCCCTGGTCTCACACACAGACTAGGTACTCTTCACCATATAACCTTTTCCATTACTTAAAGAGACAGTCTACACCAGAATATTTATTGTTTTAAGAGATAGATAATTCCTTTATTATCCATTCCCTAGTTTTGCATAACCAACACAGTTATAATAATACATGTTTTACCTCTGTGATTACCTTGTATCTATGCCTTTGCAAACTGCCCCTTATTTCAGTTCTTTTGATAGACTTGCATTTTAGCCAATCAGTGCTGGCTCCTAGGAACTCCACGTGCGTGAGCACAGTGTTATCTATATGAAACACATGAACTAACACCCTCTAGTGGTGAAAAACTATCAAAATGCCCTGAGCTAAGAGGCGGCCTTCAAGGGCTTAGAAATTAGCATATGAACCACCTAGATTTAGCTTACAACTAAGAATACCAAGAGAACAAAGCAAAATTGGTAATAAAAGTAAATTGGAAAGTTGTTTAAAATAACATGCCCTATCTGAATCATGAAAGTTTATTTTGGACTAGACTGTCCCTTTAAATGTCTACTATACCATCATCATCTTTCTCTCAGTATCACCTTATCACAAAAAAAAAAATCCTCTTCTTAGAACCACTTCCTTACATCAATCAACCTCTGTTTTCATAACTCCAAATTGCCTCCTTTTTACACTACCTTCTCTAAATCACATAAAACCTTCTCCTTACCCACAATATCGTCCTCACCCCCTCTCTATAATACACATCAGCTCCTGCCCACCGTCTTAGCCCCCTTTCCACTCATAGTCAACTTTTCATGCTCAATCCCTCACACACAGCCCTTGCTCAGCCTGCAAACATGTACCATCTCAATCACAACGCACAAATGTTATCTGTATAAAAGACGCACATTTCTATTCAGACCTGAATATACTTTTACATATACAGTTTTAAACTGCATGATATATACAAAATGTCTATCACCAAAAGGTTTAGGAAAAACAGCACACCTTCTTCTTCTATAGTGGGGCACGGAATAAAGGACTTGCCAGGTCCCAAACAATCCAAGTACAAAGTGTATTCTAGCCACCAAACTTCTTTAAAAGACCTTAATTTTCACATAGGGTCCTCAGCAGTAAATTACGTTTCAAGCCTCAGCAGGCTCTTAATCATGTACAATTATACATGTTTAAGAGCCTGCTGAGGCTTGAAACGTTGTAATTTACTGCTGAGGACCCTATGTGAAAATAAAGGTCTTTTAAAGAAGTTTGGTGGCTGGAATACACTTTATATACAAAATGTCACCAGCACTGTAAGTAAACGTGAATCTTTTATTGAAGACACATAAAAACAAGCAACGTTTTGGGGACTAACCCCTTAGTCATGCTATAGGAAACATATGCTTAATTCCTGTCTTTTAAACACAATCTTTGGTGCCAAAATTCCCAAAGAAGGGTGATGGGCCCCATCTACTGGTAACAATAGTGATAACTTCTTAAAGAGCTACTAGGGCTCCGCTATCTCAATTTACCTATGTGTTTATTTTAGGATAATAATCTAAATTAGTTACCGTTGAATATTAGTTTAAAATTAGAGTCTCATTGTTAGGGAAGGTAATGGTTTTACTATACAGAGAAAAAGAATAATTACAAATTTAACTCTTTTACTGCTATCTTGTTAAAGGTTTACATATTGTATTTTAAATGTTACATATGCTCTTTAAGATGTTATCACTATTGTTACCACTAGATGGGGCCCATCACCCTTCTTTGGGAATTTTGGCGCCAAAGATTGTGTTTAAAAGACAGGAATTAAAGGGACAGTCTACACCAGAATTTTTATTGTTTTAAAAGATAGATAATCCCTTTATTACCCATTCCCCAGTTTTGCATAACCAACACAGTTATAATAATATACTTTTAACCTCTGTGATTATCTTGTATCTAAGCCTCTGCAAACTGCCCCTTTATTTCAGTTCTTTTGACAGACTTGCAGTCTAGCCAATCAGTGCCTGCTCCCAGATAACTTCACGTGCACAGTGTTATCTATATGAAATACGTGAACTAACACCCTCTAGTGGTGAAAAACTGTTAAAATGCATTCTGAAAAGAGGTGGCCTTCAAGGTCTAAGAAATTAGCATATGAACCTCCTAGGTTAAGCTTTCAACTAAGAATACCAAGAGTACAAAGCAAAATTGGTGATAAAAGTAAATTGGAAAATTGTTTAAAATTACATGCTCTATCTGAATCATGAAAGTTTATTTTGGCCTAGACTGTCCCTTTAAGCATATGTTTCCTATAGCATGACTAAGAGGTTAGTCCCCAAACGTTGCTTGTTTTTTTGCAGTTAGCCCTGTCTCGTGCACTCCACAGTGGTGCTGTTTTCCCATTTTCGGATTTTGCATGATTGGGAATTGCTGGGATCATGCACACTGTTTAAAAGATGCAATTGGATAAAGAAAAAAACCACTATGACAGAGGGCAGTAAAATGTTTGCCTACAGTGATGTGGATGCAGCTCGAATTACGGCTCTTACTAAAGGCTCTAGAGACTTTCTCAGAATATCCCCTTCGATCACTATTGGTAAGGAATATGTGGCACTAAAGGTCAAGCTCATGAAATGGGACCTACACGCAACCATCCTGGCTGAATACTACAGGGTTAGGAGAATTCCGTGTGGTCTGAGAATGTGTACCTGGCCAACATTACTTAAAGAGAACAAAGCATATTGTGATAAATTCGAGGCCATCATCAACAAATGTTCTTATGATCTGATGGTGTATACAGTGGAAACTCTGCTAAAAGAAATAGAAGCACAGACAGATGTGGTTAAAAAACATCAAGCAGAGCTACTCACATCTTTAACACCAGAAGAATTTGAAGGTTTGGAGAAAAAGGTCGATGATAAAATCCAAACAGAACAGAAAACAATCAAAGAAACAAAGAGAACGAAATTTCAAAGAGATGAGGAAGACTACAGGCTTGGTAAAGTTTACAAGTGGCGGTATAGTAACCAAGGTTACCAGTCGATGCACAGATTTGCAACACGAAGAAGAGCCAATCAAAGAAGAAATCAGCAGTCACGTGACAACAGTGTCTCAAGCCGGACCGATACGTCATCAAACGGAGCAACACCTTCCCCTTTGGATCTGAGCGGCGGCAACAGCGATATCGCCGGGGAGGCCGCAAACATCGCAAATGGGGGCTTAACGAAAACTCCAGCTGTAAATTTCCAATAGGAACAGGCAAGGAAATCCCAACTCAAGACCAACAAGAAGTAGACGTACTTCAAGAAACTGTGGTAAATATATCACAATACACTCTTACATCAGATGATCTGTGCGTATTAAATAAGGGACTCTATTTTTGCCCATATCAGGACACTGACTTTTTTGAGTTAGCTAAAGATCTACAAAGACTTTATCGAAATATTAAACTAAAGTCTGGTTTGGTGGTGATGTACAACAAAACTTATGCTTACCTGATAAATTTATTTCTTTTTTGACACGATGAGTCCACGGATCATCTTAATTACTAATGGGATATTCACCTCCTGGTCAGCAGGAGGCGGCAAAGAGCACCACAGCAAAGCTGTTAAATAGCTCCTCCCTTCCCTCCTCCTCCAGTCATTCGACCAAAGATAAGGAAAGAAAGGAAAAGCCAAAGGTGCAGAGGTGTCTGAAGTTTACCATAACCCAAAAACCTGTCTTACAAGAACAGGGCAGGCCGTGGACTTGTGTCAAAAAAGAAATAAATTTATCAGGTAAGCATACATTTTGTTTTCTTTTTAATGACACAATGAGTCCACGGATCATCTTAATTACTAATGGGATCCAATACCAAAGCTAGAGTACACAGATGATATGGGAGGGACAAGACAGGGAACTTAAATGGAAGGCACCACTGCTTGAAGAACCTTTCTCCCAAAAGCTTCCTCAGCCGAGGCAAAAGTATCAAACCTGTAGAATTTTGAAAAAACGTGGAGAGGACCAAGTTGCAGCCTTGCAAATCTGTTCCATAGAAGCTTCATTTTTGAATGCCCATGAGGAAGCAACAGCCCTTGTGGAATGAGCTGCAACTCTCACTGGAGGCTGTCGTCCAGCAGTCTCATATGCAAAACGGATGATACTCTTCAGCCAAAAAGAAAGAGAAGTAGCCGTAGCTTTCTGACCCTTATGTTTTCCAGAGAAAACCACAAACAAAGAGGAAGACTGACGAAAATCTTTAGTCGCCTGTAGGTAATACTTTAAAGAACGAACCACGTCCAAATTGTGCAAAAGCCGTTCCTTCTGAGAAAAAGGATTAGGACACAAGGAAGGAACAACAATCCCCTACTTAATGTTCCTGTCAGAAACAACCTTAGGAAGAAATCTTAACTTAGTACACAAAACTACCTTATCTGAATGGAAAATAAGGTAAGGAGATTCACACTGCAATGCCGAGAGTTCCGAAACTCTACGAGCAGAGGAAATAGCAACAAGAAATAAAACTTTCCAAGATAACAACTTAACATCTAAGGAATGCATAGGCTCAAACGGAGGCCGTTGGAGAACATTAAGAACTAAATTCAGACTCCATGGAGGAGAAACTGGTTTGAACACAGGCCTAATTCTAACCAAGGCCTGACAAAAAGATTGAACATCTGGAACATCTGCCAGACGTTTATGCAACAAAATAGATAAAGCAGAGATCTGACCCTTCAAAGAACTTGTCGATAATCCTTTCTCCAAACCCTCTTGGAGAAAAGACAAAATTCTATGAATCCTATCTCTACTCCATGAGTAGCCCTTGGATTCACACCAATAGAGATATTTATGCCATATCTTATGGTAAATCTTCCTAGTTACAGGAAGTTACATATGTTTGGGGTAGACGGCAAGACGGAAGCCTTTTCTTACAAAGAAAAACATCCAAGCCCAGCTAAATTGAGCAAAAACACATCTGAAGTCTCCCAAAATCATGTGAGAAAAGGTGTTATGGTCTGATGAAACCAAGGTTGAACTTTTTGGCAATAATTCCAAAAGATATGTTAGGCGCAAAAACAACACTGCACATCACCAAAAGAACACCATACCCACAGTGAAGCATGGTGGTGGCAGCATCATGCTTTGGGGCTGTTTTTCTTCAGCTGGAACTGGGATCTTATTCAAAGTAGAGGGAATTATGAACAGTTCCAAATACCAGTCAATATTGGCACAAAAGCTTCAGGCTTCTGCTAGAAAGCTGAACATGAAGAGGAACTTCATATTTCAGCATGACAACGACCCAAAGCATACATCCAAATCAACAAAGGAACGGCTTCACCAGAAAAAGATTAAAGTTTTGGAATGGCCCAGCCAGAGCCCAGACCTGAATCCAATCGAAAATCTGTGGAGTGATATGAAGAGGGCTGTGCACAGGAGATGCCCTCGCAATCTGACAGATTTGGAGTGTTTTTGCAAAGAAGAGTTGGCAAATCTTGCCAAGTCAAGATGTGCCATGCTGATAGACTCATACCCAAAAAGACTGAGTGCTGTAATAAAATCAAAAGTTGCTTCAACAAAAGTTGCTGCAACCATATTATTTTTATTTTTTATTACTTCCCTTCACCTAAAAGATTTCAGTTTGTTTTTCAATTGAGTTGCATAGTTTATAGGTCACATTAAAGGTGGAAAAAGTTCTGAAATGATTTATCTTTGTCTCATTTTTTCACAGAAACCTGCCATTTTAACAGGGGTGTGTAGACTTTTTATATCCACTGTATATGTGTGTGTGTGTATATATATATATATATATAAAAACATAATTTATGTAAGAATTTACCTAATAAATTCATTTCTTTCATATTGGCATATCCTACCAGGAGGGGCAAAGTTTCCCAAACCTCAAAATGCCTATAAATACACCCCTCACTACACCCACAATTCAGTTTAACGAATAGCCAAGTAGTGGGGTGATAAAGAAAGGAGTAAAAAGCATCAACAAAGGAATTTGGAAATAATGTGCTTTATACAAAAAAATCATAACCACCATAAAAAGGGTGGGCCTCATGGACTCTTGCCAATATGAAAGAAATGAATTTATCAGGTAAATTCTTACATAAATTATGTTTTCTTTCATGTAATTGGCAAGAGTCCATGAGCTAGTGACGTATGGGATAGCAATACCCAAGATGTGGAACTCCACGCAGGAGTCACTAGAGAGGGAGGGATAAAAATAAAAACAGCCATTTTTCGCTGAAAAATTAATCCACAACCCAAAATATAAGTTTATTCTCATGAATGAAAAGAAAAAACTTAAACATAAGCAGAAGAATCAAACTGAAACAGCTGCCTGAAAAACTTTTCTACCAAAAACTGCTTCCGAAGAAGCGAATACATCAAAATGGTAGAAATGAGTAAATGTATGCAAAGAAGACCAGGTTGCGGCTCTGCAAATCTGACCAACCAAAGCTTCATTCTTAAAGTCCCACGAAGTGGAGACTGATTGAATAGAATGAGCTGTAATTCTCTGAGGCGGGGCTTGACCCGACCCCAAATAAGCTGAATGAAACAAAAGATGTAACCACAAAGCCAAGGAAACGGCAGAGGCCTTCTGACCTTCCCTAGAACCAGAAAAGATAAATAGACTAAAAGTCTTCCTGAAATCTTTAGTAGCTTCAACATAATATTTCAAACTCTTACCATATCCAAAGAATATAAGGATTTCTTCAAAGAATTCTTAGGATTAGGACACAAGAAAAGGACAACAATTTCTCTATTAATGTTGTTAGAATTCACAACCTTCGGTAAGAATTTAAATGAAGTCCGCAAAACCACCTAATCCTGATGAAAAATCAGAAAAGGAGATATACAAGAAAGAGCAGATAATTCAGAAACTCTTCTAGCAGAAGAGATGGCCAAAAGGAACAACACTTTCCAAGAAAGTAGTTTAATGTCCAAAGAAAGCATAGGCTCAAATGGAGGCGCCTGAAACGCCCTCAAACCAAATTAAGACTCCAAGGAGGAGAAAATGAATTAATGACAGGCTTGATACAAACCAAAGCCTGTATAAAACAGCAAATATCAGGAAGCTTTAGCAATCTTTCTATAAAATGAGACAGAAAGAGCAGAGATTTATCCCTTCAAGGAACTTGCAGACAAAACCTTATCCAAACCATCCTGAATAAACTGCAAAATTCTAGAATTTCTAAAAGAATGTCCAAATGAATTTATGAGAAGGACACCATGAATATAAGTCTTCCAAACTCGATAATAAATCTTCCTAGAAAAAGATTTATGAGCCTGTAACATAGTATTAATCACTGAGTCAGAGAAACTTCTATGACTAAGCACTAGGCGTTCAATTTCCATACCTTCAAATTTAATGATTTAAAATCCTGATGGAAAAACAGACCTTGAGACAGAAGATCTGACCTTAATGGAAGAGGCCAAGGTTGGCAACTGGACATCCAAACAAGATCCACATACCAAAACCTGTGAGGCCATGCTGGAGCTACAAGCAAAACAAATGACTGTTCCATGATGATTTGGGATATCACTCTTGGAAAAAACTAGAGGCAGGAAAATATAAGCAGGTTGGCAACACCCAGGAAGTGTCAACGCATCCACTGCTTTCGCCTGAAGAACCCTGGACCTGGACAGGTACCTGGGAAGTTTCTTATTTAGATGAGAAAACACATCTGGATAGAGAGACCACTCCCGCGGATGTAAAGTCTGATGGCTGAGATAATCCGCTTCCCAATTGTCTACACCTGGGATATGTACCACAGAAATTAGACAAGAGCTGCATTCCGCCCAAGAAAGTTTTCAAGATACTTCTTTCATAGCAAGGAGACTGTGAGTCCCACCCTGATGATTGACATATTCCACAGCTGTGATATTGTCTGTCTGAGAACAAATGAACGGTTCTCTCTTCAACAGAGGCCAAGCCTGAAGAACCCTGAAAATTACACGGAGTTCAAAAATATTGATTGATAATCTCGCCTCTTCATATTTCCAAACCCCTTGTGCTGTCAGAGATCCCCAAACAGAGCATTTATCAGTTCCGCCTGGGGGTCCCTGGACCTTGACCCGTATCTCAGGAGCTTGGCATTCTGTTGAGATGCCATGAGATCTAATTCCGGCTGACCCCACTTTAATCCCCAGTTTCCATAGATTGACCCTCTTGGATCAAGGAAGAATGGAGCGAATAGCTTCCATCTTGAAGGACGGTACTCTGAGGAATCTGTTTAGACTCTTGAGATCTAAAAACAGGTCTGAAGGTTCCCTCCTCTGTATGGGAACCACAAACAAGTTGGAAAAAATTCCAGACCCTGTTCCTAAATCCGAACAGGAACTATCAATATCATGTCAGATAGGTCTCCTACACAGAGTAAGAACGCCCCTCTTCCTCTGTAGATAATCATGGAAGCAAAGACCCGCCCCTGGGAGAAAAAAGTCCTGAACTCTAAATTCTATCCCTTGGATATAGAGTCCTCCCGGATTGGGGGCAGGCCTATCATGCTGTCTTTTGATTCACCAGCAGGATACTTGGATTGCTTTCCCCTATTCCAAGATTGACTGGGTCACCAGGAAAGATTAGACTGTTGCTGCTTGGAAGAAGGAGTTGAACGACTTCCTTTGAAAGTTCAAAAGGAACTAAAATACACTGACGACTGTTAACTTATCCTGAGGGAAGGAATGTCCCTTTCCTCTCAATATCAGAGAGAATAAGGAGGTCCAAACAAGAGGGAATCACCAAACGTCTATACTCAGATGAGGCATCCACAGGCCATATATCTTTTTTAAATGACACATTTTCATTTTTTTGTTATTGGGCAGGAATTGAACCACTGACCTTGATCTACAAGGCAGTAGCCTTGCTGTCTGAGCTAATTGCTATTTTCCCTAACGCTCTGCGGGCTATATGGCAAAGCCTGAAATCTTAGCTCCCAACTTAAAAACCTTAAAGTGGAGCATCTGAATAAAAGCGTTGGCTAACTTAATTGCCTTAATCCTATCCTGGATTTTTTCGAGAGGAGTGTCTGTCCGAATAGACATCAACACAGTACGCCACCGCACTGGTGACAAGTAATACAAACCCATTTCCTGGGTACCATTGACAAGACTCCTTGATATAATCTGCTATATCTTGGAGAAAAGGGCTTTGTAAAGTTTACTGGACTCATTAGGATTGACTACGCCGGAGATATCGGAGTGTCCGGGGTGGCAAAAACCTCCTAAAGTAATAAACGGAGATGTGCAAGCTTAAACTGAAAGAAAAACACTTCAGCATCAAATAAAGGAATTACACAGACAGAGTCTGAGATTTCCCCCTTATATACTACCGAAGCATCCTCCACTTCAGGCTTCAGGAAAGAAAATTCGGAATAGCTACTGCTGTATCAGCAACATTCACTGGTTACATACATTTCCTCAAGCGTTTTCCCTGTAACATGGGAAAAAACAGACCATGCATCAGATATTGCTTCAATGATCTTAGGATGCGATGTCCTGCCAAGTAACTCCAGGTGGAGTTTGTGAGGAAGCGCAGGGCACTGCATGTGTGGGCTATAAAAAAAATTGGACACTTGTGGAGAAAAAAAAATTCTTTTTTTTCCCTATAGTAAAGTTCTCTCACAACATAGGGGACAGAGAAGGTTATTGGTGGTGAATAATCAAATAAAAACTAACCCAGTAAAAAAAATGTTACTGTTTCTTTAATTTTTAAAACGTAACTTTTTATTTACGTTACTGTTTTTAAAATGCAACTTCTTTATTTACGTGTGCCAACTATGGAGGTGCATGATACTGTAAACCCCCTCTACACCTAAGCTTAAACATTTTTCCTAGCTGAGGTGCCTGCCAGCCGTTCTACACAGTAAATATTCCGGACTCAGCTGAAGCACTGTCCGGTCCATTCTCTTTGAAGAGCAAACATTCAGGGTTAAATCCTCTATGCCTTCCGTTACCCGGAAATGCTTACAAAGTGTTGCGCCACTAAATTGGCGCCACACCTAACTCCCGGTCGCCACTGATATCTGTACTAGGTGGAACGCTGGGAGCATAATAACGGACTAATCAGCTTCTAGTATTGGGCAGCTGCTAGTCCGAGTGTAAATTTTTTTAACAGTTCAACCACCTCACACTGAACTCGTTCTACAGTATAATTCATTGAGGTCTTGGCAATATGTGATCTCCCGGTCGGCTATTATTAAACCGCCGGGAGATGAGAACACATGTCCCATCCAGCCCCAGTGCCTGTGTCCAGACTGTCCAAGGTGTCCCCTAAAACTCTAGGGAAATGTAACTTGTAACCCTCTGAAAAAGAGCCCAAATTTTAATGAGGTATAAATAAACGAAAAAGTGTCCAACCTTTCTTCTGAGTTTTACTTCAACCCCCAGAATAAAGTCAGCACTTACCTCATCTTCTGCCTGACAGCCAAGGCAGTTCCTCTCCCTCACATGGACCTGTAAATAAACAAAAGTCCTGAGTAATATCCCTTAGATTTTCTTGGTAAGGGCAGCATAAATTACATGGGAGGCGCAGTGAGAATTATGTCCCATAAGTTCCCATTGCTCTAAAGCCACCACTGCTCTACTGAAGAGACTGATATGTACTACGGCTACACCCTAGAACAAAGCAGCACAATCTTGTACTACTTTAAAAATAATAAACTCTTGATTGAAGAATCTTTTCTAACACCTAACTTTACCACCTCCTTGCACTTAACGTAGGCAAAGAGAATGAATGGGGTGGGAGGGAGGGGAGGAGCTATTTAACAGCTTTGCTGTGGTGCTGTTTGCCGCCTCCTGCAGGGCAAGAGAGGTATTCCCATTGGTAATTAAGATGATCCGTGGACTCAATGTGCCATTAAAAAGAAAGAACAGTCTGATGCAGAGCAGCGCTGCAAAGTAAAAGAGCCAACAGTTCCTGCATGTGTCCCATTCTTTCTGCAGACATACTGCATTTTCTGCGATGACATCTCAGATCACAGTATGTTCTGCCTTGGGGAAGTGCATGTTCATAAAAAAATATGAATCCTAAAACCTCTGGCAAATAAAGAGGCTTAAACTTGATGGCATTAAAGTGAATGTAAACTTGAGCATAGTCGCTCAAGTCATAGGATAGAATTAAAAAAAATAATGAGACTTTTTTATTCAACAAATTTTTAGTATACACGTATCTTCTGAGATTTTTTCCTTGTAATGCTATAAGGATAAGAATCTGGCAACTACAGGCCAGTTAGTTTAACTTCAGTAGTAGGGAAATTAATGGAAAGCCTCTTAAAAGAAAGAATTATGACTTACATAAAGACAAACAATTTAGAGGACCAAAATCAGCATGGTTTTACTTCAGGGAGATCATGTCAGACTAATCTAATTGACTTCTTTGATTATGTAACAAAAGTATTAGACAAGGGTGGAGCAGTTGATGTAGCATATCTAGATTTCAGCAAAGCATTTGACACCGTCCCACACAATAAACTAATTCACAAACTATATCTCCTTGGTCTAGATTCAAAAATTGTGAACTGGGTGGAATGCTGGCTTAAGGACAGAAAACAAAGTGTCTTAGTAAATGGAGTTCATTCAGCAGAGGGGGCTGTTACTAGTGGTGTTCCTCAGGGGTCAGTTCTGGGGCCTGTTTTGTTTAACATATTTATCTGCGATATCAGCAAAGGGCTACAGGGGAAAGTATGTCTCTTTGCAGATGATACAAAAATTTGCAACAGAGTGGATGTTCCAGGGGGGGGTAGACAAAATGAGAAGTGATATACAACAATTGGAGGATTGGACAAACGACTGGGATCTAAAGTTTAACACAGTGTAAAATAATGCATTTAGGGAAGAAAAATCCAAATGTTAATTACAGACTCAATGACACTTTACTGACTGTTACAGATGAGGAACAGGACTTGGGAATTATTATTTCAGATGATTTAAAACTTAGTAAACAATGTAGTAATGCAGCGAGTAAGGCTAGCAGAATGCTTGGATGTATTGGTAAAGGTATTTGCAGCAGAAATAGTAAGGTTCTTATGCCACTTTATAGATCATTAGTTAGGCCTCATCTTGAGTATTGTGTGCAGTTCTGGAGGCCATATCTTCAGAAGGATATTAACAAACTTGAATCTGTGCAAAGGAGGGCTACCAAAATGGTACATGGTCTAAAAAATAAAACTTACCAGGATAGGCTCAATGACCTAAATATGTATAGCTTAGAGGAGAGAAGGGAAAGAGGTGATATGATAGCAACTTTCAAGTACATTAAAGGGTTTAGTAAAACTGAGGCTGTGGGTATTTTACATAAAATGGAAAATTCAAGAACAAGGGGTCATGAGCTCAAGCTAAAGGATAGTAGATTCAGGAGTAATTTGAGGAAGCACTTCTTTACAGAAAGAGTGATTGATTTATGGAATAAACTTCCTCAAGAGGTAGTAGCAACAAACACTGTGGGGGACTTTAAACATGCATGGGACAAGCATAAGGCTATCCTACGAACTAGAAAAGTTTATAATGTTAGGTAAGATTGGGCAGACTTGCTGGGCCTATGGCTCTTATCTGCCATCAATATCTATGTTTCTATGTTTCTATAAGCGATGTTCCCACCGCCATATTCATCAATTGATTGACAGATGACGAATCTGCAATCCACTAATCGTTGTTTCCCCCACCCCCACACAACAATTAGTGCATCATCTGTCAATCAATTGATGAATATGGCGGGCGGAGGAACGGTGCTTATCCTTATAGCATTACAAGGTAAAAATCTCAGAAGAAACGTATATACTACATATTTGATGAATGAAAGTCTCATTCATTTTTTAAATTATATTTTATGGACTTGAGTGACTATGCTCAAGTTTACATTCTCTTTAAGTACTGCCCGAGAATGAAAATGAAGCAACTGGCACAAGAGCTGAACCCACTCTAGACTGGCACATGGTATCTAGAAAACTTTCTGGTATAGTTAGTTAAAGGACAGTATAGTCAAAATTAAACTTTCATGATTCAGATAGGGCATGCAATTTTAAACAACTTTCTTATTTTCTTTTATGATTAAAATTTGCTTTGTTCTCTTGGTATTATATGTTTAAAGCTAAACCTAGGTAGGCTCATATGCTAATTTGTAAGCCCTTAAGGCCTACTCTTATCTCAGTTAATTGTGACAGTTTTTCCACAGCTAGACAGCGCTAGTTCATTTGTGCCATATAGATAACATCGTGCTCACTCCTGTATAGTTATGTGCGAGTCAGCACAGATTGGCTAAAATGCAAGTCTGTCAAAAAAACTGAAATAAGGGGTACAGTCTGCAGAAGCTTAGATACAAGGTAATCACAGAGATAAAAGTATTAATGTAAGTGTTGGTTATGCAAAACTGGGGAATGGGTAATAAAGGGATTATCTATCCTTTTAAACAATACAATTCTGGAGTAGACTGTCCCTTTAATGCTTATAAGACTACTAAATGTTCAAATGTAAGTAACTATAAAATGTACAGTATAGCTATATGACAAGATCTATGTAAAATAAGTTTTGTTTCCTCATCGGTGGTGGGTCAGATGTGCTCTCAAATGATAAAGCCTGGAATGCTATAATGCTGCAGAAAGTACATCACATTGAAATAAGTATAACTTACTATACCCTGATTTGCTTAAAGGGACATTACATTTTTGTTTTTTAATCACTACACGCAGCACGATTTAGAAACCCGACCCTTCAACAGTCTACATAATGCTGGTCTAGTTTAGGCACTACATTCACCGGCCACTTTATTAGGTATACCTGTTCATTCACTTGGTAACACAAATTACTAATTAGCAAATCACATGGCAGCAACTCAATGCATTTAGGCATCTAAACGTAGTGAAGACGACTTGGTGAAGTTCAAACCGAGCATCAGAATGGGGAAGAGAGGGGATTTAAGTGACTTTGAACATGGCATGGTTGTTGGTGCCAGACGGGCTGGTCTGAGTATTTCAAAAACTGCTGATCTACTGGGATTTTCCCACACAACCATCTCTAGGGTTTACAAAGAATGGTTCAAAAAAGAGAAAATATCCTGTGAGCGGCAGTTGTGTAGACGAAAATGCCTTGTTAATGTCAGAGGAGAAAGGGCAGACTGGTTTGAGATGGTAGAAAGGCAACAGTAACTCTAATAACGACTCGTTACAACCAAGGTATGCAGAATACCATCTCTGAACTCACAGCACGTCGAACCTTGATGGGCTACAGCAGCAGAAGAAGAGCAGCAGAAGACCACACCGGGTGCCACTCCTGTCAGCTAAGAGCAGATAACTGAGGCTACAATTCGCACAGGCTCACCAAACCTGGACAATAGAAGATTGGAAAAATGTTGCCTGGTCTGATGAGTCTCGATTTCAGCTGTGACAGGGTCAGAATTTGGTGTAAAAAACATGAAAGCATGGATCCATCCTGTCTTGTGTCAACGGTTCAGGCTAGTGGTGGTGGTGGTGTAATGTTGTGGGGGATATTTTCTTGGCACACTTTGGGCCACTTAGTACCAATTGAGCATCGTTAAAATGCCACAGCCTACCTGAGTATTGTTGCTGACCATGTCCATTCCTTTATGACTACAGTTGTTACAATATGAGTAATTTGCTAAATATGATCAAATTATATATATGTATTTGTGAGTATATATATATATATATATATATATATATATATATATATATATATATATATATATATATATATATATTACACTGCTCTCTGCAAACAGACTGAAATTTAAGTGTATCTGCCCAGTATTCTTAGAGAATCACAGACCTGAATATCTCAGCTGTTACACTGGTCTCTGCAAACAGACTGAAATTTAAGTTTATCTGCCCAGTATTCTTAGAGAATCACAGACCTGAATATCTCAGCTGTTACACTGCCCTCTGCAAACAGGTAGCTTTGGAAGATAGCCATAATCACACCCTGCTCGATTGGATTCTCTCCACCTCTCCCGACCGAATCCAGGAGGCAGGTGTTCTCCCTAACAATTTCAGTGACCACTGCTTAGTGTACTGTGTGCGCAAAATAAAGGCAACTAAAACCTCTCCCAAGGTTAAAATCACCAGATCCTTCAAAAAATTTAATCTTCAATCATTTCTAAATGACATCAAGAACCTCCCCTGGCACAGATTAAACCTAATCCCAAACCTTGACTCTGCAGTTGAATTCTTTCAGTCCGAACTCCTACAAGTTTGGAATTTACATGCCCCGCTGCGTAAGGTGAGAGTAAAAGGAGCACACTTGAATTGGATCACAGCTGACCTCATTCAAATGTACCAGTTTCGAGATTCATTGTGGTCAAAGTTCAAGCATACTGGCTCTATGAACGATATATAGACAATGGCGAAATATATGCACTAAACAAACAAAATTGGCCAAGGCCCAATATTTCTGTGAAAATCTGAACAATAACATATCAAACCCTAGAAAGTTTTGGAAAGTCATAAATAATTTACAAACTCCACCAATCCACTCCCAACCCTCCACTGTCAATGTGGACAACCAAACCCTGCAACTCCCCTTAGATGTAGCAAATGCCTTTAACAAATATTTTGTCGGATGCTCCACCACCCTGATTGACAAACTAATAAATGGCACGCATCCTGAAGCTACAAATGTGGATCAGGCCCCACTAAATCAGCAAAGACCCAATATAGAGAAGTTCAATTTTAGACCTGTACCCATCAATGTCATTAAGAAACACCTTAATAACCTAAAAATGAAAAACCAGTCTGGACCTGATCAAATCCCAGCAATGCTGTTGAAGCTTAGTGCGCCAGCAATTGCTAAACCTGTCACAACCCTAATTAATGAATCCTTGGTGTCTGGATACATACCCAAACTCTGGAAGACTGCAAGAGTAGTGCCTATCCATAAAAGTGGGGAGATAACCTTGGTTTCTAACTATCGCCCAATAACATTGCTCCCAGTATTGTAAAAAATCTTAGAAAAATGCGTCCATATGCAATTATGTGAATATTACCAACAATCTAACTATCTGACCCCTGATCAATCAGGTTTTCGTACAAATCACTCCACTACAACTGCCCTCCTAAAAGTTTGCAATGATATCCAAACTGGAATGGAACAAGGAGACCTAACTGGAGCTATTTTCCTTGATTTTGCAAAGGCCTTTGACACAGTAGACCACGACATACTACTGCTCAAACTAAAAAACTCAGGTATTGGTGATCGTCCGCTAACCTGGTTTCGATCATATGTATCGGATCGATCACAATATGTCTCCATTTCTGACAGCGACTCCCTCCCTCTCCCAGTCACGTGTGGTGTTCCCCAAGGTTCCATTCTCGGCCCCCTGCTATTCACATTGTTTATAAATGATCTGCCTAATGTCTGCAAATCCTCAACTGTGCACATGTATGCAGATGACACGGTAATCTATGCAAACAATTCCGATCTACCGCAGCTTGAAGCAGTACTCCAAGACCAGTTCACAGAGGTAGAAAAGTGGATCTCAAAAAACAAACTCTTCCTAAACACTGACAAAACTGTCACAATGATCTTTGGAACAGGACCTAAACTACACAAACTACAAAATTCCCATCTATGCATCAAAACAAAATCAAATTGCACACTGACCGCAGTCCACTCTTTTAAATACTTGGGTATGTTGTTAGACCCAATCTATCTTTTGGCCCTCATATAGAAAAACTGGCATCTAAACTTTATCCAAAAATAGGTGCCCTGTACAGAAACAAATCCTGCCTCAGCCCTACTGTAAAGGAAAAGATTGTACAGCAAATGCTGATGCCAATCGTGGATTATGGGTATGTAGTATATGCACCAGCACCGCAAACTCACCTTAATAAACTTAATACATTGTATAACTCGTTCTGCCGCTTTGTGCTACAATGTAACTACAGGACCCACCATTGTGACATGCTAAAAGAACTAAACTGGTTGTCGCTGGAATCCAGACGCACCCTCCATCTTTCCTGCCTAGTGTTTAAAAGCTTTTCTGGGAAGCTCCCACCCTACCTGAGCAGTATGCTCTCACCGGTTATTCCCACCTCCTATAACCTCCGATCCAGTACCAGCACATTATTTAGCGTGCCTCAATACAAAAAGAAAGCAGCTCGATCCTCCTTTTCCTACAGAGCACCACAATTATGGAACGACCTCCCGCACACTTTCAAACCTTCCCCATGCCCAATATCCTTTAAGAGATCCCTCTCTACATATCTCAAAACAGAATGCACCTGTCATTGTTGATAATATATTTCCTACCTGTTCTATGTTAAAAATAAATTGTGCATATATCATGTATTATTATTGTTTTGTATCCATTGTATCAATGCAATGTTTTGTGTACCCAGGACATACTTGAAAACGAGAGAAATCTCAATGTTTCTTTCCTGGTAAAATATTTTATAAATAATAAAAATAAAAATAATAATATGTGTGTGTGTGTGTGTGTGATGTAACTACTTGATGTCCAGCTTGCTGAAAGTCTCTCAAGGACACACCTGTTTATGTACAGAGATAGGGCAATAAATTCCTTTAGTTAAAATAGTTTAGTGAAAAAGTCCAGAAGTCACAAGCCATGTTAGCAGCTGTCCAACCATCAGAAATAGCATACAGAGATAGGTAAAATGCTGAGATACAAATTACTTTAGAAACAAAAATATACATTCAGCTCTTATGAACCAATCACACTCTTAGCCAACTCAAAGCATCCACCATTATCCATTTTTGGGTTGTATTAGCTGAAGAGGCCTGTCATTATAGGTATATAAGGTATAGGGAGAAGGGAGTGAGTAGTAGAGGAGAAGAGAAGGCAGGAGGGGTAATTATATTATGCACTTACCTACTTTATAGCTATAAGGTTATTTTTATGTTTGTTTGCATTTGATGTAAGAAATTGTATGCAGTTATGTCAATGTGTTTTATGTAATGTATTTAATGTAACTCATATTAATGGTACCATATAAAGAAGCATAGAATATTATATTGTGTGATCTAAGATTTTGGGGGCTGTGACTAATAAAGTTGTTATATTAAGCTGTCTTTCTCACAAGCAAATTATTTCATAAATAATAGTTATTATTATTATTATTAATATAAATATTATATTCCAAAATTAATAATTAATCTTCAATACAGTGTACCAATCTTGTGATGGCTACTTTCAGTAGGATAATGCACCATGTCACAAAGCTCAAATCATCTCAAACTGGTTTCTTGAACATGACAATGGGTTCACTGTACTCCAATGGCCTTCACAGTCACCAGATCTCAATCCAATAGAGCACCTTTGGGATGTGGTGGAACGGAGATTTGCATTATGGATGTGCAGCTGACAAATCTGCAGCAACTGCGTGATGCTATCATGTCAATATGGACTAAAATGTCTGAGGAATGTTTCCAACACCTTGTTGACACAAAGAATTAAGGCAGTTCTGAAGGCAAAAGGGAAACCAACCTGGTACTAGCAAGGTGTACCTAATAAAGTGGCCGATGAGTGTATATATAGATTTGTCCCTAATTGACCACAACAGCATAGATAAACATACTCAACGTGGAAAATTATTGTACTTTTTAAATGCTTTTGGAGCAATATATATATATATATATATATATATATATATATATATATCATATTATATATTATATTATTATAGTCAGAATTTTTTATTTAATTTTCAATTTGTTACAGCATGTAATTTTAAGACTAGCGACTCTGCACCAGACCCAGTGTTTAACCCCCGCACAACCCAGCTGTGTGACTGGATCAGCAGCAGTTTATGCTTGGGACCAGCAATTCTCTGACGGTAGCTAGTAGTGCAGAGCCGCTAGTAATTTGAGAATCAAACCTTACAAAACATGCAGTTTATTATATGAGGTAAGCTCTGCTGCAATTGTAAATCAGTAAATAAATGTGATGCAATAGCAAAAAATGATGTGTATACAATACATTTATTTATTTATTGAATTGCATATCATATCTCCTGGAGACATGCCTAAGTGAGTCACGAAAAATAATTTTTCAGAAAAACAAAACCCATGTAGAATATTATCATACCTGTTTGAAGAAGGAATGTGTGAGGAGTGAGCTGGCATCTGGCCTAAAAAAAGAACATGACGACAAGAGAGTAATGAGGGACAACATAATGTTTACAGCAGGCACTGTCACTCTTTTGTGTCACCCTTTTGTGACGTAACATAGTAGATTATTAGCTAACAGATTACACGCTCATGCATGTTTTTCCATTCAGGCTTCTTAATAGAAAAGATAGTCATATGATGGTTGTTTGTGTGGAAGAAAATTAAAAAAAAACAGACTAGTGAGGGATGCCGGAGGGGGAGAGCATTAGACAGCAGTTGATGGAAGAAGAAAGAAGAGGAGGACCACCGCCATGAAGACAAAGAGGGCCACCTCGGAGGACTGCCGCCATGAAGAAAGTTGGGTGAGTACAAACTTTGGGGTTTGGAGCTAGGATTTTTTTGGGTGGGTTTTTTCTTTTGAAAAATATCTGCAATTACTTTAGGACAATGCACTACCAAATGCCCTTTTCATGGCAATTTTTACAGTAGGTCTTTTAGATAGTCTTTTTTTTGGGTGGGGTTGCAGTTTTTTATGTGAAAAAGTGCTAAATCGATTTAGGGCAATGCTCTACAAAACGCCCTTCTAACTAACTTAGTGCAATAATTTAGGGCTAGATTACAAGTTGCGTGGTATATATATATTTTTTGCATAAGTGAAAACTTAGCTAGGATTTTAATTTTTGCGCTTTTCGGGTTGTGTTCATATTACAAGTTCCAAACAAAACTTATTTTGCGCTAGCCTTAACCCGAATACCGCAAAAAAACTTTGCATTCCCCCATAGAAGTCAATAGAAAAAAAAATTGTTAAAAAAACCCATTGTCCAAACAACTTAACATATTCGCATTTGTCAAAAAAAAAATTTTCAGTAAATACATATTTAAAATCTTTATTAAATATAAATATTGCATAAATATGTTTCTTTCTTAAGACATGGCGAGTCCAGGGATCATCATCAATTACTGTTGGGAATATCACTCCTGGCCAGCAGGAGGAGGCAAAGAGCACCAAAGCAAAGCTGTTAAAGTGATGGTAAAGTAACAGTAATGTCGATACGGTATAGCATTGTGTGTCTAAAATAAATATAAGTTTAATTCATCAATTTTTTTATATTGCAGTATTAATCAATTTCTAACCTTTATAAATCAATTTTTGGACTTGCACAAATTCAACCCGTATTTTTTTTTTTTCCTCCTTGGGTCCCATTTTTATATAAACCAATTGAAATGTTTGCCGTTAGGCGGCCGTCACTCTACGTCATCCGCCCCTTTAGTAATAACCGCATGCACGGAAACCACTTGCGCTCCCGTTTCGCGCATGCGTCCTCCTAACATGTAGGAATCCCATACAACTTCTTAGGCCGATTGAACGCAGCATCGGCAAGCAGCGCATGTGCATTTTAAGTCCGATTCGTGAACGCGCTTTTCTGTGACGTTGAGAGCGGGTGGGACCGCTGAAGACGTCAGTAATTGCTGAAAAAGGAAGTAGGGCTTGGGAGGAGTCGGGGAGCCGTACGGTAGTGAATTTGTAATAGATTTTTTGGTGCCAAATCTAGCAGTGATCTCAAAAAGAAGTTAGCGACTTCATTAAATGTAATATTGAGAAATGCTAGGTTGGTTCATTATAGGATAAGTTTACCATCACTAAGTATCACTTCCCTTCCCACAAACCCCAGTCATTCTCTTTGCCTATGGTGCAAGGAGGAGGTGAAGTTTTCGGTGTCTGATAAGAAGTTTTCTTCAATCAAGATTTTATTAATTTTAAAGCAGAGTGGGTTTGCTCTGATCTTTCCTGGGGTCTAGCCGTAGTCTACGTCAGTCTCTTCAGTAGGGCAGTGGCGGCTTTTAAGCAATTGGGAACTTGTGAGGTACAATCCTCACTGCACTTTCTCAAACAGTTTTGCTGCCCTAATCTGAAAGCCTGAGTAAGCTTACTAGGTTCTTTCTTTTTCCACAGGTTCATGTGAGGAATGGCACCCTCTCAAACCAGGTGAGATTGACGGACAGATTGACATTCCGGTAAGTGCCAAGAATATTTTTCTTCTACAAGATACGACGAGTCCACGGATTTCATCCTTACTTGTGGGATATTATCCTCCTGCTAACAGGAAGTGGCACAGAGCACCACAGCAGAGCTGTATATATAGCTCCTCCCTTCCCCTCCAGTCATTCTCTTTGCCTGTGTTATACTAGGAAGACATGGTAAAGTGAGGTGTTAATTTTAGTTTCTTCAATCAAGAAGTTTTTTATTTTAAATGGTACTGGTGAGTACTATTTTCCTCAGGGGGATATGGAAGAAGATTTCTGCCCTGAGGTTGATGATCTTAGCACTTGTAACTAAGATCCACACTGGTTCCCACAAGACTTCTGAAGGTAACCATGAGACATCTTCAGTGTGTAGACCGGTTTCATGCTACAAGCAGCATTAAGGTATGTGCAGCCTTTTTATTCTGAGGAGACTTGATATATCAGAACTGGCTGGCATTTATTTCCCTGTATGGGAATGGGGTAAACAGTAATCCTATTTTATATGAAGGGTATTATTGGAGTCCCTGGATTTTATTTATAAATAGTTGACTTATGGGCATTGTGTGACACTATGGGAATACAAAGAAAAACGATACATAACGTTTTTATTTTCTGGCATTCATATGTTTTATTACTAGTGCATTTGAGGGGTTATAGGACAGACATTATCAGTTCTGTATAACTTAGGTGTGAAACCGCTTCCCCATGCGGTTGTGTTTGGGCCTACTCTGGCATCAACCTTAAGGGGCGGGGTTTATTTTCACGCGCTCAGATGCGCACTTCCTTCAGGCTAGGCAGCAGCAAGCAGTAACTCCGGTGGCTCCTGGACTGTGCAAGCTGGTCTGAAGTGTTGGAAAGTTGTTTCAAAGTACCCTGGAGGGCAGGTAAGCGCCACAGCAGAGCTGTGGCGAGGTGCAGAGGGTATTTTTGTCTATAAAATGACTAGTTGTTGATATAAGTACTTTAGAGCCTTTTTTCTGCCCTTGCTACTGGGTGCAGTAATTTTTGGATAAACCAACGATCTTAAGTTAAATTTAGAGATAATTTAACGTTAATTGAGCATTTTGGAAAAATTGTTCACTTTTTCTTTTCTTAAAGGCGCAGTACATGTTTTTTTCAAAAGTTTATTATATGCAATAAATAAGTGTTTAAACGACTTTTGTGGTTATTACTAGTCTGTTCAACATGTCTGACATTGAGGAATCTGAATCTCATTGTTCTATGTGTTTAGAAGCTATTGTACAACCCCCTCTAACATTGTGCAACTCTTGTACTGAAAGAGCCTTACATTGTAAAGACCATATATTAGGTCAAGAAAGTGTGCCTAAGGATGATTCTCGGTCTGAAGAGAATCAGGATATGCAATCCAATTCTCCCCAAGTGTCACAACCTTAACGCCCACACAAGCGACGCCAAGTACTTCTAGTGCATCTAATTCTTTTACTCTGCAGGAGATGGCTGCAGTTATGTCAACTACCCTTACAGAGGTATTATCTAAATTACCAGTGTTGCAGGGTAAACGCAGTAGGTCAGGTATTAATGTAAATACTGAATCCTCTGATGCTTTATTAGCTATTTCCGATGTACCCTCACAGTGTTCTGAGTTGGGGGTCAGGGAATTACTGTCTGAGGGTGAAATTTCAGATTCAGGGAATGTGTTACCTCGGACAAATTCAGACGCTATGTCCTTTAAATTTAAGCTTGAACACCTCCGCCTGTTGCTTAGGGAGTTTTAGCGACTCTGGATGATTGTGACCCTATTGTAATTCCACCAGAGAAATTGTGTAAAATGGATAAATATCTAGAAGTTCCTACTTACACTGATGTTTTTCCGGTTCCTAAGAGAATTATGGAAATTCTAAGAAAGGAATGGGATAGACCAGGTATACCGTTTTCTCCCCCTCCTAATTTTAAGAAAATGTTTCCCATATCAGACACCATTCGGGACTCATGGCAAACGGTCCCTAAGGTGGAGGGAGCTATATCTACCCTAGCTAAGCGTACAACTATACCCATTGAGGACAGTTGTGCTTTCAAAGACCCTATGGATAAGAAATTAGAGGGTCTACTAAATAAATTATTTGTTAATCAGGGGTTTCTTTTACAACCTACGGCTTGCATTGATCCAGTAACTACTGCAGCAGCCTTTTGGTTTGAGGCTCTAGAAGAGTCTCTTAAGGTTGAGACTCCATTAGATGACATCTTAGATAGAATTAAGGCTCTCAAGCTAGCTAATTCTTTTATTACTGATGCCGCTTTTCAAATTGCTAAATTAGCGGCAAAGAATGCAGGATTTGCTATTCTAGCACGTAGAGCATTGTGGCTCAAATCTTGGTTTGCTGATGTCTCATCAAAAACTAAGCTTTTAGCTATTCCTTTTAAAGGTAAGACCCTTTTTGGGCCTGAATTGAAGGAAATCATTTCTGACATTACAGGAGGTAAAGGCCATGCCCTACCTCAGGATAAGTCTGTTAAGATGAGGGGTAAACAAAATAATTTTCGTTCCTTTCGGAACTTTAAAGGAGGACCCCCCCGCTTCCTCTTCTTCCACAAAGCAGGAAGGGAATTTTACCCAATCTAAGTCAGTCTGGAGACCCAATCAGAACTGGAATAAGGGTAAACAATCCAAAAAGTCTGCTGTTGCTCCTAAGACAGCATGAAGGGGCGGCCCCCGATCCGGGACCGGATCTAGTAGGGGGCAGACTCTCTTTCTTTGCCCAGGCTTGGGCAAGAGATGTTCAGGACCCCTGGGCACTACAAATAGTGACCCACGGTTATCAATTGGAATTCAAGGACTTTCTCCCAAGAGGGAGATTTCATCTTTCTAAGTTATCTGCAAACCAGATAAAAAGAGAGGCGTTCTTACGCTGTGTAAAAGACCTTTTTACTATGGGAGTAATTTGTCCTGTTCCAAAATCAGAACAGGGACAGGGGTTTTACTCAAACCTATTTGTGGTTCCCAAAAAAGAGGGAACGTTCAGACCCATCTTAGACCTCAAGTGTCTAAACAAATTTCTAAGAGTTCCATCATTCAAGATGGAGACACAACGAACAATTTTACCAATGATCCAGGTGGGTCAATATATGACTACCGTGGACTTGAAGGATGCTTACCTTCATATTCCTATCCACAAGGATCATCAACAGTTTCTAAGGTTTGCCTTCTTGGACAAACATTATCAGTTCGTGGCTCTTCCCTTCGGGTTGGCCACAGCACCCAGAATCTTCACAAAGGTTCTAGGGTCTCTTTTGGCGGTTCTCAGACCGCGAGGCATAGCGGTGGCGCCTTATCTGGACGATATTCTGATCCAGGCGTCAACTTATCATCTGACAAAATCTCACACGGACACAGTGTTGTCTTTTCTGAGAACTCACGGCTGGAAGGTGAACATAGAGAAGAGTTCACTTGTCCCAGAGTTTTTGGGAACTCTGATAGACTCGGTAGCCATGAAAATATTTCTGACGGAGGTCAGAAAATCAAAGATTCTAAATACTTGCCGAGCACTTCAGTCCATTCCTCGGCCATCAGTGGATCAGTGTATGGAGGTAATCGGATTAATGGTAGCGGCAATGGACATCATTCCGTTTGCTCGCTTTCATCTCAGACCACTGCAGCTGTGCATGCTCGGACAGTGGAATGGGGATTATGCGGATTTATCTCCTCAGATAAATCTGGATCAAGAAACCAGAGACTCTTCTTTGGTTGTTATCGCTGGATCATCTGTCCCAGGGGACTTGCTTCCGCAGACCCTCGTGGGTGATAGTGACAATGGACGCCAGTCTTCTGGGCTGGGGTGCAGTCTGGAATTCCCTGAAGGCTCAGGGTGTTTGGACTCAGGTGGAGTCTCTACTTCCAATCAATATTCTAGAACTGAGAGCAATATTCAATGCGCTTCAGGCGTGGCCTCAGTTGGCGTCGGCCAAATTCATCAGATTCCAGTCGGACAACATCACGACTGTGGTCTATATCAATCATCAAGGGGGAACAAGGAGTTCCTTAGCGATGAGAGAGCTATGCAAAATAATCAGTTGGGCGGAGGCCCACTTTTGTCATCTGTCAGCAATCCACATCCCAGGTGTAGAGAACTGGGAAGCGGATTTTCTAAGCAGACATACTTTTCATCCGGGGGAGTGGGAACTCCACCCGGAGGTATTTGCCTCATTGATTTGCCGATGGGGCAAACCGGAATTGGATCTGATGGCATCTCGACAGAATGCCAAGCTTCCAAGATACGGATCCAGGTCAAGGGATCCCCAGGCCGAACTGATAGATGCCTTGGCAGTGCCTTGGTCGTTCAGCCTAGCTTATGTGTTTCCACCGTTTCCTCTCCTTCCACGCGTGATTGCTCGAATCAAACAGGAGAGAGCTTTGGTGATCCTGATAGCGCCTGCGTGGCCACGCAGGACTTGGTATGCGGATCTAGTGGACATGTCCTCTCTGCCACCATGGAAACTTCCATTGAGACAGGACCTTCTCATTCAAGGTCCTTTCCAACATCCAAATCTAACTTTTCTGCAGCTGACTGCATGGAGATTGAACGCTTGATTTTATCGAAGCGAGGATTCTCTGATTCGGTCATCAATACTTTGATACAGGCTAGAAAGCCTGTCACTAGAAAAATCTATTATAAGATATGGCGTAACTATCTTTATTGGTGTGAATCCAAGGGCTACTCATGGAGTAATGTTAGGATTCCTAGGATTCTGTCTTTTCTCCAAGAAGGATTGGAGAAAGGCCTATCAGCTAGTTCCTTAAAGGGACAAATTTCTGCATTGTCAATTTTGTTTCACAAACGTTTGGCAGATGTGCCAGATGTTCAGTCTTTTTGTCAGGCTCTAACCAGAATTAAGCCTGTATTTAGACCAATTACTCCTCCCTGGAGTTTGAATTTAGTTCTTCGAGTTCTTCAAGGGGTTCCGTTTGAACCCATGCATTCCATAGATATAAAGTTATTGTCTTGGAAAGTTCTGTTTTTGGTTGCTATTTCTTCTGCTCGAAGAGTTTCTGAGCTTTCAGCATTACAGTGTGATTCGTCTTATCTCATATTTCATTCTGATAAGGTGGTTTTACGTACCAAACCTGGTTTTCTTCCTAAGGTTGTTTTTCGAATAAGAATATTAATCAGGAAATTGTTGTTCCTTCCTTGTATCCTAATCCTTCTTCTAAGAAGGAGCGTCTGATACATAACCTGGACGTGGTCCGTGCCTTGAAGTTTTACTTACAGGCAACTAAGGATTTCCGTCAATCATCTTCATTGTTCATTGTTTATTCTGGAAAGCATAGGGGTCAGAAAGCTACGGCTACCTCTCTTTCTTTTTGGTTGAGAAGTATCATCCGCCTGGCATATGAGACTGCTGGACAGCAGCCTCCTGAAAGAATTACGGCTCATTCTACTAGGGCTGTGGCTTCCACATGGGCTTTTAAAACGATGCATCTGTTGAACGGATTTGTAAGGCTGAGACTTGGTCGTCCCTTCATACTTTTTCCAAATTTTACAGTTCATGACAACCATAGACCTAAAGGATGCGTACCTTTATGTTCCCATTCACAGGGATCATCACAAATTTCTGAGATTCTCCTTTCTAGACAAGCATTTCAATTTGTGGCACAGCTTTCTCAAAGGTTCTGGGGGCTCTTGGCAGTAATCTGGTCTCGGGGCATTGCAGTGGCACCCTATCTGGATGACATTCTGGTTCAGGCGCCGTCTTTTCAACAAGCAAACTCTCATACGGAGATCTTGTTGTCTTTTCTTCGCTCCCACGGATGGAAGGTGAATCTGGGAAAAAGTTCTTTGATTCCAGCCAGAAGGGTAGTGTTTTTAGGGACCATAATAGATTTCCTTTCGATAAAGATATTTCTGACAGAGGTCAGAAAATTCAAGATTTTCGATTCTTGCCGTGCCCTTCAGTCCTCTCCTTGGCGGCTCAATGTATGGAGGTAATTGGTCTGATGGTAGCTTCCATGGACATCATTCCGTTTGCTCGGTTCCATCTCAGAGCTCTGCAGTTATGCATGCTAAGACAATGGAACGGGGACTATGCGGATCTGTCTCCTCAAATAGATCTAGATCAGGCGACAAGAGACTCTCTTCCATGGTGGTTGTCTCAGGAACACCTCTCCCAGGGAACTTGCTTCCGTAAACCTTCCTGGGTGATTGTGACCACGGATGCCAGCCTGCTGGGCTGGGGAGCATTTTGGGGCTCGTTGAAGGCTCAGAGTCTATAGACTCGGGAGGAGTCAGATCTCCCCATAAACATCCTAGAGCTGAGAGCAGCCTTCAATGCTCTACTGGCCTGGCTTCAGTTAGCTTTAGCCCGGTTTATCAGGTTCCAGTCGGCGTACATCAACCACCAGGGAGGAACACAGAGTTCCTTGGCCATGATAGAGGTGGCTCAAATTATTCAGTAAGCAGAGACCCACAACTGCTGTCTATCTGCGATTCACATTCCGGGAGTGGACAATTGGGAAGCGGATTTTCTGAGCAGACAGACTTTTGGAGTAGAGTCAGGATTCTTAGGATTTTGTCCTTTCTCCAGGAGGGTCTGGAGAAGGGTTTGTCAGCAAGTACTCTGAAAGTTCAGATTTCTGCGTTGTCTATTTTGTTGCATAAGCGTCTGGTGGATGTGCCAGCCGTGCAATCTTTTTGTCAGGCCTTGATCAGAATCAGGCCTGTGTTTAAACCTGACACTCCTCCATGGAGTTTTAACCTTGTTCTTAAAGTTTTACAGCAGGCTCCGTTTGAGCCTATGCATTCCTTAGATATTAAGAAGTTATCTTGGAAGGTTTTGTTTCTTGTTGCCATTTCCTCTGCTCGGAGAGTCTTGGAACTCTCGAGGTTGCAGTGCGATTCCCCTTATCTTATTTTTCATTCTGATAAGGTGGTTCTGGGTACTAAGTTAGGTTTCCTTCCTAAAGTTGTTTCGGACAGGAATATTAATCAGGAAATCGTTGTTCCTTCTTTGTGTCCTAATCCTTCTTCTCATAAGGAGCGTTTGCTGCACAACCTAGATGTTGTGCGTGCACTGAAATTCTACTTGCAGGCGACTAAGGCCTTTCGCCAGTCTTCTGCTTTGTTTGTCTGTTTCTATGGGAAACGCAAGGGTCAGAAAGCTACGGCTACTTCTCTTTCGCTTTGGCTGAAGAGTATAATTCATTTGGCCTATGAGACTGCTGGACAGCAGCCTCCTGAGAGAATCACAGCTCATTCTACAAGGGCTGTTTCTTCTTCCTGTGCCTTCAAAAATTAAGCTTCTGTGGAACAGATTTGCAAGGCTCCAACTTGGTGTCCTCTGCATACTTTTTCTAAATGTTCTAAATTTGATACTTTTGCTTCAGCTGAGGCTTCTTTTGGGAGAAATGCTCTTCAAGCGGTGGTGCCTTCCGTTTAGGTTACCTGTCTTGTCCCTCCCTTATCATCCGTGTACTCTAGCTTGGGTATTGATTCCCAACAGTAACTGATGATGATCTGTGCACTCAATGTGTCTTAAGAAAGAAAACAATTTATGTTTACCTTATAAATTTATTAATTTCTTGACACGGTGAGTCCACGGCCCTCCCTATTTTTGCAGACAGTTCTTTGTTATCTAATCTTCAGGCACCTCTGCACCTTGTGTTATTTCCTTTCTCTCCTTTTCCTTCAGTCGAATAACTGGGGTTTGTGGGAAGGGAAGTGATACTTAACAGCTTTGCTGTGGTGCTCTTTGCCTCATCCTGCTGGCGAGGAGTGATATTCCCAACAATAATTGATGATGATGATCTGTGTACTCAACGTGTCAAGAAATAATTTTTTTTATCAGGTAAACATAAATTTAGTTTTTATCATGTTTTTATCTGCTTAATGACAAAGGGCTCTAAAGCACACACATATATATATATATATATATATATATATAAAACTGTAAATACATATATATACATTAATATACATCATGTATCTATATACACACACATATATAAATATATATATATATATATATATATATATATATATATATATATATATACACACATACACACACACACACATATACTGTATACACACACACCTTTAGCAATGTATACATATATTTGAGCCCTTAAATTTTTGACCAATATTTTTTTTAAAATATTTTTTTCTCAGTGTTAATATGAGTGAAACTGTACTTTGTAATGTATTATTGAAGTGTTTTGTGCAACTCTTTTGTTTCGGAAAACAAAACGGAACCAAAATTTTTTATATCGTGATTTAAATATGCAATTTTAAGCAACTTTCTAATTTACTCCTATTATCAAATTCTTTTCATTCTCTTGGTATTTTTGTTTGAAATGCAAGAATGTAAGTTTAGATGCCGGACCATTTTTGGTTTACACACTGTGTTGTTCTTGCTGATTGGTGGGTAAATTCATCCACCAATAAACAAGTGCTTTCCATGGTACTGAACCAAAAAAATAGCTTAGATGCCTTCTTTTTCAAATAAAGAAAGCAAAAGAATTAAGAAAAATTGATAATAGGAGTAAATTAGAAAGTTGTTTAAAATTGCATGCTCTATCTGAATCACGAAAGAAAAAATTTGGGTTCAGTGTCCCTTTAACCACAGCTCTGAGATCGCGGAAAGGATTGAAGCGTAAAGGCGAATTTGCTAGTGCAATCGCAATTTTCGCTCAACTTGTAATAACAGCGAATTAAAAAATGGCTCGCAAAAATCACGATTGGCACTTTTTATTTGGTAATGTGTTCTTTATTTTCAGTAAATTTAGTGTTTGTTATTGTGTTTTAGGTTAGGAGTCTTGGGGGGGTTAACGGTTAGGTAGTTTAGTAGTGTAGGGGTATTTAGCATTGGGGGGGTTGTGGCGATTTGGGGGTTAGGATAGTGGGCTTATTGTGATGGGGTTGTGGCAGTTTAGGGGTTAATAGGTTAGGAAGTTTATTGCGGTGGGCTATTGGCAATATACGGGTTAATAGGAAGTTTATTGCAGTGGGTTATTCTGGATATATATGGGTTTATTGTGGTGGGCAATTGGCAGTATACAGGTTAATAGGTTAGGAAGTTTATTGCGGTGGGTTATTGGCGGTATACGGGTTAATAGGTTAGGAAGTTTTATTGCGGTGGGCTACTAGCGGTATAGGGGGTTAATAAGTTAGGAAGCTTATTGCGGTGGGATATTCTGGATATATATGGGTTTATTGTGGTGGGCTATTGGCAGTATACGGGTTAATAGGTTAGGAAGTTTATTGCGGTGAGCTATTGGTAGTATACGGGTTAATAGGTTAGGAAGTTTATTGCGGTGAGTTATTGGCAGTATACGGGTTAATAGGTTAGAAAGTTTTATTGCGGTGGGCTACTGGCGGTATAGGGGTTAATAGGTTAGGAAGTTTATTGCGGTGGGCTACTGGCAGTATAGGGGTTAATAGGTTAGGAAGTTTATTGTGGTGGGCTATTGGTGGTATAGTGGTTAATGGGTTAGGAAGTTTATTGCGGTGGGCTATTGGCAGTTTTGGGGTTAAGCTTTACATTCCAGCTTTTTAAATAAAGATATCATGAGAACGAATAAAAATTGAGAACCATAATTGAGAATATCTAATGATTCAGATAGAGCATGTAATTTTAAGTAACTTTCTAATTTACTCCTATTATCTTTTTTTTCTTCGTTCTCTTGCTATCTTTATTTCAAAAGCAAGAATGTAAGCTTAGAAGTCGGCCCATTTTTGGTTCAGTGCCTGGGTTGTGCTTGCCAATTAGTGGCTAACTGGAGCCACCAATCAGCAAACACTATCCACGGTGCTGAACCTAAAAACATAAGTTATGCTTACCTGATAATTTAATCTCCATCTGTGGGAGGAGAGTCCACTGCTTCATTGATTACTTGTGGGAATTCAGAACCTGGCCACCAGGAGGAGGCAAAGACACCCCAGCCAAAGGCTTAAATGCCTTCTCCACTTCCCTCGGAAAACAAAACTGAACCAAAATTTTTTATATCGTGATTTAAATATGCAATTTTAAGCAACTTTCTAATTTACTCCTATTATCAAATTCTTTTCATTCTCTTGGTATTTTTGTTTGAAATGCAAGAATGTAAGTTTAGATGCCGGACCATTTTTGGTTTACACACTGTGTTGTTCTTGCTGATTGGTGGGTAAATTCATCCACCAATAAACAAGTGCTTTCCATGGTACTGAACCAAAAAAAATAGCTTAGATGCCTTCTTTTTCAAATAAAGAAAGCAAGAGAATGAAGAAAAATTGATAATAGGAGTAAATTAGAAAGTTGTTTAAAATTGCATGCTCTATCTGAATCACGAAAGAAAAAATTTGGGTTCAGTGTCCCTTTAACCACAGCTCTGAGATCGCGGAAAGGATTGAAGCGTAAAGGCGAATTTGCTAGTGCAATCGTAATTTTCGCTCAACTTGTAATAACAGCGAATTAAAAAATGGCTCGCAAAAATCACGATTGGCACTTTTTATTTGGTAATGTGTTCTTTATTTTCAGTAAATTTAGTGTTTGTTATTGTGTTTTAGGTTAGGAGTCTTGGGGGGGTTAACGGTTAGGTAGTTTAGTAGTGTAGGGGTATTTAGCATTGGGGGGGTTGTGGCGATTTGGGGGTTAGGATAGTGGGCTTATTGTGATGGGGTTGTGGCAGTTTAGGGGTTAATAGGTTAGGAAGTTTATTGCGGTGGGCTATTGGCAATATACGGGTTAATAGGAAGTTTATTGCAGTGGGTTATTCTGGATATATATGGGTTTATTGTGGTGGGCAATTGGCAGTATACAGGTTAATAGGTTAGGAAGTTTATTGCGGTGGGTTATTGGCGGTATACGGGTTAATAGGTTAGGAAGTTTTATTACGGTGGGCTACTAGCGGTATAGGGGTTAATAAGTTAGGAAGCTTATTGCGGTGGGATATTCTGGATATATATGGGTTTATTGTGGTGGGCTATTGGCAGTATACGGGTTAATAGGTTAGGAAGTTTATTGCGGTGAGCTATTGGCAGTATACGGGTTATTAGGTTAGGAAGTTTTATTGCGGTGGGCTACTGGCGGTATAGGGGTTAATAGGTTAGGAAGTTTATTGCGGTGGGCTACTGGCAGTATAGGGGTTAATAGGTTAGGAAGTTTATTGTGGTGGGCTATTGGTGGTATAGTGGTTAATGGGTTAGGAAGTTTATTGCGGTGGGCTATTGGCAGTTTTGGGGTTAAGCTTTACATTCCAGCTTTTTAAATAAAGATATCATGAGAACGAATAAAAATTGAGAACCATAATTGAGAATATCTAATGATTCAGATAGAGCATGTAATTTTAAGTAACTTTCTAATTTACTCCTATTATCTTTTTTTTTCTTCGTTCTCTTGCTATCTTTATTTCAAAAGCAAGAATGTAAGCTTAGAAGTCGGCCCATTTTTGGTTCAGCGCCTGGGTTGTGCTTGCCAATTAGTGGCTAACTGGAGCCACCAATCAGCAAACACTATCCACGGTGCTGAACCTAAAAACATAAGTTATGCTTACCTGATAATTTAATCTCCATCTGTGGGAGGAGAGTCCACTGCTTCATTGATTACTTGTGGGAATTCAGAACCTGGCCACCAGGAGGAGGCAAAGACACCCCAGCCAAAGGCTTAAATGCCTTCTCCACTTCCCTCATACCCCAGTCATTCTGCCAAGGGAACAAGGAACAGTGGGAGAAATATCAGGTTGTAAATGGTGCCAGAAGAATACAATTAAATTTAGGTCCGCCCACCGGAGAAACAGGCGGGAGCAGTGGACTCTCCTTCCACAGATGGAAATTAAATTATCAGGTAAGCATAATTTATGTTTTCCATCTTAATGGGAGGAGAGTCCACTGCTTCATTCATTACTTGTGGGAACAAATACCCAAGCTCTAGAGGACACTGAATGAAGAAAACGGGAGGGTAAAAGGAGGCGGACCCTAAACTGAGGGCACCATAGCCTGCTTTACCAGAAACAGAAGGACAAAAAGTAAATTTATGCTTACCTGATAAATTAATTTCTTTTACGATATGACGAGTCCACTGATTTCATCCTTACTTGTGGGATATTAACCTCCTGCTAACAGGAAGTGGCAAAGAGCACCACAGCAGAGCTGTATATATAGCCCCTCCCTTCCCCTCCACCCTCAGTCATTCGCCCGAAGGTATAGGAAGAGAAAAGGAAAGGCTAAAAGGTGCAGAGGTGACTGAAGTTTACAAAAAATATAAAGAAAAACCTGTCTTAAAAAGAACAGGGTGGGCCATGGACTCGTCATATCGTAAAAGAAATTAATTTATCAGGTAAGCATAAATTTACTTTTCTTTTACAAAGATATGACGAGTCCACGGATTTCATCCTTACTTGTGGGAAACCAATACCAAAGCAAAAGGACACGGATGAAAGGGAGGGACAAGGGAGGGACAAGACAGGAACCTAAACAGAAGGCACCACTGCTTGAAGAACCTTTCTCCCAAAAATAGCCTCAGAAGAAGCAAAAGTATCAAATTTGTAAAATTTGGAAAAAGTGTGAAGGGACGACCAAGTCGCAGCCTTACAAATCTGTTCAACAGATGCATTGTTTTTAAAAGCCCATGTGGAAGCCACAGCCCTAGTAGAATGAGCCGTAATTCTTTCAGGAGGCTGCTGTCCAGCAGTCTCATATGCCAGGCGGATGATACTTAGCCAAAAAGAAAGAGGTAGCCGTAGCTTTCTGACCCCTACGCTTTCCAGAATAAACAATGAATAATGAAGATGATTGACGGAAATCCTTAGTCGTCTGTAAGTAAAACTTCAAGGCACGGACCACGTCCAGGTTATGTATCAGACGCTCCTTCTTAGAAGAAGGATTAGGACATAAGGAAGGAACAACAATTTCCTGATTAATATTCTTATTTGAACAACCTTAGGAAGAAATCCAGGTTTGGTACGCAAAACCACCTTATCAGAATGAAATATAAGATAAGGCGAATCACATTGTAACGCTGAAAGCTCAGAAACTCTTCGAGCAGAAGAAATAGCAACCAAAAACAGAACTTTCCAAGATAACTTAATATCTATGGAATGCATGGGTTCAAACGGAACCCCTTGAAGAACACGAAGAACTAAATTCAAACTCCAGGGAGGAGTAATGGGTCTAAATACAGGCTTAATTCTAGATAGAGCCTGACAAAAACAGAATTGACAAAGCTGAAATTTGTCCCTTTTAAGGAACTTGCTGATAACCCTTTCTCCAATCCTTCTTTGAGAAAAGACAGAATCCTAGGAATCCTAACTTTACTCCATGAGTAACCCATGGATTCACACCAATAAAGATATTTACGCCATATCTTATGATAGATTTTTCTAGTGACAGGCTTTGTAGCCTGTATCAAAGTATTGATGACCGAATCAGAGAATCCTCGCTTCGATAAAATCAAGCGTTCAATCTCCACGCAGTCAGCTGCAGAGAAATTAGATTTGGATGTTGAAAAAGACCTTGAATGAGAAGGTCCTGTCTCAATGGAAGTTTCCACGGTGGCAGAGAGGACATGTCCACTAGATCCGCAAACCAAGTCCTGCGTGGCCACGCAGGCGCTATCAGGATTACTGAAGCTCTCTCCTGTTTGATTCGAGCAATCACGCGTGGGAGGAGAGGAAACGGTGGAAACACATAAGCTAGGCTGAGCAACCAAGGCAGTGCCAAGGCATCTATCAGTTCGGCCTGAGGATCCCTTGACCGGGATCCGTATCTTGGAAGCTTGGCATTCTGTCGAGATGCCATCAGATCCAATTCCGGTCTGCCCCATCTGAGAATCAATGAGGCAAATAGCTCCGGTTGAAGTTCACACTCCCCCGGATGAAAAGTCTGTCGACTTAGAAAATCCGCTTCCCAGTTCTCTACTCCTGGGATGTAAATCGCTGACAGATGACAAGAGTGGGCCTCCGCCCAACGGATTATCTTGGATACTTCTATCATCGCTAAGGAACTCCTTGTTCCCCCCTGATGATTGATATATGCCAAAGTCGTGATGTTGTCCGACTGGAATCTGATGAATTCGGCCGAAGACAACTGAGGCCACGCCTGAAGCTCATTGAATATTGCTCTCAGTTCCAGAATATTGATTGGAAGCAGAGACTCCACCTGAGTCCAAACACCCTGAGCCTTCAGGGAGTTCCAAACTGCAACCCAGCCCAGAAGGATGGCATCCGTTGCCACCATCACCCACGAGGGTCTGCGGAAACAAGTCCCCTGGGACAGATGATCCGGCGACAACCACCAAAGAAGAGAGTTTCTGGTCTCTTAATCCAGAGTTTTCTGAGGAGATAAATCCGCATAATCCCCATTCCACTGTCCGAGCATGCACAGTTGCAGTGGCCTGAGATGAAAGCGAGCAAACGGAACGATGTCCATTGCCGCTACCATTAATCCAATTACCTCCATACACTGAGCCACTGATGGCCGAAGAATGGACTGAAGTGCTCGGCAAGTATTTCGAATCTTTGATTTTCTGACATCTGTCAGAAATATTTTCATGGCTACCGAGTCTATTAGAGTTCCCAAGAAAGGAACCCTTGTCTGTGGAACAAGTAAACTCTTCTCTATGTTCACCTTCCAACTGTGAGTTCTCAGGAAAAACAACACTATGTCCGTGTGAGATTTTGTCAGTTGATATGTTGACGCCTGAATTAGAATATCGTCCAGATAAGGCGCCACTGCTATGCCTCGCGGTCTGAGAACCGCCAAAAGAGACCCTAGAACCTTTGTGAAGATTCTGGGTGCTGTAGCCAACCCGAAGGGAAGAGCCACAAACTGATGTTTGTCCAGGAAGGCAAACCTTAGAAACTGATGATGATCCTTGTGGATAGGAATATGAAGGTAAGCATCCTTCAAGTCCACGGTAGTCATATATTGACCCTCCTGGATCATTGGTAAAATTGTTCGTATAGTCTCCATCTTGAACGATGGGACTCTGAGAAATTTGTTTAGACACTTGAGGTCTAAGATGGGTCTGAAAGTACCCTCTTTTTTGGGAACCACAAATAGATTTGAGTAAAACCCCTGTCATTGTTCTGATTTTGGAACTGGACAAATTACTCCCATGGTAACAAGGTCTTTTACACAGCATAAGAACGCCTCTCTTTTTATCTGGTCTGCAGATAATCTTGAAAGATGAAACCTCCCTCTTGGGAGAAAATCCTTGAAATCTAACTGATAACCGTGGGTCACTATTTCTAGTGCCCAGGGGTCCTGAACATCTCTTGCTCAAGCCTGGGCAAAGAGAGAAAGTCTGCCCCCTACTAGATCCGGTCCCGGATCGGGGGCCACCCCTTCATGCTGTCTTAGTAGTAGCAGCGGGCTTCTTAGATTGTTTACCTTTATTCCAATTTTGGTTGGGTCTCCAGACTGACTTAGATTGGGTAAAATTCCCTTCCTGCTTTGTGGAGGAAGAGGAAGTAGAAGGTCCTCCCTTAAAATTTCGAAAGGAACGAAAATTATTCTGTTTACCCCTCATCTTAACAGACTTTTCCCGGGGCTAAGGCATGGCCTTTACCTCCTGTAATGTCAGAAATGATTTCCTTCAATTCTGGCCCGAAAAGGGTCTTACCTTTAAAGGGAATAGCTAAAAGCTTATGTTTTGATGACACATCAGCAGACCAAGATTTGAGCCACAACGCTCTACACGCTAAAATAGCAAATGAAGGGAAGAGGAAGGACTCAGATAAGGGAGTCCGAAAGGACCTCAGAAACTCTTCCAAGAGAGTAAACAAGGATGAAAGAGGGCAAAACCGACGAAAAACCTAGCAGAGCAAGGGAGGAAAATTCCAAACCCTTATCTGCCTGGATTCCAAGGAACCAAAGTCCTGAAAAAACATAATTTATGCTTATCTGATAAATTTATTTCTCTTGTGATGTATCCAGTCCACGGATCATCCATTACTTGTGGGATATTCTCATTCCCAACAGGAAGTTGCAAGAGGACACCCACAGCAGAGCTGTCTATATAGCTCCTCCCCTCACTCCCATATCCAGTCATTTGACCGAAAACAAGCAGAGAAAGGAGAAACCATAGGGTGCAGTGGTGACTGTAGTTTAAAATTAAAAAATACCTGCCTTAAAATGACAGGGCGGGCCGTGGACTGGATACACCACAAGAGAAATAAATTTATCAGGTAAGCATAAATTATGTTTTCTCTTGTAAGATGTATCCAGTCCACGGATCATCCATTACTTGTGGGATACCAATACCAAAGCTAAAGTACACGGATGAAGGGAGGGACAAGGCAGGTACTTAAACGGAAGGTACCACTGCCTGTAAAACCTTTCTCCCAAAAATAGCCTCCGAAGAAGCAAAAGTATCAAATTTGTAGAATTTTTAAAAAGTATGAAGCGAAGACCAAGTCGCCGCCTTGCGAATCTGTTCAACAGAAGCCTCATTTTTAAAGGCCCATGTGGAAGCCACAGCTCTAGTAGAATGAGCTGTAATCCTTTCTGGAGGCTGCTGGCCAGCAGTCTCATAGGCTAAGCGGATTATGCTTCTTAGCCAAAAAGAAAGAGAGGTTGCCGAAGCCTTTTGACCTCTCCTCTGTCCAGAGTAGACAACAAACAAAGCAGATGTTTGACGAAAATCTTTAGTAGCTTGTAAGTAAAACTTTAAAGCACGAACCACGTCCAGATTGTGTAATAGACGCTCCTTCTTTGAAGAAGGATTAGGACACAAAGACGGAACAACAATCTCTTAATTGATATTCTTATTAGATACCACCTTAGGTAAAAACTCAGGTTTGGTACGCAGAACTACCTTATTTGCATGGAAGATCAGATAAGGAGAATCACATTGTAAGGCAGATAACTCGGAAACTCTACGAGCCGAGGAAATAGCTACCAAAAAAAGAACTTTCCAAGATAAAAGTTTGATATCTATGGAATGAAGAGGTTCAAACGGAACCCCCTGAAGAACTTTAAGAACCAAATTTAAGCTCCAAGGTGGAGCAACAGGTTTAAACACAGGCTTGATTCTAACTAAAGCCTGACAAAATGCCTGAACGTCTGGGACATCCGCCAGACGCTTGTGCAAAAGAATAGATAGCGCAGAAATCTGTCCCTTTGAGGAACTAGCTGACAATCCTTTCTCCAATCCTTCTTGGAGAAAAGATAATATCCTGGGAATCCTGACCTTACTCCATGAGTAGCCCTTAGATTCACACCAATAAAGATATTTACGCCATATTTTATGATAGATTTTCCTGATGACAGGCTTCCGTGCCTGAATTAAGGTATCAATGACTGACTCGGAGAAACCACGCTTTGATAAAATCAAGCGTTCAATCTCCAGGCAGTCAGCCTCAGAGAAATTAGATTTGGATGGTTGAAAGGACCTTGAAGTAGAAGGTCCTATCTCAGCGGCAGAGTCCATGGTGGAAAGGATAACATGTCTACCAGATCTGCATACCAAGTCCTGCGTGGCCACGCAGGCGCTATCAAGATCACCAATGCTCTCTCCTGCTTGATTTTGGCAATCAGACGAGGGAGCAGAGGAAACGGTGGAAACACATAAGCCAGGTTGAAGGACCAAGGCGCTGCTAGAGCATCTATCAGCGTTGCATTGGGGTCCCTGGACCTGGATCCGTAACAAGGAAGCTTGGCGTTCTGGCGAGACGCCATGAGATCCAGTTCTGGTTCGCCCCAACGATGAACCAATTGTGCAAACACCTCCGGATGGAGTTCCCACTCCCCCGGATGAAAAGTCTGTCGACTTAGAAAATCCGCCTCCCAGTTCTCTACACCTGGGATATGGATAGCTGATAGGTGGCAAGAGTGAATCTCTGCCCAGCGAATTATCTTTGAGACTTCTAACATCGCTAGGGAATTCCTTGTTCCCCCTTGATGGTTGATGTAAGCCACAGTCGTGATGTTGTCCGACTGAAATCTGATGAACCTCACTGTCGCTAGATGAGGCCAAGCCTGAAGAGCATTGAATATCGCTCTTAGTTCCAGAATGTTTATTGAAAGGAGTGACTCCTCCTGAGTCCACGATCCCTGAGCCTTCAGGGAGTTCCAGACTGCACCCCAACCTAGAAGGCTGGCATCTGTCGTTACAATTGTCCAATCTGGCCTGCGAAAGGTCATACCTTTGGACAGATGGACCCGAGATAGCCACCAGAGAAGAGAATCCCTGGTCTCTTGGTCCAGATTCAGTAAAGGGGACAAATCTGTGTAATCCTCATTCCACTGACTGAGCATGCATAGTTGCAGCGGTCTGAGATGTAGGCGTGCAAACGGCACTATGTCCATTGCCGCTACCATTAAGCCGATTACTTCCATGCACTGAGCCACCGAAGGGCGAGGAATGGAATAAAGAACACGGCAGGAATTTAGAAGTTTTGATAACCTGGACTCCGTCAGGTAAATTTTCATTTCTACAGAATCTATCAGAGTCCCTAGGAAGGAAACTCTTGTGAGGGGGGATAGAGAACTCTTTTTCTCGTTCACCTTCCACCCATGCGACCTCAGAAATGCCAACACTATGTCCGTATGAGACTTGGCAATTTGGAAGTTTGACGCCTGAATCAGGATGTCGTCTAAATAAGGGGCCACTGCTATGCCCCGTGGCCTTAGGACCGCCAGAAGCGACCCCAGAACCTTCGTAAAAATTCTTGGGGCTGTAGCTAACCCAAAGGGAAGAGCTACAAACTGGTAGTGCCTGTCTAGGAAGGCAAACCTGAGAAACCGATGATGATCTTTGTGTATCGGAATGTGCAGATAAGCATCCTTTAAATCCACTGTAGTCATGTATTGACCCTCCTGGATCATTGGTAGGATGGTACTAATAGTCTCCATCTTGAATGATGGAACTCTGAGGAATTTGTTTAAGATCTTTAGATCCAAAATTGGTCTGAAGGTTCCCTCTTTTTTGGGAACCACAAACAGATTTGAGTAAAATCCCTGTCCCTGTTCCTCCTTTGGGACTGGATGGATCACTCCCATAACTAGGAGGTCTTGTACACAGTGTAAGAATGCCTCTCTCTTTATCTGGTGTGCAGATAATTGTGAAAGGTGAAATCTCCCTTTTGGGGGGGAAGCCTTGAAGTCCAGAAGATATCCCTGGGATATAATTTCCAACGCCCAGGGATCCTGGACATCTCTTGCCCACGCCTGGGCGAAGAGCGAAAGTCTGCCCCCTACTAGATCCATTACCGGATAGGGGGCCGTTCCTTCATGCTGTCTTAGAGGCAGCAGCAGGCTTTTTGGCCTGCTTACCCTTGTTCCAGGTCTGGTTAGGTCTCCAGACCGTCTTGGACTGAGCAAAAGTTCCCTCTTGTTTTGCATTAGAGGAAGTTGATGCCGCACTTGCCTTGAAGTTTTGAAAGGCACGAAAATTAGACTGTTTGGCCCTTGGTTTGGACCTATCCTGAGGAAGGGCATGACCTTTTCCTCCAGTGATATCAGCAATAATCTCCTTCAAACCAGGCCCGAATAGGGTCTGCCCCTTGAAGGGAATGTTAAGCAGCTTCGATTTTGAAGTAACGTCAGCTGACCATGATTTAAGCCATAGCGCTCTGCGCGCCTGGATAGCAAAACCAGAATTCTTAGCCATTAGTTTAGTCAAATGAACAATGGCATCAGAAACAAAAGAATTGGCTAGCTTAAGTGCTCTAAGCTTGTCAAGTATTTCATCCAATGGAGTCGCTACCTGTAAAGCCTCTTCCAGAGACTCAAACCAGAACGCCGCAGCAGCAGTGACAGGCGCAATGCATGCAAGGGGCTGTAGGATAAAACCTTGTTGAATAAACATTTTCTTAAGGTAACCTTCTAATTTCTTATCCATTGGATCTAAGAAAGCACAACTGTCCTCGACAGGGATAGTAGTACGCTTTGCTAGAGTAGAAACTGCTCCCTCCACCTTAGGAACTGTCTGCCATAAGTCCCGTGTGGTGGCGTCTATTGGAAACATTTTTCTAAAAACAGGAGGGGGAGAGAACGGCACACCTGGTCTATCCCATTCCTTAGTAATAATTTCTGTAAACCTTTTAGGTATTGGAAAAACATCAGTACGCACCGGCACTGCATAGTATTTATCCAGTCTACACAATTTCTCTGGCACTGCAATTGTATCACAGTCATTCAGAGCAGCTAAAACCTCCCTGAGTAACACGCAGAGGTGTTCAAGCTTAAATTTAAATGTAGAAATAACAGAATCAGGTTGCATCATCTTCCCTGAGTCAGAAATATCACCCACAGAAAGAAGCTCTCCTTCTTCAGCTTCTGCATATTGTGAGGCAGCATCAGACATAGTTCTTAAAGCGTCAGTATGCTCTGTATTTCGTCTAACTCCAGAGCTATCTCGCTTTCCTCTAAATACAGGTAGTCTGGCTAATACCGCTGACAGTGTATTATCCATGACTGCCGCCATGTCTTGTAAAGTAAACGCTATGGGCGCCCTGGATGTACTTGGCGCCATTTGAGCGTGAGTCCCTTGAGCGGGAGTCAAAGGATATGACACGTGGGGAGAGTTAGTCGGCATAACTTCCCCCTCGTCAGATTCCTCTGGTGATAAATTTTTTAAAGACAGAATATGATCTTTATTGTTTAAAGTGAAATCAGTACATTTGGTACACATTCTAAGAGGGGGTTCCACCATGGCTTTTAAACATAATGAACAAGGAGTTTCCTCTATGTCAGACATGTTTATACAGACTAGCAATGAGACTAGCAAGCTTGGAAAACACTTTAAATCAAGTTAACAAGCAAATATAAAAAACGGTACTGTGCCTTTAAGAGAAACAAATTTTGTCAGAATTTGAAAAACAGTGAAAAAAGGCAGTAAATGAAACAAAATTTTTACAGTGTGTATAATAAGCTAACAGAGCATTGCACCCACTTGCAAATGGATGATTAACCCCTTAGTTCAAAAACCGGATCAAAAAAACGATATAGACGTTTTTTAACAGTCACACCAAACTGCCACAGCCTTGCTGTGGGCCTACCTTTCCCAACAAACGATTTTGGAAGCCTAAGAGCCCTTTAGAGATGTCCTGTAGCATTCAGGGGACTCCTGGATGTTTCAGTCTGTAACAGTTAAAACTAGGTCCCTCCCACTCATAGTAACACAGTGGAAAGCCTCAGGAAACTGTTTCTAGGCAAATTTAAGCCAGCCATGTGGAAAAAAACTAGGCCCCAATAAAGTTTTATCACCAAAGTATATATAAAAACGTTTAAACATGCCTGCAAACGTTTTATATTGTAAATATAAAAGAGTATTACCTCAGAAAGTAAGCATGATACCAGTCGCTATTAAATCACTGTAGTCAGGCTTACCTTACATAAATTTGGTATCAGCAGCATTTTCTAGCCTTCACATCTTCTAGAAAAATATTAACTGCACATACCTCATAGCAGGATAACCTGCACGCCATTTCCCCGCTGAAATTATCTCTCTCTTCAGAAATGTGTGAGAACAGCAATGGATCTTAGTTACAACCTGCTAAGATCATAGAAATCCCAGGCAGATTCTTCTTTCTTCCTGCCTGGAACAAAATAGCACAACTCCGGTACTATTTAAAAATAATAAACTCTTGATTGAAGCAAAATAACAGCTACATTTCACCACTTATCTCTTACTACCTCCATGCTTGTTGAGAGTTGCAAGAGAATGACTGGATATGGCAGTGAGGGGAGGAGCTATATAGACAGCTCTGCTGTGGGTGTCCTCTTGCAACTTCCTGTTGGGAATGAGAATATCCCACAAGTAATGGATGATCCGTGGACTGGATACACCTTACAAGAGAAACTAAAGGGAGAAAGGTAAAACCCCTCCCTAACGCAGAGCGCTAACTCGCACCCAGGATCGAGTAACCGAAAGACAAAGGTGATCTAATCGAACACAAGGCGCCAAACCTAACCATCAAGCTAGTAAACTGCACAGGACCGTCTTCAGCAAGAAAAACTCCAACGCAGTGCAGACCAACACCTACCCAAGAAAAGCAGGAACAGAAGGAAAGAACCCAGAACCAGCAGAGAAAAAATACCTGCTGAGGAGGGATTTACTGCAAAGCCTCCCCTCTAAGGAAGGCTCACAAGATCTATGATACACGGTCAAATTTCAACAGATCAGGCAAATCCCTGACCCTCACTCCGGGCAACGGACCCAGCATCAAAGTGACTGACAATGTCCGAAAGACAAAGGAATGAATTCCCCGAATCACCAGGACCTTCAGAAAGGAAAAGGGAGGGGATCCACCCCCCCCCCCCAAAAAGAGCTTAGGTTCCAGAACGCAGATGCAGCTTCCTTCCTGAAGACTAAGGACACTCCCAAAAGGGGACCCTCTGCTGAACTACAGTAATGGCATGTCACAAGAAAACCAGCCCTACACCTGACCCCCTGCACGCAAGGCAGGGGGGGGGGACAACCCCACTGAACAGAGGAAGAAAGGACCTCTGAGTACCAGGCGGATATTGTGGAATGCCAAGTCCACCCCAAAGGGGGGGGAACAAAAAACAGAACAGCTCACCCGCACACAGGTATGGAGTGTAAAGCTGTAGATAGACCCCAAAGCTTAAGTACTGAATGAAGAACCATTCGCCCACTACGATCGACCCAGCCAAAAATTCCAATTCTCCGATAAGAGGGAGAAAAATCTGCCTCAAAGAAGGAGACGAGTAAACGCCGCCAGAACCTGGAACCACGGATTTCCATGGAATCCTCTGAACCTCCAACCCACTATGGGAAGGAGAAACACTCTAGCACCTGAATCTAAAGATCCCAGGAGTCTACAGAGTACGCCCTAGCAGGATCAGAACTTCAGAAAACCCCGCCAGCATGGATAGGACAATTAGGACTAAGCACAATCCCCTCTGATGCCCCCAGAAGATAAATGAGGACCAGCCTGACGTCCTGGAACGAAAGGCCACTTATAACTTGTAACACAAAACAAGAAAAACGAAACTCAAACAAGAGTGAACCACTAGGCACCCCAACCGGACCAGCCAGTAATAACGGGCACCACGTGTCTGATATAGACCCCTAGGGACAGAAAACTAGTACCCAACCAGGACCAGCTTGAAGCATAGGGCACCCAAGGACTGCCCAAGGCCACAGAAAGTCGTAACCCTAGAAGGGATAGACTACAAAACAGGCAAACTATAGAACATAAGAACGTCCTAACTTCCGCGGAAGCGCCAATGTGACCACAAAATCGCTGGTATCACATTCCAGAGGAGAAATTGTTCCCAAGGAAAAAATAACAGACATGAGCTTTTAAAATTAAATAAAATACATCCTAACCGGATCAAATTAAAAGAGGGCAACACCTGCAGATTAACGCCAAAGACGAACGGACACACTAACAGGACCAGCCGGTCAGAGATCCGAATCTCCCAAAGCTCAGAACTGGAATAGGATACCTTAAAGAAAAGAGTAAATTGAAGACGCAAGGAGATTACTTCATCCCCCCCCCCATCTAATCCAGCTTGCCATCTGGGACAGAAGACAGAGGGGACCCCTCGACCCATCAGGCCTGGGATCCTCCAGCGCCGCCAAAACATGCCGTAGCAGGACACAAAGGCGCGCCAGTCTCTAACAAAAAGCAAGACTTACCTCCGTCGGGGTAACCGACGACCATGACCCCAAGGATTAGGCCCCTGAAGCCTCAGAAGAAACCACTTCCCTAAAGAGCTGATCTGACCCAGAACACGAACAATATCTCATCAACATCTCCCTTCCTGGAAGATGTAAATGCGCCAATGCCATAGATATGGCCACGCGGAACCGTGCCGTAACCTCTGGAGGAAACACGCAGCCTTCTGGAGAAGGAGTAAAGGCATTAGGGACACCTGCTTGCGTAGCCAAAGAAGGTTCTAGGGTACTCGCCTCGCGGGATATGGAGTCCCCATGGGCGGATGGCTCGGCGGACTCTAAGTTCCCGTTTCGAGAGAAAAGAGCACTCTAAAGCGGCATGCAGAACATAACTGATGGGCGTGGATTACCTGGGCCATTTCATACTCTTCGCAAGAAGTAGAATCTGAATCAGAGACATCCGTCTCCAAAAAATTAGAATCCTCCATCACTTGGATAGCAATTATGGAAAAATAAATAAAAACGGCACCTTACACCTCCAATGGCTGGGGCACTCACCATGTCCTATGACCCAGACAACTAGCGTAACAAGACTCTTCCCTTCGCCACGCGGTCAGGAATATGGAAATGGAGACTAGAAACGTGACCGCGTCTAGTCACAAGGTACACTGTGCAGGCCTGAAAAAAAGGGCAGCGCAGCCTGACTTTTAAAAAGGTTATTATGTTCCGATAGCCACAAGCCCAAGAGACACTACACATTAGCAGACAGAATCACATAACAAACATGATTAAATACCTTCCTGTTCAATAACCCCCCTCAGGAGATATTAACCCTCGATTCCATAAGATAAAGGAGTCCCACTGAGACCCTGCTTCTTTGTTTACATTACACTTCACATATTGGAGTAAAATGAAACGATCTTACCGGAATCCACGCCGTGGAACAGGAACACAGCCTTTCAAATGTGACAGATGATAGCCTCGCTTCTGACATGGACTTGAGTGAACAAAGCAGGCAGCGAAACTCGTCAACACTGATTGCTAAGGAGTTGTTAATATGAGTCGGGATGGTTTTGCAGAAAGACTCTCCCTGCATCTCCGGACTCTAACTTTCATCCATGCTCTCACTGAGAGGCTGACAGGACTAGTTAAAACTCCAGTCCCATTTCAAAGACTTCTACCCTCCATAATAGACTATCTTTAATCTTCCGACACTTCTCTGCCAACCTCCTGTGACGAAAGGCAAAGAATGACTGGGGGATGAGGGAAGTGGGGGAGGTATTTAAGCCTTTGGCTGGGGTGGCATTGCCTTCTCCTGGTGGCCAGGTTCTGAATTCCCACAAGTAATGAATAAAGAAGTGGACTCTACTCCCATTAAGAAGGAAATGGGCTGGCTCCTTAGCTTAGATTCATGCATTTTAAAATAAAGATAGCATGAGAACAAAGAAAATTTGATAATTGAAGTAATTTAGAAAGTTGGTTAAAATTACACGCTCTATCTGAATCATGAAAGAAAGAAAAAAATGGGTTTACTATCCCTTTAACCCCTTAACGAGCGTGCATGAACGCGGGCGGGACCGCTACACTATGGAACATATAGTGTAATTCATGGAGGGAGGGGGGGGATAAATATTATCTAAGGGATCTGGGAGGGGGGGCAGCTACACTACAGAAAAATTTGGATTTAAACCCCGCCCCCCCCACACTAATTATATGGCAAACTGGGTACTAGCAGACAGCTGCCAGTAACCAAGATAGGTGCAAATAGGTAGCGGGGGGGGGGGGGGGGGGGAGGGTTAGAGAGCTGTTTGGGGGGGGGGGGGGTCAGGGAGGTTAAAGGGACACTAAACCCAATTTTTTTTTTTCTTTCATGATTCAGGTAGAGAATACAAAGTTAAAAAACATTCCAATTTACTTCTATTATCTAATTTGCTTAATTCTTTACATATCTTTTGTTGAAGAAATAGCAATGCATATGGGTGAGCCAATCACAGGAGGCTTTGAAGTGCAGCTACTGAGCATATCTAGATATGCTTTTCAGCAAATAATATCAAGAGAATTTAGCAAATTAGATAATAGAAGTAAATTAGAAAGTTGTTTAAAATAGCTTGCTCTTTCTAAATCATGAAAGAAAAAAATTGGGTTTCATGTCCTTTTAAGGGATAAGGGGGGATCCATCACTGCTGAATATATATATATATATATATATATATATATATATATATATATAAAAAGAAAGCCTTTTATTTTAGTACTGGCAGACTTTCTGCCAGTACTTAAGATAGCGGGGACAATTGTGGGGTGGGGGAGGGAAGAGAGCTGTTTGGGAAGGATCAGGGGGTGGGATGTGTTAGGTGGGAGGCTGATCTCTACAATAAAGCTAAAATTAACCCTACAAGCTCCCTGCAAGCTATCTAAATTAACCCCTTCACTGCTGGGCACACGTGTGTTGTGCGCCACGGCATTTAGCAGCCTTCTAATTACCAAAAAGCAATGCCAAAGCCATATATGTCTGCATTCTGTATTTCTGAACAAACGGGATCCCAGAGAAGCATTTACAACCATTTGTGCCATAATTGTACAAGCTGTTTGTAAATAACTTCAGTGAGAAACCTAAAGTTTGTGAAAAAATTTACGATTTTTTTTTTATTTGATCGCATTTGGCAGTAAAATGGTGGCATGAAATATACCAAAATGGGCCTAGATCAATACTTTGGGTTGTCTACTAAAAAAATATACATACATGTGAAGGGTTATTTATGGATTCCTGACAGATATCAGTGTTCCAATGTAACTAACTAAAAAAAAATTGGAAAAAGCAAAGTGCTACTTGTACTTATTGCCCTATAACTTGCAAAAAAAAGCAAAGAACATGTAAACATTGGGTATTTCTAAACTCAGGACAAAATTTAGAAACTAATTAGCATGGGTAATTTTTGGTGGTTGTAACAGATTTTGGGGGTCAAAGTTGGAAAAAGTGTGTTTATTTCCATTTTTTCATCATATTTTAGAAAACTTTTTATAGTAAATTATAAGATACAGTATGATGAAAATAATGGTATCTTTAGAAAGTCCATTTAATGGCAAGAAAAACGGTATATAATGTGTGTCGGTACAGTAAATGAGTAAGAGGAAAATTACAGCTAAACACAAACACCGCAGAAATGTAAAAACAGCCCTGGTCCCAAACGGTCAACAAATGGAAAAACAAAATTATGCTTACCTGATAATTTCATTTCCATCTGTATGAGGAGAGTCCACGGCTTCATTCATTACGTGTGGGAATACAGAACCTGACCATCAGGAGGAGGCAAAGACACCCCAGCCAAAGGCTTAAATACACCCCCCCCCACTCCCCTCATCCCCCAGTCATTCTGCCGAGGGAACAAGGAACAGTAGGAGAAATATCAAGGTATAAATGGTGCCAGAAGAAAAACAAAAGAAATTTAGGTCCGCCCAACGGAGAACCGGGCAGGAGCCGTGGACTCTCCTTATACAGATGGAAATTAAATTATCAGGTAAGCATAATTTATGTTTTCCATCTTAATATGAGGAGAGTCCACGGCTTCATTCATTACTTGTGGGAAACAAATACCCAAGCTCAAGAGGACACTGAATGAAAAAAATGGGAGGGTAGAAAAAGAGGCGGACCATATTCTGAGGGCACCACAGCCTGCAAAACTTTCTCCCAAAAGCTGCTTCTGCCGAAGCAAACACGTTAAACTTGTAAAACTTTGAAAAAGTATGTAAAGAGGACCAGGTAGCCACCTTACAAAGCTCCTCAATAGAGACCTCATTCTTGAAGGCCAAAGAAGAAGCCACAGCTCTATTTGAGTGAGTTCCTCTAAGGAGGCTTATGTCCCGCTGTCTCATAAGCCAAGCGAATCATGCTCCTCAGCCAAAAAGATAGGGAAGTGGAAAAAACCTTCTGCCCTCTGCGCTTCCCCGAATATACAACAAACAATGCTGAAGTCTGTCTGAAACCCTTCGTAGCCTGAAGATAGAACTTCAAAGCTCGAACCACATCCAAATTATGAAGTAACCGTTCCTTCGAAAAAGAAGGGTTAGGACACAACCTAATTGATGTTGCAATCAGACACAACCTTAGGGAGAAATCCCAACCCAGTGCAAAGGACAGCCTTATCGGCATGAAAAACCAGGTAAGGAGGCTCACCTTGCAAAGCCGCCAACTCAGAAACTCTGCGTGCCGAAGCAATAGCAAGTAGAAAAAGAACCTTCTAAGACAGTAATTTAATGTCAAGAGAATGCATAGGCTCAAACGGAGCCCTCTGCAAAACCCTAAGAACCAAATTCAAACTCCAAGGAAGAGCAGAATGTCTAAATACAGTCCTGATCCTGGTCAGAGCCTGAACAAAAGACTGTAAATCAGGAAGCTCAGTGAGCTTCTTGTGTAACAACACAGATAGAGTCGAAATCTGTCCCCTTAAGGAACTTGCGGCAAGTCCCTTCTCCAAACCGTCCTGGAGGAAGGAAAGGATCCTGGATACCCTGACCTTATGCCAGGGATACCCACGAGCCTCACACCAGAGTAAGTAGGTCCTCCACACCTTATGATAGATGCGTCGGGTGACCGGCTTCCTGGCTTGAATGAGAGTATCAATCACACTCTCAGAAAACCCTCTCCTGGCTAGGACTAAGCGTTCAATCTCCACGCAGTCAGCTTTAGAGAATCTAGATTGTGATGCACAAAGTGACCCTGTACCAGCAGATCTCTGTGACACGGCAACCTCCATGGAAGAGACAATGACATCCCCACCATATCCGCAAACCACATCCTCCGCGGCCACGATGGAGCAAGAATAGTCGATGCTTGCTCCTGCTTGATGCGGACCACTACTCGAGGTAGAAGTTTTAACGGTGGAAATATGTAGACTAGGTTGAACCCCCAAGGCATTGCTAAGGCATCTATCAGTTCTGCCTTGGGATCCCTGGACTGCAACCTGTATCTGGGTAGCTTGAAGTTGAATCTGGATGCCATGAGATCTATCTCCGGTGTCTCCCATCTGTTGCAAATCTCTGCAAACACTTCGGGGGGGGAAGAGACCATTCCCTCGGATGAAACGATTGTCTGCTGAGAAAATCCGCTTCCCAGTTGTCCACACCTGGAATGTGGATCGCTGACAGCAAACAGTTGTGGGTCTCCGCCGACTCCAGAATCCGAGATACTTCCCTCATGGCTAGGGGGCTTCTCGTTCCCCCCTGATGGTTGATGTACGCCACCGAGGTAATGTTGTCCGACTGGAATCTAATGAACTGGGACGAACCCAGGAGGGGCCAAGCCCTCAGAGCGTTGAAGATCGTTCGAAGTTCCAGGATGTTGATCGGAAGAAGCGACTCCTCCCGATTCCACCTGCCTTGTTCCTTCCTGGCAGCTCCCCATCCTGAGAGGCTCGTGTCCGTAGTCACAATCTCCCAGGATGGTCTCAGGAAGGATGTCCCCTGGGACAGCTGATCTGGACAGAGCCACCAAGAGAGGGATTCTCTCGACCGGTTGTACAGAGAAATCCGAGTGATCGCCGTTCCATTGCCTCAACATGCACAACTGAAGAGGTCTGAGATGGAACCTGGCCTATGAAATGACATCTATGCTGGATACCATGAGCCCAATCACCTCCATACACCGGGCACACAGATGGCCTTGAGGAGGTCTGAAGGGCAAGACAGCTGGAGGCAATTTTGCAACGTCTCTGGTCTGTCAGGAATATCTTCATGGATATGGAGTCTATTATCGTTCCCAGGAACTCCACTCTGGTACTGGGAACCAGAGAACTCTTTCCTAAATTTATCTTCCATCCATGAGATCGAAGAAGAAGTAGAAGAGCTCTCGAATGGTCCTCTACCAGTCGGCAGGACGGAGCCTGTACCAGGATGTCGTCCAGATAAGGCGCTACTGCAATACCTGTGGATCTCGCCGCCGCGAGCAGAGCTCCCAGAACCTTCGTAAAGACTCTTGGAGCAGTAGCCAGACCGAAGGGAAGAGCTACAAACTGGAAGTGCTGGTCCAGAAAGGCGAACCTTAGGAACTTGAAGTGATCCTTGTGTATTGGCACATGAAGGTAAGTGTCCTTCAAGTCTATCGTAGTCATGAACTGTCCCTCTTGAACTAAGGGCAGGATAGACCTTATTGTCTTTAGGTCTAGAATCGGGCGAAACGTACCCTCCTTCTTTGGGACCACAAAAAGGTTTGAATAGTACTCTAGACCTCTCTCTGCTAGAGGTACCGGTACAATTACTCCTAGAGAGGAGAGATCACTCACGCACTTTAGAAAGGCATCTCGTTTCTCTGGTTTTGTCGATAGATTTGACAAGAGGAATCTGCCTCTGGGAGGGGGAGATTTGAAACCTATCCTGTAACCTGGCAATGACCTCCAGAACCCAAGGATCCTGCCCCCTACGAGATCCAGAGACGGATCAGGAGCCGCCCCTTCATGCTCTGCTTGGCTTTATTCTAAGACTGAGATGGTTTCCAAAACTGTTTGGGCTTTGCAGGAGGCTGCTGTCGTTGTGACTTGTCCGAACGAAAGAGATGAAAATTAGGACCCTTAGATTTATTCTTCTTATCCTGCGGTAGGAAGGCACCCTTGCCACCAGTGACCGTGGATATGATAGAGTCCAGGCCTGGACCGAAAAGAACCTTCCCCTTAAATGGAAAGTAATCTAGATTTGGACGTCATGTCAGCAGACCACGACTTCAACCACAGAGCCCTCCGGGCCAGAACAGAAAAGCCTGATGTCTTGGCATTTAAGTGAACAATCTGCATATTTGCATCACAGATGAACAAATTAGCTACCCTCAGGGCCTTAATTCAAGTGGGATAGTGGTGCGCTTAGCAAGCATGGAGATAGCTCCATCCACCTTATTATTTTTATTATTATCGGTTATTTGTAGAGCGCCAACAGATTCCGCAGCGCTATTAACAAAGGCGAAGTACAACAAAACAATTATAGGGATCAAATGTATAGAGGGCCCTGCCAAGAGTTGCACTGTTGTAGTCAGCTCTTGAGAAGGTGATCAACAAACAGCTGGACTCTTAGGCTTACATGCTAAGGGGGTTCAGGGGATAGCAATGGAGGAGAGGAACTGGTATAAAGAAAGGTTAGCGTAGGTTGTATGCATCCCTGAACAGCAGAGTCTTTAGGGAACACTTGAAGCTTTTAAAACTAGAAGAGAGTCTTGTGGAGCGAGGCAGAGAGTTCCACAAGATGGGAGCCAGTCTGGAGAAGTCCTGTAAACGGGAGTGTGATGAGGTGACAAGAGAGGAGGAGAGTAGGAGGTTGTGAGCAGAGCGAAGGGGACGGGAGAGTATCTGGAGACAAGGTCTGAGATATAGGGGGGAGCAGTGCAGTTGAGGGCTTTGTATGTCAGAATGAGAATTTTGTGTTTGATCCTAGAGGCAAGAGGAAGCCAGTGAAGAGATTGGCAGAGAGGTGCAGCAGATGAAGAGCGATGTGTAAGGAAGATGAGTCTGGCAGAGGCATGCATTATGGATTGTAAAGGAGCTAGGCGGTAGGTGGGGAGACCAGAGAGGACAGAGTTGCAGTAATCGAGGCGGGAGAGAATGAGAGAGTGGATTAAAATCTTAGTTGTGTCTTGTGTAAGGAAGTGTCTAATTTTAGAGATGTTTTTAAGGTGGAAGCGGCAGGCTTTAGCCAATGACTGAATGTGAGGAGTGAAAGAAAGATCTGAGTCAAATGTGACCCAGAGACATCGGGCATGCGGGGTAGGGGTAATGATGGAGTTGTCGATAGTTATAGAGAGATTGGGGGTGGAGAGTTTAGAAGAAGGGGGAAAATAAGGAGCTCAGTTTTGGAGAGATTTAGCTTGAGGTAGTGAGAGGACATCCAGTTAGAGATGTGAGAAAGACAGTTAGTGACACGGGTTAGCAAGGAAGGAGAAAGGTCTGGTGCAGAGAAGTAGATTTGGGTGTCATCGGCATACAAATGATATTGTAAACCGTGGGACTTTATTAGGGAACCACCTTAGGGACAGACCCCCACAATTTTAGCTGAGAGTCAGCAACCGGGAAAAATTTCTTAAACAAAGAAGAAGGGGAGAAAGATGATCCAAGTCAGTCCCATTCATTCTTAATAATATTTGTAATAACAATCCTGCAGAAGACAGAAAGGGAGAGAGGCACCACCATAGGACAATATCATCTGGAATAGTAGTATAACACAAGATAGAGTATCCCCCTTCCCGAAGTGAATCTACTCAGATAAGCAGCGGCACATCCAGGGTGCCAGAAACAGCCGATCGGGACTATATTGAGTCGCCCGACAGACACGCTAGAACGTCAGATACATCACTGATGTCGTCACAGGGGATCGACCAATCCAAGGGCCAAGTCCTCCGGTTCAGGCACATACGATGTTCAGACAGCCTGATGAAACGGCTTTTTAAGAGCTGAGAAACGCGTTGCTGTTTGTTTTATAGACTTTTAATAAATTGTCTTTTTATTACACACCTTACTCTTTGACTTTGTGGAAGATAATGAGGCCACACTTGGTCACATGGAATGCCATGCAGGACCGCCCCTGCAGCCGAGAAAAACCGTGCCAAACTAAACAGGCTGCGCAGGTAATCAAAATAAAAGAAGAACCTGACTGTTCACACATTGCCAGATCTCACACATGTCGCAGCAAAAACACAATAAAGCAATAATGTATAAATCACCCCCTGTTCAATAATCTCCTTCCGGAGATACTAACCCTTGATTCTATACAGATAAAAGGAGTCACACTGTGACCCTGTCTTCTTGTGTTATCATACATAAATGAAAAGATCTTACCAGAATCTACGCCATGGAACAGGAACATGGCCTCTCAAGTTTGACAGTGTTGTAGCATCACTCCTGACATGGACTTGAGTAATAGAAAACAGGCAGTGAAACTCGTCAACACCGATTGCTTAAGGAACTGTTAATACGAGTATGGATGGTTTTGCGGAAAGACTCTCCCTGCATCTCCAGACCCTAACATTTGTCAATGCTCTCACTGAGAGGTTGACAAGACTACTTAAAACTCCAGTCCCATTTCGAAGAGTACTACCCTCCATAAGAGACTACTCTGAATCTTCCGACACTTCTCTGCCATCCTCCTGTGACGAAAGGCAAAGAATGACTGGGGGATGAGGGGAGTGGGGGAGGTATTTAAGCCTTTGGCTGGGGTGTCTTTGCTTCCTCCTAGTGGCCAGGTTCTGTATTCCCACAAGTAATGAATGAAGCCGTGGACTCTCCTCATATTAAGATGGAAAGTGCTCTGGTCACTAAGGGGTTAAACAACTAATATAACTTTTAACAATATATTTACAAATTATTCTCAGCCTAGTCGTTACTCTGAATACATCATTCAAGCAATGATTAATTTAGTGTTTAATGTCCCTTTAAAAGGCATATAAAGTATACACAGACATTCAGGAGTGCATAATTTGCCCATTTGGAGCCATGGTTGTCTATTTGAGAATTTATTTTCTGAAACGGTGGTCACTGAATTTTCTTTGAAAAATTTGCAAAGATGTATCTGCGAAACAAGGAGTCTTGTAAGGTGATTCTAGACTTATTCAACTTTACCTTCGATCTGGATTTCTCTGCAGACACTGCTCCACCAGGTTGTGAAAGTGAGGGGAGAAAGTACGATTGTATGGGTGCATGATGTGTTCCCCATTAGATGGGCGGTTGGAAGTTCCCTCTCCGATGCCAGAGTCTGCTCCTGAACGGGAGGTTTTCATAGTAAGTTCTGAAGCTGGTATGGTGGTTGTGTCTAACAGACAGGGGACTGTGCCATTCAACTTCTCCAGTAGCATCTGTGTTTAGAAAATGCAAGTGTAGGCATTTTAAAAAATCATGGTGCAAAAAAGAAAAATAGTAGATAACAGAAGTTATGGGTTGATAAATACAGAAATTATGCAAGGAAAGTACTATAGAAGTTACAAGAGTAATGGTGTATAATGATAACACAGTAGTGGTTAAGAGGGGCTTATTGCAAAGTGTTTGAAAGAAATTTTACATTTCAAAACCCTGCCTTAAACTTTGGGAGATAAACTCCACAAAAGATCTCTTACCTGTGTGGCTGGCATGTCTTTAAATGGAACATGGCCATTGGCGAGCTCACATGCTGTGATCCCTACACTATAGATGTCTGATTTTGCATCATATCCTTGCAGGTTCTGCTAAGAGAAAATGCCATTAGAAGGGGCAAGAAATAGAAAAGAATAGGAAGAAGAGCTAGTGCAGATTATAGATCCGCACTCGCTGGACTTTAAAAAAACAATAGTTTATTGTGTACAGTGACGTTTCGGGGTGCCAAGAAAACAAAGAAATATTTATAATAGGTGTAAATTAGGAAGTTGCTTAAAATTTCATGCTCTATCTGAATCATTAAAGAAAAAATTTGGGTTCAGTGTCCCTTTAAAAAAGGCTTGCAAACATTACTATTTTTATTTAATAATTTATTTTGTATGCACATAAAAAAAATTATAATATATTTTATATTAACGTGCAACATGTGATCTTCCCCTCTTGCCTGAATGCTTCATCTAAACTTCTAGTTTGTTTGCTTGCAGGTGGTCACTGCCTTTTGACTGGAATTAAAGGGATATAATACTCATATGCTAAATCACTTGAAAGTGATACAGTACAACTGTAAAAAGCTGACAATAAAATATCACCCGGGCATCTCTAAAAAAGGAAGATATTTTACATCAAAATTTCTTCAGCTCACCAGTGTAAGTGCTGTGTAAACAGTTATACTTCAGCTGCTGTACAGCTGCAAGCTGAAAAAAAACAGCCAATACAATAGACAATCAGCATCAACTGTGCCGAGGTAATACTTTGCCTTTGCTGTGATCTCATGAAATTTCACTGAAATCTCATGTGATTTCATAGAACTTACTTAAACTGAATAAGAAAATAACATGACTGTGCCTGCACATGACAGATGCACACTCGATTGCAAGTCTGAAATGAATTTATCAGGTAAGTTCTTACATAAATTATGTTTTCTTTCATATAGGTGGCGAGAGTCCACAAGCTAGTTACTGATGGGATATAATACCCAAGATGTGGAAGTCCACAAGTAACTATAGAGGGAGGGATAAAATAAAACAGCTATTTCCGCTGAGAAAATAAATCCAAAAAATAAATAAAAGTTTTCTTAAAAATTAAAAAAAAAAACTTAAAATCATAGGCACTAGAATCAAACTGAGATAGCTGCCGGAAGAACCTTTCTACCAAAAGCTGTTATTCTCTTAGGCGGAGACTGCCCCGCCTCCAAATAAACTTTGTGAATCAGAAGTTACAACCAAGACGCCAAAGAAATGGCAGAGGCTTTCTGACCTTTTCTGGAACCAAAAAAATAACAAATAGACTAGAAGTATTTCTGAAATCTTTAGTAGCATCAAAATAATATTTCAAAGCTATTATCACATCCAAAGAAGGTAAAGATCTTTCAAGAGCATTCTTAGTATTAGAACAAAAAGGAAGGAACAATAATTTCCCTATTAATGTTGTTAGAATTCACAACTTTAGGCAAAAATGTAAACCAAGTCTGCAAAACAGCTTTACCTTGATGGAAAATCAGATAAGGAGACTTGCAAGAGAGAGCAGACAATTCAGTAACTCTTCTAGCAGAAGAGATAGCCAAGAGAAAAAACACTTTCCAAGAAAGTAGTTTAATGTCCAAAGAATGCATAGGCTCAAAAGGAGGAGCCTGCAAAGTCTTTAATGCCAAATTTTGACTCATAGGAGGAGAGATAGATTTAATAACAGGTTCGATACGAGTCAAAGCCTGTACAAAACAGTGAACATCAGGAAGATTAGCAATCTTTCTGTGAAATAAAACAGAAAGAGCAGAAATTTGTCCTTTCAAAGTATTGACAGACAAACCTTTATCCAAACCATCCTGAAGAAACTGTTGAATCCTAGGAATAATCATGAGTGGAACACCATGAAATATAGGTTTTCCAAACCTTGTGATATATTTTCCTTGAAATAGGCTTACGAGCCTGTATCATAGTGTTAATCACAGAGTCAGAGAAACCTCTATGACTAAGGACTAAGCGTTCAATTTCCATGCCTTCAAATTTAGAAATTTGAGATCTGGATGGAAAAACGGGCCTTGAGACAGAAGGTCTGGTCTTAGAGGAAGTGACCAAGGTTGGCAACCAGACAATCGGACAAGGTCCGCATACCAGAACCTGTGAGGCCATGTTGGTGCTATCAGAAACACATAAGATTGTTCCATTATGATATTTGAGATCACTCTTGGAAGAATAACCATAGGTGGAAAAATGTAAGCAGGTTAGTAAAACCATCGAACTGCTAGAGCATCAATCAATTCCGCCGGAGGATCCCTGGACCTGGAGACGTATCTGGGAAGTTTCTTGTTTAGACGAGAGGCCATCAGATCTATGTCTGAAAGACCCCACATCTGCACAATCTGATAGAACACATCTGGATGGAGAGACCACTCCCCCGGATGTAGAGTCTGATGGCTGAGATAATCCGCTTCCGAATTGTACACCTGGTACATGAATCGCAGTGATTAGACAAGAGTTGGATTCCGCCCAAGAAAGTATTAGAAATACTTCTTTCATTGCTAGGGGACTGCGAGTCCCCCCTTGATGACTGACATATGCCACTGTTATGACATTGTCTGTTTGAAACCAAATATACGGTTCTCTCTTAAATAGAGGCCAAGCCTGAAGAGCTCTGAAAATAGCATGGAGTTCTAAGATATTGATTGGTAACCTCACCTCTCGAGGATTCCAAACTCCTTGTGCTGTCAGAGACCCCCAGACAGCTCCCCAACCTGTGAAACTTGCATCTGTTGTGATTACAGTCAAGGTAGGACTAACAAAGTAGGCCCCTTGAACAATAGGGTGATGGTTTAACCATCAAGTCAGAGAGAATTGAGTGTTGGGATTTAAGTATATTAGTTGTGATATCGGAGTATAATCCCTGCATCATTGGTGCAACATGCAAAGCTGTAGAGGTCTGATATGAAAACGAGCAAAAGGGATTGCGTCTGATGATGCAATCATTAGACCTAAAGTTTCCATGCACATAGCCATTGAAAGGAATGATAGAGACTGAAGGTTTAGACAAGCTGAAACCAATCTCAAACGTCTCTTTTCTGTTAGGGATAGAGTCATGGACACCTAAAAAAGGTGACCTTTGTCTGAGGAATCAAGAAACTCTTTGGTAAATTTATCCTCCAACCATGTCTTTGAAGAAACAACATAAGTTGTTTTGTGTGAGATTCTGCTAAATGAAAAGATTGAGCTAGTACCAAGATATTGTCCAAATAAGGAAACACTGCAATACCCTGCTCTATGATTACAGATAAAAGGGCACCTAGAACTCTTGAGAATATTCTTGGTGCTGTTGCAAGGCCAAACGGAAGAGCGACAAATTGGTAATGCTTGTTTAGAAAAGAGATAGTAATCTGGATGAATCGGAATGTGAAGGTAAGCGTCCTGTAAGTCTATTGTGGACATGAAGTGACCTTGCTGAACAAAAGGCAGAATAGTCCTTATAGTCACTATCTTGAAAGTTGGGACTCTTACAAAACGATTTAAAGTTTTCAGATCCAAAATTGGTCTGAAAGAATTCTCCTTCTTTGGTACAATGAATAGATTTGAATAAAAACCCAATCCTGCTGTGGAACTGGGACAATTACCCCTGAAAGTTCTAGATCTGAAACACATTTCAGAAAGGCTTGAGCTTTTACTGGGTTTTTCGGTATATGGGTAAGAAAAAATCTTCCCAAGGGAGGTCTTTTTCTGAATCCTTTTCAATACCCCTGAGAAATTAAATTCTGAATCCACTGATTTTGGACAGAGTCTGTCCAAATTCTTTGAAATAGTTTTAGTCTTCCCCACTACCAGAAGAACCGGCTTGAATGTCACACCTTCATGTAGGTTTAGAGGCAGGATTTGGTTTCTTATAAGGCTTGGATTTATTCCAATTTGGAGATGGTCTCAAATTAGAGCCAGATGTCTTAGGGGAAGGAGTGGCTTTCTATTCTCTATTCTGACGAAAAGAACGAAAACGATTGGGTGCTTTAAATTTACCATTAGATTTCTTGTCTTGGGGAAGAAAACTCCCTTATACCCAGTAACAGTGGAGACAATAGAATCCAATTGTGAACCAAAAAGATTTTTACCTTGAAAAGAGAGAGATAATAATCTAGTTTTAGACACCATGTCAGCATTCCAAGATTTAAGCCATAAAGATCTTCTCGTTAGAATGGCTAAAGACATGGATTTGACATTGATCTTCATAACATTAAATATAGCATCACAAATAAAATGATTTGCATGTAGAAGTAAAACAATAATGTTAGATAAATCAGAATCTGAAGAAAACTGCTGTGCTAAACTGTCCAATCAAAAAGTAGAAGCAGTAGCAACATCAGCCATAGATATAACTAATCTAAGAATATAGCCAGTATGTAAATATGCCCTTCTTAGATAAGATTCAAGCTTCCTATGTAAATGATCCTTAAAAGAAGTACTGTCTTCCATAGGAATAGTAGTACATTTGGCAAGAGTGGAAATTGCCCCATCAACTTTAGGAACTGTTTCTAAATTGGCCACAGATAAAGGATACAATTTCTTAAACCTAAAAGGGTTAAAAGAGGTACCAGGCTTAGACCATTCTTTAGCAATCACATTAGAGATAGTGCCTGGATTAGGAAATACTTCAGGAGTAATAACAGTAGTCTTAAATACAGACTTTAGACGGTTACTAGCTTTTAGCATCAGGAGGTTTAGACTCCTCAATACCCAAAGTAAACAAAACTTCCTTTAAGAGAGAGCGAATATATTCTATCTTAAATAAAAAGAGGATTTGTCTATATCTGTCTCTGACGTGGCTTCCACTGAATCAGAGGAAACCCCATCAGTAGAGGATCAGTACATCAGTATGCTTAAGATTAAAACTTAAATCACTAGGTTTAGGAAAATGTTGCAAAACCCTTTTACGTTTATTTGAAGGCGGAATAGCAGTAATTGCCTTCTCAATAGCTGCAGCAATAAAATCTTTCATTTCTGCAGGAATGTTACGTACATTAGACTGAGATGGAATAACAGTGGGTGCATTTGTACTCAGATATATTATCAGCATTTAATAAATTGTCAAAACAAGAGCAACATAATTGAGCTGAAGAATATAGAACAGCTTTTTTACAACAAACACAATTAGCTTTGGTAGATACGTGTTCAGGCAGCTCAAATCCTATGGTAACATAAGAGGCAGGTTCAGTTTGAGACATAATTGCAAAAAACTAAATTTGAAAAAAATTAATTAATTTGCAAATTTATATCCATGCTCCTATATATGATATATATATATATATATATATATATATATATATATATATATATATATATATATATATATATATATATATAGATACAGGCTTGAGAGAATGGGAAACAGAGTGAATATTTATAAAAAAGAAGACTGATTCATAAAAATAATGCTGCATGAAAAGTTCTCTAAACGTTTTCTGAGAGCGGGAAATTTTGTCGCCAAAAAAGCCGCAAACTGATGACGAATCACACATGGCGTAAATAGTGTCATTACATGCGTTTGCGCGGGAAATTCTAATACACCTATCACTCTAAAAAGCTGGTAAGAATTTGGTTTGTATATACAAAAAAAACTTATTGTACCTAAATAAAGCCTAATGGATACTTCTATTATACTGCATAAAATGTGACTATCAACATTCCATGAGACTAACATAATACGTAGCATCCCAATTTATAAGTTAATTACTAGATCCAAAAAAAACCTGTATGTTTCACAGACTCTACCAACCTTGATAAATATTTAGACACCAAATAAAGTTGCTAAAAATGAGCACTGAATTACTGACTCAAGGCATGTATACAAACAATATAAAAAGTGCCCAATCCATAGCTGAGAGTGTCTTATATAATAAAAGTATATACTTGCCATGCAAGACACCCATCCACATATAGCAGACAGCCAATCAAGTACTGAAACATATCAGCAGAGGTAATGGTACAAGAGTATATTGTCAATCTATAAAGGGAGGCAGCAGATAAATCCCTACAACCGATTTTACAGAGAGTCTTATGAAAAGCTTTCCCATAGGCAAAAACAAGGTATCATCAGGCAATACTCCCTTCACGTCCCTTAGACAAACACTGCACTTAGAGAGGAACTGGGCTTCAATAAACTTAGAAGTGCCTTTCACTGAAGAAATTAAGCACATTATGCTTTACCACCTCCTAAGGAGGCAAAGTTTTTAAAACTGAGGTATGAGTGAGGTGGGAGGTGTATTTATAGGCATTTGAGGTTTGGGAAACTTTGCCCCCTCCTGGTAGGAATGTATATCCCATCAGTAACTAGCAAGTGTACTCTCGCCACCTATATGAAAGAAAACAAAATATTTGTAGACAAAATGATTTAAAGCATTTCACTCACAAGACACTTATTTGTAGGTCATATGGCTCTGAAAAGGTGTTGTTTATGCAAAACAATACAAATATCTGTGTGTATGAATGTTTTTAAGATTAATTGCTACACCATTTTTACCTTGCATTTGGCAATGTAAATTGCACTACATTCCTGCAAACACATTAGAGACTGTTACTCTAGAATATTATTCAGATTGTCACTTAATAGTGAACCCTTTTAATTGATCAGATTTAGCCTACAGAATTACTTTACAACGGAAGAGTAAAGAGTGATACAAAAAAAGATAAATGGGGAAAAGCAAATAATTTATGAAAAAGATGAAAAGATCAAACATTTTGTAGCCTCAGAAATTGCCACTAAAGAAACAGATGATACAGCCTTCTGTGGTGTGTTATCTTACATAGAGACAATTTGCATAATATTATGTGTTTTTTGTTTCTTTAAAGGGATAGTCTAGTCCAAAATAAACGTTCATGATTCAGATAGGGCATGTAATTTTAAACAACTTTCCAATTTTCTTTTATCACTAATTTTGCTTTGTTCTCTTGGTATTCTTAGTTGAAAGCTAAACCTAGGAAGATCATATGCTAATTTCTTAGACCTTGAAGGCTGTGTCTAAGCTGAATGCATTTTGACAGTTTTTTATCACTAGAGGGTGTTAGTTTATGTGAGTCATATAGATAACACTGTGCGCACGCACGTGGAGTAAGCACTGATTGGCTAAAATGCAAGTCTGTCAAAAGAACTGAAATAAGGGGACAGTCTGTAGAGGCTTAGATACAAGGTAATCACAGAGGTAAAACGTGTATTAATATAACTGTTGATTATGCAAAACTGGAGAATGGGTAATGAAGGGATTATCTTTTAAAACAATAATAATTCTGGTGTAGACTGTCCCTTTAGATAATAAAACTGGGAAAGCATAAAATTATAAATGAAGGATGCTATGTGATGTATTTCCTCTAGTATATTCATTGACAATATTCTCTATACAGTACAGTTTCTCCCTGTGGAAAGGAAGAGACTCGACAATTAGTGTTCACTTACTTGCTGAAGGACCTCTGGGCTCAGCCAAGGAAGGACTCTACCACTGTGCTTTGGAAAATCATGAACAACTTTCAGACGTTGCCCATGAGAAAACATACTCAGAATACTGCGCAGCCCAGACAAGTAGACCTTCCCTTCTAAGGAGATCAGAATGTGACTTGCTTTCACACTCCTAGGGGAGAACAAAAAAAATGATTAAAGTTTAAGAATGAGTGAAGAAAAAGGAAGAATGAAGTAGGCAAGAAGCCAACAAAAAATGAGGGAAGCTGGGAGAAACAAAAATGTAGAAGTGTGGGATGGGATACTGAAGACCTTGCCTCTCGATACTCTGGCTGATATCAAAGAATAGACCTTACACCCCCAGACTGATATCATGTTGGTGACAGCGAGTAAAGGTCTCTATTGATTATCGAGACTGTGGTTACACAGACATTTGAAGGTGTCAGTCCTAACAAAAACATAATTTATGCTTACCTGATAAATTCCTTTCTCCTGTAGTGTGGTCAGTCCACGGGTCATCATTAATTCTGGGATATTAACTCCTCCCCAACAGGAAGTGCAAGAGGATCACCCAGCAGAGCTGCTATATAGCTCCTCCCCTCTACGTCACACCCAGTCATTCGACCGAGAACCAACGAGAAAGGAGAAGCCAAAGGGTGCAGTGGTGACTGGAGTATAATTTAAAAATTTAGACCTGCCATAAAAAACAGGGCGGGCCGTGGACTGACCACACTACAGGAGAAAGGAATTTATCAGGTAAGCATAAATTATGTTTTCTCCTGTTAAGTGTGGTCAGTCCACGGGTCATCATTACTTCTGGGATACCAATACCAAAGCTAAAGTACACGGATGACGGGAGGGACAGGCAGGATCTTTATACGGAAGGAACCACTGCCTGAAGAACCTTTCTCCCAAAAACAGCCCCCGAAGAAGCAAAAGTGTCAAATTTGTAAAATTTGAAAAAAGTATGAAGAGAAGACCAAGTTGCAGCCTTGCAAATCTGTTCAACAGAGGCCTCATTCTTAAAGGCCCAAGTGGAAGCCACAGCTCTAGTAGAATGAGCTGTAATTCTTTCAGGAGGCTGCTGTCCAGCAGTCTCATAAGCTAAACGTATTATGCTACGAAGCCAAAAAGAGAGAGAGGTAGCAGAAGCTTTTTGACCTCTCCTCTGACCAGAATAAACGACAAACAGGGAAGACGTTTGTCGAAAATCTTTAGTTGCCTGTAAATACAATTTCAGGGCACGGACTACATCTAGATTGTGTAGAAGACGTTCCTTCTTTGAAGAAGGATTAGGACACAAAGATGGAACAACAATCTCTTGATTGATATTCCTGTTAGTGACCACCTTAGGTAAGAACCCAGGTTTAGTACGCAGAACTACCTTGTCTGAATGAAAAATCAGATAAGGAGAATCACAATGTAAGGCAGATAACTCAGAGACTCTTCGAGCCGAGGAAATAGCCATTAAAAACAGAACTTTCCAAGATAACAATTTGATATCAATGGAATGAAGGGGTTCAAACGGAACACCCTGTAAAACGTTAAGAACTAAATTTAAACTCCATGGTGGAGCAACAGTTTTAAACACAGGCTTAATCCTGGCCAAAGCCTGACAAAAAGCCTGAACGTCTGGAACTTCTGACAGACGTTTGTGTAAAAGAATGGACAGAGCTGAGATCTGTCCCTTTAAGGAACTAGCGGATAAACCCTTTTCTAAACCTTCTTGTAGAAAAGACAATATCCTAGGAATCCTAACCTTACTCCATGAGTAACTTTTGGATTCGCACCAATATAAGTATTTACGCCATATTTTATGGTAAATCTTTCTGGTAACAGGCTTCCTAGCCTGTATTAAGGTATCAATTACTGACTCAGAAAATCCACGTTTTGATAAAATCAAGCGTTCAATTTCCAGGCAGTCAGCTTCAGAGAAATTAGATTTTGATGTTTGAAGGGACCCTGGATCAGAAGGTCCTGTCTCAGAGGCAGAGACCAAGGTGGACAGGATGACATGTCCACTAGATCTGCATACCAGGTCCTGCGTGGCCACGCAGGCGCTATTAGAATCACCAATGCTCTCTCCTGTTTGATCCTGGCAATCAATCGAGGAAGCATCAGGAAGGGTGGAAACACATAAGCCATCCCGAAGGTCCAAGGTGCTGTCAAAGCATCTACCAGGACCGCTCCCGGATCCCTGGATCTGGACCCGTAATAAGGAAGCTTGGCGTTCTGTCGAGACGCCATGAGATCTATCTCTGGTTTGCCCCAACGTCGAAGTATTTGGGCAAAGACCTCCGGATGAAGTTCCCACTCCCCCGGATGAAAAGTCTGACGACTTAGGAAATCCGCCTCCCAGTTCTCCACTCCCGGGATGTGGATTGCTGATAGGTGGCAAGAGTGAGACTCTGCCCAGCGAATTATCTTTGATACTTCCATCATCGCTAGGGAGCTTCTTGTCCCTCCTTGATGGTTGATGTAAGCTACAGTCGTGATGTTGTCCGACTGAAACCTGATGAACCCCCGAGTTGTTAACTGGGGCCAAGCCAGAAGGGCATTGAGAACTGCTCTCAATTCCAGAATGTTTATTGGCAGGAGACTCTCCTCCTGAGTCCATGATCCCTGAGCCTTCAGAGAATTCCAGACAGCGCCCCAACCTAGTAGGCTGGCGTCTGTTGTTACAATCGTCCAATCTGGCCTGCTGAATGGCATCCCCCTGGACAGATGTGGCCGAGAAAGCCACCATAGAAGAGAATTTCTGGTCTCTTGATCCAGATTCAGAGTAGGGGACAAATCTGAGTAATCCCCATTCCACTGACTTAGCATGCACAATTGCAGCGGTCTGAGATGTAGGCGTGCAAAGGGTACTATGTCCATTGCCGCTACCATTAAGCCGATCACCTCCATGCATTGAGCCACTGACGGGTGTTGAATGGAATGAAGGACACGGCAAGCATTTTGAAGCTTTGTTAACCTGTCTTCTGTCAGGTAGATCTTCATTTCTACAGAATCTATAAGAGTCCCCAAGAAGGGAACTCTTGTGAGTGGAAAGAGAGAACTCTTCTTTTCGTTCACCTTCCACCCATGCGACCTTAGAAATGCCAGTACTAACTCTGTATGAGACTTGGCAGTTTGAAAGCTTGAAGCTTGTATCAGAATGTCGTCTAGGTACGGAGCTACCGAAATTCCTTGCGGTCTTAGTACCGCCAGAAGAGCACCCAGAACCTTTGTGAAGATTCTTGGAGCCGTAGCCAATCCGAATGGAAGAGCTACAAACTGGTAATGCCTGTCTAGGAAGGCAAACCTTAGATACCGGTAATGATCTTTGTGAATCGGTATGTGAAGGTAAGCATCCTTTAAATCCACTGTGGTCATGTACTGACCCTTTTGGATCATGGGTAGGATTGTCCGAATAGTTTCCATTTTGTTTAGGATCTTTAAATCCAAGATTGGTCTGAAGGTTCCCTCTTTCTTGGGAACCACAAACAGATTTGAGTAAAACCCCTGTCCGTGTTCCGACCGCGGAACCGGATAGATCACTCCCATTAGTAAAAGATCTTGTACACAGCGTAGAAACGCCTCATTCTTTATTTGGTTTGTTGACAACCTTGACAGATGAAATCTCCCTTTTGGGGGAGAGGATTTGAAGTCCAGAAGATATCCCTGAGATATGATCTCTAACGCCCAGGGATCCTGGACATCTCTTGCCCAAGCCTGGGCGAAGAGAAAAGTCTGCCCCCCACTAGATCCGTTCCCGGATCGGGGGCCCTCAATTCATGCTGTCTTAGGGGCAGCAGCAGGTTTTCTGGCCTGCTTGCCCTTGTTCCAGGACTGGTTAGGTCTCCAGCCTTGTCTGTAGCGAGCAACAGCTCCTTCCTGTTTTGGTGCAGAGGAAGTTGATGCTGCTCCTGCCTTGAAATTACGAAAGGAACGAAAATTAGACTGTCTAGCCCTAGGTTTGGCTCTGTCTTGAGGCAGGGCATGGCCTTTACCTCCTGTAATGTCAGCGATAATTTCTTTCAAACCGGGCCCGAATAAGGTCTGCCCTTTGAAAGGTATGTTAAGTAATTTAGATTTAGAAGTAACGTCAGCTGACCAGGATTTTAGCCACAGTGCTCTGCGTGCCTGAATGGCGAATCCGGAATTCTTAGCCGTAAATTTAGTTAAATGTACTACGGCATCTGAAACAAATGAATTAGCTAGCTTAAGTGTTTTAAGCTTGTTTGAAATCTCATCTATAGTTATTGAGTCAAGAGTCTCTTCCAGGGACTCGGACCAAAAAGCGGCCGCGGCCGTGACAGACGCAATACATGCAAGGGGTTGCAATATAAAACCTTGTTGAACAAACATTTTCTTAAGGTAACCCTCTAATTTTTTATCCATTGGATCTGAAAAGGCACAGCTATCCTCCACCGGGATAGTGGTACGCTTAGCCAGAGAAGAAACCGCTCCCTCCACCTTAGGGACCGTCTGCCATAAGTCCCGTGTGGTGGCGTCTATTGGAAACATTTTTCTAAATACAGGAGGGGGGGAAAAGGGTACACCGGGCCTATCCCACTCCTTAGTAATTATCTCTGTAAGCCTCTTAGGTATAGGAAATACGTCAGTACTCGCCGGTACCGCATAGTATCTATCCAGCCTACATAATTTCTCTGGGATTGCAACGGTGTTACAATCATTCAGAGCCGCTAATACCTCCCCTAGCAGTACACGGAGGTTTTCAAGCTTAAACTTAAAATTAGAAATGTCTGAATCCACTCTATTGGGATCAGAACCGTCACCTGCAGATTGAAGCTCTCCGTCCTCATGTTCTGCATACTGCGACGCAGTATCTGACATGGCCCTATTATTATCCGCGCACTCTGTTCTCACCCCAGAGTGATCACGCTTACCTCTAAGTTCTGGTAATTTAGACAAAACTTCAGTCATAACATTAGCCATGTCCTGTAATGTGATTTGTAATGGCCGCCCTGAAGTACTCGGCGTTACAATATCACGCACCTCCCGAGCGGGAGATGCAGGTACTGACACGTGAGGCGAGTTAGTCGGCATAACTTTCCCCTCGTTGTTTGGTGAATGATGTTCAATTTGTACAGATTGACTTTTATTTAAAGTAGCATCAATGCAATTAGTACATAAATTTCTATTGGGCTCCACTTTGGCTTTAGCACATATAGCACAGAGATATTCCTCTGAGTCAGACATGTTTAACACACTAGCAATTAAACTAGCAAACTTGGAAATACTTTCAACTCAATTTACAAATAATATGAAAAACGTACTGTGCCTTTAAGAAGCACAGAAAAAAAGTTATGACAGTTGAGTAACAGTAAACCGGAGAAACTATAAAATCAAATTCTTTCCGGTAAAAAACACAATTTTAGCAAAGGATTGCCCCCATTAGCAATGGATAACTAACCCTTAAATGGCAGAAAAAATTTACAGAATATAAACGTTTTTTATCACAGTCAAAGGACAATCTCACAGGTCTGCTGTGAGTGATTATCTCCCTCAAAATAATTTTTGAAGACCCTTGAGCTCTGTAGAGACGATCCGGATCATGCAGGGAAGAAAACAGACTTGTGACTGAATTTCTGATGCGTAGCAAAAGCGCCAAAATAGGCCCCTCCCCCTCACACACAACAGTGAGGGAGATCAGTAAACTGTCTTAAATTAAATAAAATGACCGCCAAGTGGAAAAAAACAGTGCCCAAAACAATTTTTCACCCAGTACCTCAGATAATTAAACGATTTAACATGCCAGGAAAACGTTTAACATCAAATAAATGAAGTGTCATTAGAAAGCCTGCTGCTAGTCGTTCTCACTGCAAGTTAGGCTAAAGTTTTATGCATACAGTATTATCCCAGTGAAATGCCATTCCCCAGAATACTGAAGTGTAAATATACATACATGACAGCCTGATACCAGTTGCTACTACTGCATTTAAGGCTGAACTTACATTATATAGGTATTGGCAGTATTTTCTCAGTCAATTCCATTCCTCAGAAAATAATATGCTGCTACATACCTCTTTGCAGGTGAACCTGCCCGCTGTCCCCTGATCTGAAGTTTACCTCACTCCTCAGATGGCCGAGAACAGCAAAATGATCTTAACTACGCCGGCTAAAATCATACAAAAAACTCAGGTAGATTCTTCTTCAAATTCTACCTGAGAAGGAACAACACACTCCGGTGCTGTTTTAAAATAACAAACTTTTGATTGAAGATATAAAAACTAAGTATAATCACCACAGTCCTCTCACACATCCTATCTATTAGTTGGGTGCAAGAGAATGACTGGGTGTGACGTAGAGGGGAGGAGCTATATAGCAGCTCTGCTGGGTGATCCTCTTGCACTTCCTGTTGGGGAGGAGTTAATATCCCAGAAGTAATGATGACCCGTGGACTGACCACACTTAACAGGAGAAAGGAGCTTTTTTTTTTTAAAATCTATATTATTATTATTATTATTTTATAAATAATAATAAATTATTCTAAAAGTATAAAAGTGCTCTAGACAAAATTATTTTATTACATCAAGTAAAGGGCTGTCAAGACAGGTAACTGGAAATTCTGCGGTAAACGTTAATATTTACTATTTCATATTCTGCACAATTTACTTTAAATGACGGCTTGTTTTCTTGCTGGCCAGAAATACTTACACAGATTTTATAAATCTATTAGTAATTAATTTAATAACAGATAGAATCCTTTCTTTCCTCATTTAATTCCACAAACAAAAATAAAATTATGACCAGTGCACACTTCTTATCAACACTAAAAAACATATATAAACAATACATGTTGGTGACAATGTCTTTATGCTGAAAAATATAATTGATGTTTTTTATCCATGTCCCAGCTGCAACTTTATACCGTATGCATTTCTAATACCTAAAACTGGATTGTGAAGGCTACAAAACAGTTAACAACTCTATAAAAAAGGTCATAAGTCTAAAATAAAAACTCCACTGTCAGTGGAGTGGAGGGGTTCATTTAGATACAATACAGGGGATACATTTGTGGAAGACATGGAGGGGGTCATGAAGAATAAGATCATCATAAGGGATATTCTGAAAATACTTTAAAGAGATAGTAAAGTCCAAATTAAACTTTCATGATTCAGATAGGGCTCATGTAATTTTAAACTTTCTATTTTACTTTTATCATCAAATTTGCTTTGTTTTCTTGGTATTCTTAGTTAAAAGCTAAACCTAGGTAAGCTCATATGCTAATTTCTAAGCCCTTGAAGGCCGCCTGCATTAGACAGTTTTTCACAGCTAGACATTGTGCTCACGCACGTGGTGTTATTTAAGAGTCAGCACTAATTGCCTTTAATGCAAGTCTGTCAAAAGATCTGAGATAAGGAGACAGTCTGCTGAAGCTAAGATACAAGGTAATTACAGAGGTAAAAAGTATATTTCTATAACAGTGCTGGTTATGCAAAACTGGGAAATGGTAAATAAAGGGATGATCTATCTTTTTAAACAATAACATGTTTGGTGTTTACTATCCCTTTATTAATAGTAGAAAAGTGAATGGAGAATGTGAATTACAGAAGTATGGGACATTGGGTAATATTTTCCAGGGAGATTAAATAAAAAAGACTAGATAGTAAGACCATTATAGAATTTAGAAAACCCGTCACAACTTATCTGCTTTCAGGATAGACTCATGCCCGTGACAAACAAGCGCACATCTCTATTTGAGCGATTTCATGTATGCACTGCTTTAGCTTCAGTAAAGAAGCATTTTATCATGTTACTGTGAAGAACTTTACAGTACAGAAGATAGCCTATTGTTCCAGTATGCCTCATTCTTTTCAACAGATTTCCCTTCTTTCCACCAATTCATACAGGTTTGGTCTTAACTATATTCTTATGCATTTTTACATCACAAATCCAGTGCACATGCCCATGTCCAATAGGTCAACACATACTGAAGGACCAATAAGCTTTAGCATGCAGATTGTTTCTCCTTGATGAGAGGACAATGACATAAACAGGATTACTTACACATTACCTGTGCACATATCCCATATGATGAATATAATCGAGAGCTTTCAGTACTCCAAGCAGGATGTATGCTATCGCCAGTTCACTCATTCCATCAGTAAAGTGTGTACAGATCAAGTCTTTGGCTGAACCTGCAATCAGAAAAAAACATAATTTATGCTTACCTGATAAATTTATTTCTCTTGTGGTGTATCCAGTCCACGGATCATCCATTACTTGTGGGATATTCTCATTCCCAACAGGAAGTTGCAAGAGGACACCCACAGCAGAGCTGTCTATATAGCTCCTCCCCTCACTGCCATATCCAGTCATTCGACCGAAAACAAGCAGAGAAAGGAGAAACCACAGGGTGCAGTGATGACTGTAGTTTAAAATGAAAAAATACCTGCCTTAAAATGACAGGGCGGGCCGTGGACTGGATACACCACAAGAGAAATAAATTTATCAGGTAAGCATAAATTATGTTTTCTCTTGTAAGGTGTATCCAGTCCACGGATCATCCATTACTTGTGGGATACCAATACCAAAGTACACGGATGAAGGGAGGGACAAGGCAGGTACTTAAACGGAAGGTACCACTGCCTGTAAAACCTTTCTCCCAAAAATAGCCTCCGAAGAAGCAAAAGTATCAAAATTGTAGAATTTTGAAAAAGTATGAAGCGAAGACCAAGTCGCCGCCTTGCAAATCTGTTCAACAGAAGCCTCATTTTTAAAGGCCCATGTGGAAGCCACAGCTCTAGTAGAATGAGCTGTAATCCTTTCTGGAGGCTGCTGGCCAGCAGTCTCATAGGCTAAGCGGATTATGCTTCTTAGCCAAAAAGAAAGCGAGATTGCCAAAGCCTTTTGACCTCTCCTCTGTCCAGAGTAGACAACAAAGAAGATGTTTGACGAAAATCTTTAGTAGCTTGTAAGTAAAACTTTAAAGCACGAACCACGTCCAGATTGTGTAATAGACGCTCCTTCTTTGAAGAAGGATTAGGACACAAAGACGGAACAACAATCTCTTGATTCAGTGATGTGCAGTCACTAGAGGCAGGTGAGGCAGTGCTTCACCTCTCATATGGGCAAAAATATATTGTTTTTTATTGGCTTTAAAAAAAAATTAAAAAAAAATTTAAAAAAAATTGTATTTTTTTTTCCCCAGCATTTTTTTTTTTCACAGCTACATGTTGTGCAATGGAGAGGCACAAGCAGGTCTGCCCACCATTACACTACATGCTGCGCCATCTACTGGATGAAAGTGGTTAAGATCATTGCATGGCCCATTATCTGCTTATTTGAGGCAGTCCTATTTGGGCTGAACCAATCCAGTGAGAGGCATTAGTAAGTGGAACTTAGGGTTGGGGCTGGATGTTAAATGATATAAAACAAAACAAAAACGGAAAAAAACAACTTTAATTTATTTTGTTGCTGTCCTGTGAACCTGTTAGCTTTGCTAAAGTGAAAAAGAGAGTTCTGTTTTTCCCCTCTAAGTGCAGTGGAATGTGCCACTGTCACTTCCTGAATCCTTACAGAGCAGGAAGAGAGAGGCACAGAGAGCACTGTTTCAGCCACATCTTATTAAAGTAAGATTTTACTGAAAGGGATTCTGTTCGTGAAAATGATAATTTAATGAATGTGGTTTAGTGTTTTTTTACTCTTTTACAGCAAAGGATAGTTTTTGTATTTTGTTTACTCAAACTTTACACCCACTAACTTAGCAGCTTGCCTCTGTACTGCACACTAATGTATGGTCTCATTTAGTTATAGTCTCACTTAGTCTCTGTAGCTCTGCTGTTTTATTACTTAAAAATGCAGTGGTCCCTCTCCCCCCCCCCCTTGTGTGTGTGTGTCTCTCTCTCTATCTATCCATCTCTCCTTATGTGTTGTTATCCCCCATGGTCTCTTTCTCTCTCTGTCTCTCTTCCTCCCCCTCAGACTCTCTCTTATATTTACTGAATAATGAAAGAATCTATAAGCATAATTTGCAGCATTAAAAGTAAAAAGTATGTTAAAACATATTTTAATGGGCATGGATTTCTAGATCTCATAATCAGAGCAAGCCTTGTGTGATCTGGCAAGAGTTTCTGTTACAATCCTTTGAGACTAAAATCAGATGTTTACTAAGTTGACCAGTTTTCCAAGACACCATTTAAAGGGACATGAAACCCATATCAATCCTATATGCAAATTTAAATAACTTTCCAATTTGCATCTAATATCTAATTTATTTCATTCTTTTGATATCCTTTGTTGAAAATCATATCTAAATATGCTCAGTAGCTGCTGATTGGTGGCTGCTCATAGATACCACATGTGATTGGCTCACCCATGTGCATTGCTATTTCTTCAACAAAGGATATCTAAAGAATGAAGGTGTATCCTAGCCACTGCCTTACCAGCCTCTGCCGTCACTGCACGTCACTGCTTGATTGATATTCTTATTAGATACCACCTTAGGTAAAAACCCAGGTTTGGTACGCAGAACTACCTTATCTGCATGGAAGATCAGATAAGGAGAATCACATTGTAAGGCAGATAACTCGGAAACTCTACGAGCCAAGGAAATAGCTACCAAAAAAAGAACTTTCCAAGATAAAAGTTTGATATCTATGGAATGAAGAGGTTCAAACGGAACCCCCTGAAGAACTTTAAACCTGTTGCTCCACCTTGGAGCTTAAATTTGGTTCTTAAACACAGGCTTGATTCTAACTAAAGCCTGACAAAATGCCTGAACGTCTGGGACATCCGCCAGACGCTTGTGCAAAAGAATAGATAGCGCAGAAATCTGTCCCTTTAAGGAACTAGCTGACAATCCTTTCTCCAATCCTTCTTGGAGAAAAGATAATATCCTGGGAATCCTGACCTTACTCCATGAGTAGCCCTTAGATTCACACCAATAAAGATATTTACGCCATATTTTATGATAGATTTTCCTGATGACAGGCTTCCGTGCCTGAATTAAGGTATCAATGACTGACTCGGAGAAACCACGCTTTGATAAAATCAAGCGTTCAATCTCCAGGCAGTCAGCCTCCGAGAAATTAGATTTGGATGGTTGAAAGGACCTTGAAGTAGAAGGTCCTGTCTCAGCGGCAGAGTCCATGGTGGAAAAGATAACATGTCCACCAGATCTGCATACCAAGTCCTGCGTGGCCACGCAGGCGCTATCAAGATCACCGATGCTCTCTCCTGCTTGATTTTGGCAATCAGACGAGGGAGCAGAGGAAACGGTGGAAATACATAAGCCAGGTTGAAGGACCAAGGCGCTGCTAGAGCATCTATCAGCGTTGCCTTGGGGTCCCTGGACCTGGATCCGTAACAAGGAAGCTTGGCGTTCTGGCGAGACGCCATGAGATCCAGTTCTGGTTCGCCCCAATGAAGAACCAATTGTGCAAACGCCTCCGGATGGAGTTCCCACTCCCCCGGATGAAAAGTCTGTCGACTTAGAAAATCCGCCTCCCAGTTCTCTATACCTGGGATATGGATAGCTGATAGGTGGCAAGAGTGAATCTCTGCCCAGCGAATTATCTTTGAGACTTCTAACATCGCTAGGGAACTCCTTGTTCCCCCTTGATGGTTGATGTAAGCCACAGTCGTGATGTTGTCCGACTGAAATCTGATGAACCTCATTGTCGCTAGATGAGGCCAAGCCTGAAGAGCATTGAATATCGCTCTTAGTTCCAGAATGTTTATTGGAAGGAGTGACTCCTCCTGAGTCCACGATCCCTGAGCCTTCAGGGAGTTCCAGACTGCACCCCAACCTAGAAGGCTGGCATCTGTCGTTACAATTGTCCAATCTGGCCTGCGAAAGGTCATACCTTTGGACAGATGGACCCGAGATAGCCACCAGAGAAGAGAATCCCTGGTCTCTTGGTCCAGATTCAGTAAAGGGGACAAATCTGTGTAATCCCCATTCCACTGACTGAGCATGCATAGTTGCAGCGGTCTGAGATGTAGGCATGCAAACGGCACTATGTCCATTGCCGCTACCATTAAGCCGATTACTTCCATGCACTGAGCCACCGAAGGGCGAGGAATGGAATAAAGAACACGGCAGGAATTTCGAAGTTTTGATAACCTGGACTCCGTCAGGTAAATTTTCATTTCTACAGAATCTATCAGAGTCCCTAGGAAGGAAACTCTTGTGAGGGGGGATAGAGAACTCTTTTTCTCGTTCACCTTCCACCCATGCGACCTCAGAAATGCCAACACTATGTCCGTATGAGACTTGGCAATTTGGAAGTTTGACGCCTGAATCAGGATGTCGTCTAAATAAGGGGCCACTGCTATGCCCCGTGGCCTTAGGACCGCCAGAAGTGACTCCAGAACCTTGGTAAAAAATTTTGGGGCTGTAGCTAACCCAAAGGGAAGAGCTACAAACTGGTAGTGCCTGTCTAGGAAGGCAAACCTGAGAAACCGATGATGATCTTTGTGTATCGGAATGTGCAGATAAGCATCCTTTAAATCCACTGTAGTCATGTATTGACCCTCCTGGATCATAGGTAGGATGGTACGAATAGTCTCCATCTTGAATGATGGAACTCTGAGGAATTTGTTTAAGATCTTTAGATCCAAAATTGGTCTGAAGGTTCCCTCTTTTTTGGGAACCACAAACAGATTTGAGTAAAATCCCTGTCCCTGTTCCTCCTTTGGGACTGGATGGATCACTCCCATAACTAGGAGGTCTTGTACACAGTGAAAGAATGCCTCTCTCTTTATCTGGTTTGCAGATAATTGTGAAAGGTGAAATCTCCCTTTTGGGGGGGAAGCCTTGAAGTCCAGAAGATATCCCTGGGATATAATTTCCAACGCCCAGGGATCCTGGACATCTCTTGCCCACGCCTGGGCGAAGAGCGAAAGTCTGCCCCCTACTAGATCCGTTACCGGATAGGGGGCCGTTCCTTCATGCTGTCTTAGAGGCAGCAGCAGGCTTTTTGGCCTGCTTACCCTTGTTCCAGGTCTGGTTAGGTCTCCAGACCGTCTTGGACTGAGCAAAAGTTCCCTCTTGTTTTGCATTAGAGGAAGTTGATGCCGCACTTGCCTTGAAGTTTCGAAAGGCACGAAAATTAGACTGTTTGGCCCTTGGTTTGGACCTATCCTGAGGAAGGGCATGACTTTTTCCTCCAGTGATATCAGCAATAATCTCCTTCAAACCAGGCCCGAATAGGGTCTGCCCCTTGAAGGGAATGTTAAGCAGCTTCGATTTTGAAGTAACGTCAGCTGACCATGATTTAAGCCATAGCGCTCTGCGCGCCTGGATAGCAAAACCAGAATTCTTAGCCGTTAGTTTAGTCAAATGAACAATGGCATCAGAAACAAAAGAATTGGCTAGCTTAAGTGCTCTAAGCTTGTCAAGTATTTCATCCAATGGAGTCGCTACCTGTAAAGCCTCTTCCAGAGACTCAAACCAGAACGCCGCAGCAGCAGTGACAGGCGCAATGCATGCAAGGGGCTGTAGGATAAAACCTTGTTGAATAAACATTTTCTTAAGGTAATCCTCTAACTTTTTATCCATTGGATCTAAGAAAGCACAACTGTCCTCGACAGGGATAGTAGTACGCTTTGCTAGAGTAGAAACTGCTCCCTCCACCTTAGGAACTGTCTGCCATAAGTCCCGTGTGGTGGCGTCTATTGGAAACATTTTTCTAAAAACAGGAGGGGGAGAGAACGGCACACCTGGTCTATCCCATTCCTTAGTAATAATTTCTGTAAACCTTTTAGGTATTGGAAAAACATCAGTACGCACCGGCACTGCATAGTATTTATCCAGTCTACACAATTTCTCTGGCACTGCAATTGTATCACAGTCATTCAGAGCAGCTAAAACCTCCCTGAGTAACACGCGGAGGTGTTCAAGCTTAAATTTAAATGTAGAAATATCAGAATCAGGTTGCATCATCTTCCCTGAGTCAGAAATATCACCCACAGAAAGAAGCTCTCCTTCTTCAGCTTCTGCATATTGTGAGGCAGTATCAGACATAGTTCTTAAAGCGTTAGTATGCTCTGTATTTCGTCTAACTCCAGAGCTATCTCGCTTTCCTCTAAATACAGGTAGTCTGGCTAATACCGCTGACAGTGTATTATCCATGACTGCCGCCATGTCTTGTAAACGCTATGGGCGCCCTGGATGTACTTGGCGCCATTTGAGCGTGAGTCCCTTGAGCGGGAGTCAAAGGATCTGACACGTGGGGAGAGTTAGTCGGCATAACTTCCCCCTCGTCAGATTCCTCTGGTGATAAATTTTTTAAAGACAGAATATGATCTTTATTGCTTAAAGTGAAATCAGTACATTTGGTACACATTCTAAGAGGGGGTTCCACCATGGCTTTTAAACATAATGAACAAGGAGTTTCCTCTATGTCAGACATGTTTATACAGACTAGCAATGAGACTAGCAAGCTTGGAAAACACTTTAAATCAAGTTAACAAGCAAATATAAAAAACGGTACTGTGCCTTTAAGAGAAACAAATTTTGTCAGAATTTGAAAAACAGTGAAAAAAGGCAGTAAATCAAACGAAATTTTTACAGTGTGTATAATAATCTAACAGAGCATTGCACCCACTTGCAAATGGATGATTAACCCCTTAGTTCAAAAAAACGATATAGACGTTTTTTAACAGTCACACCAAACTGCCACAGTCTTGCTGTGGAGCCTACCTTCCCCAACAAACGATTTTGGAAGCCTAAGAGCCCTTTAGAGATATCCTGTAGCATTCAGGGAACTCCTGGATGCCTCAGTCTGTAATAGTTAATGCACAAAAAAGCACTAAACTAGGCCCCTCCCACTCATAGTAACACAGTGGAAAGCCTCAGGAAACTGTTTCTAGGCAAATTTAAGCCAGCCATGTGGAAAAAAACTAGGCCCCAATAAAGTTCTATCACCAAAGTATATATAAAAACGTTTAAACATGCCAGCAAACGTTTTATATTGTAAATATAAAAGAGTATTACCTCAGAAAGTAAGCATGACACCAGTCGCTATTAAATCACTGTATTCAGGCTTACCTTACATGAATTTGGTATCAGCAGCATTTTCTAGCCTTCACATCTTCTAGAAAAATATTAACTGCACATACCTCATAGCAGGATAACCTGCACGCCATTCCCCCGCTGAAGTTATCTCTCTCTTCAGACATGTGTGAGAACAGCAATGGATATTAGTTACAACCTGCTAAGATCATAGAAATCCCAGGCAGATTCTTCTTTTTTCCTGCCTGGAACAAAATAGCACAACTCCGGTACTATTTAAAAATAATAAACTCTTGATTGAAGCAAAATAACAGCTACATTTCACCACTTATCTCTTACTACCTCCATGCTTGTTGAGAGTTGCAAGAGAATGACTGGATATGGCAGTGAGGGGAGGAGCTATATAGACAGCTCTGCTGTGGGTGTCCTCTTGCAACTTCCTGTTGGGAATGAGAATATCCCACAAGTAATGGATGATCCGTGGACTGGATACACCTTACAAGAGAAAGTAAAATCAGATTACAGGAGTATCTCAATAAAAAGATATTTCCAATTTTCAATGGTATTCCTAGGTCTTATTATTATGAGAGCACAGAGCTATTTCTAAACACTACTACCACATGTCCTGTTATTTCCAAATTATGTTATGCAAATAAATACAGGATTGTTTGCTACATGATTATAGCTAACAAGAGTATAAATGTAATAAATCCTGATATTGCTAGATTATGTAGGTAAATTCTTTTCAGATTTTTTACAGCCCATAACTTTAAAACTTTTAATGTTTATTTAATCAAAGGAAACTAAAGAAAAGACACAAATTATTGCAAAAACATTGGGCCATATGTAAGGTAAACAAATTAGTATTTTAATAACAGTTCAAGAAAAGGAAAAAGGTGCAGCTAAGGTAGTTGTCTTTATTAGCTAGTGGGTAGCTAGTCACTAAAGATATGTTGGTATGCACAAACATGAAATTGTTTATTTTTTAAGCTTAAATTCCTTTTCGTTAAATGTACAACGAGAGCACTAGATTACTTATAACTCAAATACTTACAGTCTCTGTAATCTTTTGAGGATTTATACATTCTCAGATATTTTCTTGATTGGGGTGTTTCTTATAAAGGGTTCTAGCTATTGGCAATCCTGTTACTTTCTAACTGCACTCTTTCATAAAATGATATTCCTTCTGGGCCTATAACATTTAGAGTATTTATGTATTACCTGCCCCGTTACTGCCATAGTCCTCACACTGAACCGCTGTCACTGGCAAATTACTGAGTTACTAGATATCTTCTACCTTACTACAAGCTTTTCAGGACTGGAAATGTTACTGATTCGTATGTGCTGTCTCCCCAGATAAATTTCTGCAAGGGCTGTAGAATAAACGACATTACAAGTTATTTCTTTTCTACTTACCATAGGCCATAAATGGGGTAACCACCCAGAGTTCATTGCCTGTTATAAAGGTGGCTCTGTAGGGGAGGATGTTGGGATGACTGAAGAGCTTGGAAACATGGAGCTCAGTCTGGAGAAATACAATTATTAAACCAATTAACATTTTCCTGGATTTCTTCTATTTATTTGGTTCTCTGTAACAAATTACATAAATAAGCAGCCTGTAGGTCAAACAGAGTGTGAGGGTAACCATCAGCGAGGAAAAATACAAACTTTACACAGGGGGGGGGCAGCGAGGGTCTGTTCCTGTTATACAGGCCTGATCTTGAGAAGATAGGCAATTGCAATATGTACATACATATTAGTTTACTAGTGCGGTGTTAAAACAAAAACAAGAAAAAATTGAGGATAGGCCAGTATTGTAGGTAATCTGGACTAGGTCTTAGGTTGGTGGGGTGATGGCATACTCTGGTCAGCTGGAGATAGTGTTACAAGGGGTGGGATCTAATTTGGGGGAATGACAATAAGGATAGTCTGATCTGGATTAATCTGCCCTAGCAAGGACAATGGAATGTGTATCTGCATTCATTTGCACGGTTTTTGCACCAATTTCAAAGTTATCCCAGTTTCTAATCTGTTAAATCCTCTTCCTACCTAAACGATTGGTAACCTGACACAATCTCTCTTAGCACCTGAATGAAAAATCCCCAATTACCAGGAACTTTCAAATGCCCTAGAGTGAAACAGGCGTAAAACCAACAACCTCTGTATAAAGTATAATTCAGGAACAGTTAGAATGGCAAAACATATTACGTGTATTAAGCAAAAATAAATAACCATGTCTATATCTCAATATACATATTAATATTTATCTATATCTATCTATTCTTCTGAGTATGAATTTACCCAACATCCTCCATGGCAGCACAGAGATGATAAAAGTAACCACTGATTACACCTCTCCAGCTCCATCACATATCCCAATAGACCAGTAGGCAAAGATTTCTTATTTTTGCATTACCCAATACCCAGTACTCATATAAACAATGTCATTATTAACATTTGAGAAAGCTTACAAATATTACGTACAAGACGCCACAAATCCCTTTGTTTTTGAAAATGTTTATTTGGCTATTGAATATCAACTTGTACTGAGATCAGAAGCCCATGCATTAATACCTGTAGGAAGCCAAGCATGTCATTGGAGCAGGATTCCACATTAATCCTTCTGATAGAGACAAACTCTCCTGATGGTTTGTAACGAGCTAAATTTACAGTCATGAGCTCTTCAAAGCCTTTCCCTGTGGAAAAAAAATAATTAGAATCAATTACACTCTAGTGCCTCTATCGTGTACAATGTTTTGCAAATGCATAGCTATCCACTCACCGCCCTATGTATAACCTATACTTCTGAATATTAATCTATTATTAAAGCCCATAAGTAGCCTGTGATTCTAAAGTATAGAATATGGAAGGAAAAAACAACAACATTGTATGTACATTTATATCACATACTTCAAATTAAACACTACACCCTCACAGTCTTAACATCAACCTTGACTGGCACTGTTTTCTATAACAACCCCCATTTGATTTCTGGTCTGACACCCACGACGCTCTGGTTGGAGTGTGGACCAGAATGATGCTCTTAGGGTTCTTTTGATTGAATTTGTCCATATACAGATACCTATTCCTTTAATTATATATGTAGCCTGACGATAAATGATCTGACAAACACCTTCCAATGGAATATATCTTTGGTTAAGTCCTGCATTTTTCTCGACCTACGCACTATTAATCGTTTATTTTTGCCACCTTCAGCACTAGAGAGGGTGTGTTGTCTGCCTAAGTGATTTTGTATTTATTTTGTTGGCCTTTTATTTTTTTGCCCTCTATTAACGCTGAGAAGACAGTTACATTTACTATGCTTATTTACTTCATAACACTAATCTTTGTCTCCAGTAACTATTAACTACTTAGCCTCGCTGGCTAATTATTCCCACACTTGAATGTACATTTTCACCCTATTACCACCCTAATATTTTATGTAATGTGGGATTACCCGTTAGCGTTATACTATATACTGAATAGGTTTTTACCCTAGGCTATTAAAATAGCAAACAGGAATATTTCTCTTATTTCACTTTTAGTATGATAAATTACACTTTAGTTACTCTTTGTGAATATATATTATGATGGTTAGATTTTTATACTGCATTATACTGTATTTGTTTGTTTATCTGATACCTTTGCACCATGAAAAATAAAATATTCTATTGCGGCAGCACATTTACGCTTTGGCGTCTTGGAGTACTGGTTTTGCAGGATGGTGATTGGTGTACACGTTGGAGACACTAGCCTCGACGGACTTCTACTGGCAAGCGTCATTGTTCCCTTTGTTTGAATGTACAGAAATTGTGAGGAACTGGGAACCTCCCTCCATATTTGGTGGACTTTTCCGGTTATTGGACCTCTTTGGGAGAACACTATACAGCTATGCGCGTGTTTGGGACTCGTAGTAAAAGAAATATAGAATATCTGCGCTAGTAGGAGATAAGCAATCCTCTGAAATAACGTACCTCCCTCAATGGGCACTGATACAGAAATTAAACAAATTGAAGTACAAAGGATGCACCTACAAATGCAGTATCTCACTGTGGATACCTAATAGCTTAAAAATACAGCTTACAAAGTGACAACAATAGGATGTGGTGTATGTTAATATAAAAAGAGTCCAAAAGGAGAAAATAGACACTGCAAGGCTTAACTGTAATTTAAAAGTATATCTTTAATCCAGGTTGCAGTAAAAACATTAGGAGATAAAATCCTTAGACATGGTGAAAAACACGACCCGTCTGACGCATTTCAGTTTGTCAGCCATAATCATTTTAATAAAAAAACATAAGTAAAGGTGCTACAAGAGAGCAAGTGAAGATTCAAATATTTAATAATACAATCACATATATAGATTAATTTAAAAGAGTGGTTTGGGACTCCCAGGCATATTGTATTCTAGTACAGCACTTCTCCACTTAGGAATTAAAAAGATTACTAAAGCCAAGCAGTGTCTACTAGTGTGTCTTATTATATATGAAACTCTCGATAGCTAGGAACTGGGGGGGGGGCGGAGGCAACTCTAGGATGGAAGAGTGTGTTAGAATGTATTAACTATATCAAAGTATTGGAGGAAACATAATTTATGTAAGAACTTACCTGATAAATTAATTTCTTTCATATTGGCAAGAGTCCATGAGCTAGGGATGTATGGGATATACAATCCTACCAGGAGGCGCAAAGTTTCCCAAACCTCAAAATGCCTATAAATACACCCCTCACCACACCGACAATTCAGTTTAACTAATAGCCAAGTAGTGGGGTGATAAAATAAGGAGTAAAAAAGCATACAAAAAGAGGAGCTGTAAATATAATTGTGCTTTTATACCAAAATCATAACCACCAAAAAGGGTGGGCCTCATGGACTCTTGCCAATATGAAAGATGTAATTGAATTAAAAGAGTCCATGAGCTAGTGACGTATGGGATAGAAATACCCAAGATGTCCTAACATCCGAAAAAGATCTGCATACCAAATCCTGTGAGACCATGCTGGTGCTATCAGAAACACATGCAATTGTTCCATTATGATCTTGGAGATCACCCTTGGAAGAAGAACCAGAGGCGGAAAAATGTAAGCAGGTTGGTAAAACCAAGGAACTGCTAACACATCCACCATCTCCGCCTGAGGATCCCTGGACCTGGAAAGTTACCTGGGTAGCATCTGGTTTAGATGGGAAGCCATCAGATCTATTTCGGGAAGACCCCCACATCTGTACAATCTGACAAAATACATCTGGATGGAGAGACCACTCCCCCGGATGTAAAGACTGACGACTGAGATAATCCGCTTCCCAATTGTCTACACCTGGGATATGTATCGCAGAAAATAGACAGGAGTTGGATTATGCCCAAAAAAGTATCGGAGATACTTCTTTCATCGCTAAAGTACTGCGAGTCCCACCCTAATGATTGACATATGCCACAGTTGTGATATTGTCCGTCTGAAAAAACAAATGAATTATTCTCTCTTTAATAGAGGCCAAGCCTGAAGAGCCCTGAAAATAGCATGAAGTTCTAAAATATTGATTGGTAACCTCGCCTCTTGAGGATTCCAAACTCCTTGTGCGGTCAGAGACCCCCAGACAGCTCCCCAACCTGTGAGACTTGCATCTGTTGAAATCACAGTCCAGGAAGGACGAACAAAAGAAGCCCCTTGAATAATCCAACGATGGTCTAACCACCAAGCCAGAGAGAGTTGAGTGTTGGGATCTAAAGATATCAATTGTGATATGCGAGTATAATCCCTGCACCATTGATTCCACATGCAAAGCTGAAGAGGTCTCATATGAAAATGAGCAAAGGGGATCGCGTCCGATGCTGCAGTCATGAGACCTAAAACTTCTGTGCACATAGCCACTGAAGGGAATGATCGAGACTGAAGGTTTCGACAGACAGAAAACAATTTAATTAATCTCTTGTCTAATAAAGACAGTGTCATGGACACTGAATCTATCTGGAAACCTAAAAAGGTGACCCTTGTCTGAGGAATCAAGAAACTCTTTGGTAAATTGATCCTCCAACCATGTCTTTGAAGAAACAACACAAGTTGATTTGTGTGAGATTCTGCTAAATGAAAAGATTGAGCCACTACCAAGATATCGTCCAAATAAGGAAATACCACAATACCCTGCTCTCTGATTAAAGATAGAAGGGCACCTAGAACCTTTGAAAAAATTATTGGAGCCGATGCTAGGCCAAATGGAAGAGCGACAAATTAGTAATGCTTGTCTAGAAAAGAGAATCTCAGAAACTGATAGTGGTCTGGATGAATCGGAATGTGAAGATACGCATCCTGTAAGTCTATTGAGGACATGTAATGACCTTGCTGAACAAAAGGCAGAATAGTCCTTATAGTCACCATCTTGAAAGTTGGGATCCTTACAAATTGATTCAAAAACTTCAGATCCAGAACTTGTCTAAATGAATTTTCCTTCTTCAGGACAATGAATAGATTTGATTAAAACCCAGACCCTGTTCCAGAAGTGGAACTGGTACAATTACCCCTGAAAGCTCCAGATCTGAAACACACCTCAGAAAGGCCTGAGCGTGAGAGAGAAAAAATCTCCTCACAGGAGGTCTTATTGTGAAACCTATTTGATACCCCTGAGAAACAATATTCTGAATCCAAGGATTCTGAACGGAACCTGCCCAAATGTCTTGAAATAATTTCAATCTGCCCCCCACCAGAAGAACTGGATTGAGGGCCGCACCTTCATGCAGTCTTGGGGGCTGGTTTTGGCTTCTTATAAGGCTTGGATTTATTCCAACTCGAAGATGGCTTCCAATTGGAGCCAGAGTCCTTAGAGGAAGGAGTGTTTTTTTGTTCTCTATTCTGACTAAAGGAACAAAACCGATTAGAAGCTTTAGATTTACCCTTAGACTTTTTATCTTGGGGCAAAAGAAACTCCCTTCCCTCCAGTAATAGTGGAAATAATAGAATCCAATTGGGAACCAATAAATGATTACCCTGGAATGATAGATATAGCAACCTAGATTTAGATACCATGTCAGCATTCCATGATTTGAGCCATAAAGTTCTTCTAGCTAAAATAGCCAAAGACATAGATTTAACATCAATCTTGATAATATCAAATATAGCATCACAGATAAAATGATTAGCATGTTGAAGCAAACGAACAATGCTATGCAAATCAGAATCTTTTTCCCATTGTGCTAAGTTATCCAACCAAAAAGTTGATGCAGCCGCAACATCAGCCATAGAAATGGCTGGTCTGGGAATATAGCCAGAATGTAAATAAGCTTTCCTTAGATAAGATTCAATTTTCCTATCTAAAAGGATCCTTAAAAGAAGTACCATCTTCTATAGGAATAGTAGTATGTTTAGCAAGAGTAGAAATAGCAACCTTAGGGACTTTTTCCCAAAACTCTAATTTAGCCACTGGCAAAGGATACAACTTTTTAAACCTTGAAGAAGGAACAAGAGAAGTACCAAGTTTAGACCATTCCTTAGCAATCACATCAGATATAGCATCAGGAACAGGAAAAACCTCTGGAGTAGACACAGGAGGTTTATAAACATAATTTAAACGTTTACTGGATTTATTATCAAGAGGACCAGACTCCTCAATATCCAAAGTTGTCAACACTTTTTTTTAACAAGGAACAAATATACTGAATCTTAAAAATATAAGATGATTTATCAGTATCAATGTCTGAAGTAGGATCTTCTGAATCAGAGAGATCCTCATCAGAGTTGGATATATCAGTATGTTGTCGTCATTACAAATTTCATCAGTAGTCTGAAAAGTTTTAAAAGACCTTTTACGTTTATTTGAAGGCGGAATAGCAGACATAGAATTCTGTATCGCATCAGCAATATAATTTTTCATATTGTGATGGATACCCCGGCTACCTCGACTGGGTAGCTCCGCCAAAGGGGTCCTGCTTCCTCCCTGGAACAAGCGGCTAGGTAGCCTAGGAAAGTGATTCAAGCAGGAGCCCACCCAAATGACTAGACAGACTAGCATTCAGGTGAAAATAGAACTGACTTTTATTGTGACAAACACACATCTTTTATACACACACTCATTTTGATAAAAACAGGAGACAATGCCACAGTTTTGCCGCCATTCCCGCCCCTCCAGACAGGCTGGCGCCGACCATAGCGGCCATGGTCCCACAGATTCCCAGTGCCCAGGGGTGGCGGTTTTCGGGGTGATCCAGGGTGTCAGAATCTACAGTCCAAAAAGCGACGTGATCCGTGGCTGGGGACCGGAGTTATGGGACAAAGGGCCACTGGAGCGACCTGGGTCAAAGGGCACTGGTAATCCTGGAGGATGCGGCCGACCGGTAGTTCCAGGGGCCCGGCCAGCCGAAGGGGGAAATGGCGGTCCGTGACCAGCTCCTCCAAGAGGACAGTCCATATACAAAACAACCAGGAATAGAAGGACTGGGGAATCGCGGTTGTTCTGAGGAGCCCAAAACCGCTAAGCAGCAACAGGGGTGAGGTTGTAGGCGTCCCCTACATGTAGCATATCTCTGCAAACACTTTTGGATGGAGAGACCATTCCCCAAGATGAAAATCTGCTTCCCAGTTGTCCACACCTGGAATGTGGATTGCTGACAGCGAACAGCCGTGGGCCTCCGCCCACTCCAGAATTGGATATACTTCCCTCATCGCTAGGGAGCTTCACGTTCCCCCCTGATGGTTGATGTAAGCCACTGAGGTTATATTGTCTGATTGGAATCCGATAAACCGGGACAAACCCAGAAGAGGCCAAGAGAAAAAAGTAAAGGGACAGTCAAGTATAAATTTAACTTTCATTATTCAGATAGGACTTTTAATTTTAATCGACTTTCCAATTTACTTTTATCATCAAATTTGCTTTTTTTCTCTTGGTATTCTTAGTTTAAACTAAACATAGGTAGGCTCATATGCTAATTTCTAAGCCTTTGAGGGCTGCCTCTTATCACATGCTTTTTAAATCTCTTTTCAACACAAAGAGACAGAAAGTACACGTGGGCTATATAGATAACACTGTGTTCAGGCACAGAAAGTTATTTAAGATCTAGCACAATACAATGCTAAATTTAAGACAATAGATAATAAACAGTCACAGTCATGTGATCAGGGGGCTGGAAGAAGGTTCCTAGATACAAGGTAATCACAAAGGTAAAAAGTACATTAATATAACTGTGTTGGTTATGCAAAACTGGGGAATGAGTAATAAAGGGATTATCTATCTTTTAAAACAATAACAATTGTATGGTTGACTGTCCCTTTAACTCTTATGTATATAAGTATTCTACTTAAGAATTACTGTCCTGTATAAAAAGGTTGCAAATTGTAGAACATCCATAAATAAAGTTATTTATTGTTACCTACTTCTGCTACATTATACTAACTTGCATCAAATTTTATATATGCAGTACATTTCTCTCTACATATAGATCCTCTTTTGAAAAACCGGACACCCTGTGCCTTCTTGGCACCCCAAACAGCTCCCCATCCTGATAGACTTGTGTCCATAGTCACAATCTCCCGTGATGGTTTTAGAAAGGATGTCCCTCGGGACAGATGATCTGGACAGAGCCATCAAGAGAGTGATTCTCTCAACCGGTTGTCCAGTTGAGACAGATCCGAATGCTCAACGTTGCACTGCCTCAGCATGCACAGCTGTAATAATCTGAGACGGAACCTGGCAAAGGGAATTATTTCCATGCTGGACACCATGAGACCAATTACCTCCATATACTGAGCTACAGATGGCCTTTGTTCTGCTAGGACTTATTCCAGTATTGAGCCGGCTTCCAAGTGCTCTTGGTTTGCTCGGGCTTAGAGGAGGACTGCTGACGTTGGGACTTTTCAGAACGAAAGGAATGAAAATTAGATCCTTGTCCCTTAGATTTGTTCTTTTTATCCTGCGGTAGGAAGGCACACTTGCCCCCTGTAACCATGGAGATAATGGAGTCCAGGCCTGGACCAAGTAAAACGTTTCCCTTAAAGGGGAGGGAAAGTAGTCTAGACTTAGAAGTCATGTCCGCAGACCAGGACTTCAGCCAGAGCACCCGACGTGTCTTTACTAAGAAACCAGAGATTTTAGCATTTAGGCGAATAATCTGCATGTTTGCATCACAGATAAAAAGAATTAGCAATTCTCAAAGCTTTAATTCTTTCTTGGATAACATCAAGGGGACCTTCCACTTCGATCAAATCCGCTTAGGAGTCACACCAGTAGGCCGCAGCTCCAGCAACCGAGGCAACAGCTGATGCCGGTTGAAATAAATATCCTGTATGCTGAAACATTTTCCATATTCTTATCCATCGGCTCTCTGAAAGACGAGCTATCCTCAAGAGGGATATTAGTATGTTTAGCCAACGTGGAGATAGCGCCATCCACCTTAGGGACGGAACCCCACAACTCCAGCTGAGAGTCCGGGACTGGGAATAATTTTTTTAAGGAAGACAAAGGGGAAAAGGAAGATCTAATTCTATCCCACTCGTTTTTAATAATGTTTGCCATTTTTACATGTACAGGAAAAGTTAGCAGCGCTACCCTGTCCTTGTACACAAAGGTTCATCAGGCAACTTAGCCTCTGTAACCTCTAATGTTGACAGAATATCCTTTAGAAGAAAACTTAAGCGTTCAATTTTTAATCTAAAGGCTGACTCAGAGTGTGACCCATTCTGGGATACTTAAAAGGCAGACAAATCTAGTAAATCACTGGATGTCCCCTGGACCAGAGAGCTATGTTTAACCTTTCGCTTGTGCTTAGCAGGGCGAGGTAAAGCACTAAGAGCCTCAGACACCGCCGTTTTTAACTGTGCAGAAAAGTCCGATGGTAAAAGGCTCCCTCCAGACTGAGGATCAGGCGTGCTACGGGAAGCTGCATGTGACAATGGAGATGACTGATGGGTATGCACCTCACGGGACGGCGAGTCCTCAGAGGTGGACGGCTCAGTAGTACTAAAGGGGTTAACCTTCTTAGACATAATAACCTTGTTGATGCATATGGAACATAGTTGAGAGAGCGGGCACACCAATGCCTCCTCACAATATAGACTGGTATTACTAATAGGAATAGAGGGAGTACCCTCAAGCATATCAGAATCCTCCATAGCTTGCGCTAGCAACAGTAGGATACAGAATAAATTAACTTTTTATTTCTCACAAAACGACACCTTTATACTCCCAATGACTGGGGCACTCACTACCTCCTAGACCCAGGCAACAGAGAAGAAGCGACGTCTCCGACAGCTAGCTCGGTCAGGAAGAGAAAACGAAAGTGTGACCACACCCGGTCACGTGGTGCGCAAGGCAGGACTGCCCCTGCTATGAGAAAAAGCGCGCCAAGCTACAAGCTGTGCAGCGTTCAAAGTGAAAGTAAAAACCTGTATGTTCCGTTACCGCATAACAACAGTCTATGAGCCCAAGAAACAAAAATAAATTTCACACATAAAGCAGCATAAAATCAAAGTAACACATTTGATTAATCCCCACTGTTGAATAACCTCCCTCAGGAGATATTAACCCATGATTCTATAAAGATAAAAGGAGTCACACTGTGACCCTGTCTAAAGCAATTTCAACATAAGTAAAAATGTAAACGATCTTACCAGAATCCGTGCTGTGGAACAGAAACACAGCCTCTCAAGTGTGACAGTCTTGTAGCATCGCTCCTGACATGGACATGGACTTGAGTGAAGAAAGCAGACAGTGAAACTCATCAACACTGGTAGTTTAAGGAGCTGTTAGCAGGCAGTCTGGATGGGTTCGCAGGAAGACTCTCCCTGCATCTCCAGACTCTAACTTTCGTCAATGCTCTCACTGAGAGGCTGACAAGACTACTTAAAACTCCAGTTCCATATTGAAAGGCATATACCCCTCCTGAGGAACAACTCCGAAATCTTCTGACACTTCTCTGCCATCCTCCTGTGACGAAAGGCAAAGAATTAAGCCTTTGGCTGGGGTGTCTTTGCCTCCTTCCTGGTGGCCAGGTTCGGTATTTCCCAACAGTAAGGAATGAAGCCTCCTTATATTAAGAAGGAAAATAGTTTCTCATCTGTTTTGAAGAATGATCAGAAATGGCCTAAATCACATATGTCCTGAATCACATACATAATCCTTATCTAGTAGAGAGTAGAATTATTATTTAGAGGTAACTCACCTATCAGAGTGAGCATTTCATAGCAGCTGCTATCTGGTGTGTAAATTCCCATGGTGTCTTGACTGCGACAGGACGCTATGGTTTCCTCACTTGCGTCTTCATCAGTCTGAGGGTCAGCATGAGAGAGATGGAGGGGAAAAAAAGGATGCATAAAACCTAAAGCTTCTTCATTTACAATCTACATTAACTAAAGATGTGAATGACTGACACACGATAAAATGAACTATCTGCAAAATGAACCCTAACACTAATTTCCCTCCATCTAACATGAAAATAGTGCAAGGGAAAGATGTGAAATGAGGCTTAACAAGAAAGTATCAGAAAGGGAAAAAAATAGTTTTTGCATATGTATCACATACAGCAAAAGATATATATGATAACGTGTTAGCATCATAGTTGGCTATATAGCATCCCAAGTGGGATTACCAGAAGAACAGGGGGTATGATAAGGTTAAGAGCTATGCCAGGGGGTGTCAAGGAGAAGAAAAAATGTAAATTTATGTCAGAGGTGGCTGGTGTAGTTGTCAAATAGAAAAAGGATGAGGTGATCCTAAGTTTATATAATATAATTTTCTTGGCACATATACAAACAATAGTGTGCTCAGCTAGAATATAACATAATTTGTACCATTTAAACAGCTATGCTACAAAAGTTCTAATCTTTTATTACCAAGATACCAGAAACTTTGTACAGCTTACATTACGAGCTTCCTAATTCTTGTCTTTATAGTGCACTGCATCTGGATATCACTGCAGCTACAATTAAATATATAACATTGGTGCTATTCATATTTCACTGCACCATAATCTCAATGAACCATAATTCCTGTTCAAAAGGCACCTCCTGACTTCCAGTCTTCCAACTCTACTAGCAAACTCCTCTCATAATAATCACTCCCTATTTCTTCCCTGTCCTCTTTCAAATATAACAAAAAGGTAGCCTATTAAACAAAGGCCTGCGTTGGCGAGAGTCGTGTGTTTTGGGTCTATTTATTTGCACTTAATTTTATATATGCCTATGAAGATCACCCACAGTTATTCATACTACAATTACCTTTTCAGGTCCTCTGGCTAAAACTAAATTAATAAATTCATGCATTTTAGATTTATTACCATTAATTCTGATGGATCCACAAGCCATCCATCTTCCTTGTCCCTTGTGAGCCTACCCCAGCATTCTTATTATTGTGTTAAGTTGTTTGTTTTTTTAAGACAAATCTTGTATCCTACGTAACATAGGCAACGTTTGAATTATGCCCTTATGGTGCCATTAAAGGATGAGTCTCAGAGGGTTTTCTTTAGACCAATATGGTATAAGGCTCTGGTGCAATATATTCCCTCTCTAGCTCATATTTCAGTTTTAGGATTCTTATGGGAAATTATAACCTTTCTACCTTTACAAATGCACCAAAATTATTACAAAGTTCAAATTCCAAATCATAAATGTTTGGAATAAGAAACCATCACCATTAACCTAACTATACTGAAAATATTTGCCCTCATGTTCATGTGAACCAAAACAGTATTCTCCTTTACTTGTGGTGCAGGTAAGATTATTACACCCTTAGAACAAAATTATATGTAATACCTCCATAGTCAAGAGAATGTTAACCTCTTAAGGACATATGACGGAATTTTTCCGTCATAAAACAATTGAGCAAACTGAAAGCTGTGTCCTTAAAGGGTTAAGGAAGTTGAGATAGAGGAAGAATAATGTGGGGGTGTAGAAGAATTTAGGAAGTGCAGAAGTGTACAAGGAAAATAAAAAATTGGAGTGTGAGTGAAAACAATAAATATATATTTAGATATGTAGAGGAAAACAAAGAAAGGGTGTTAAAAAAGGGTGATGAGAGATGACCAGGACAGAACAAAGGTAGCCACAAAGGGAAGGTTGGGGGGAAATAAGCAAAGGTAATATAAAGACATGAAGGTTTAGATGTTACTGAAGTTGTTAGCTTCAATGATATTTAAAAAACTTAAGATGTTTTTCATTGATTAAAATATAGATCTGTAAGTTATAGTGATAAGGAGTAAGAATGGGAAATAATGAAAGCAGAACAAGCGAGAAGGCAAGAAAAAAAAATCAGAAAGAACGGAATGTGCACAAGAAATAATGGAGAATGTTGGTAAGAAAAATACCCTGGGTTTGAGGAAAAATGTGTGAGGCATTACAGAATTAGTAAATGTAGAAGGCAAGGGAGACCCACTTACTTTCCTTCGAGATTCCCCAAAATGTGAGTCTGGAGGGATGGAAAGGTTTTGCTCAGTTTTAGGCAAGGAACGCGAATAATATCAAACTAGACAGCTTCCTGACATAGTCTGCCAGACTAGGGAATACAGGTTTTAAGCTTACACCACAAGCACAAATGTACAGTGTACTTGCAGATAAACATGCTAACATGCAAAGGAAAGTGTTATCATGCTGAAAAGAATCATATCACTAAGAAATGACACACTTAATGAAGTCACAAATCACGTAAAATAATAATTGCACAATGTATTAAACACAATATAAAGCAAACTTTAGGCACCAACTGACCTCAGCAACAGTACACTGTAATTGCAACACAAAGCCTCACAATTAAGTGACTACACAGCATAAAAAACTAAATTTATGCTTACCTGATAAATTCCTTTCTTTCATGGTGGTGAGAATTCCATGAGCCAAGACATATGGGATTAAATTCCTCTCCACCAGGAGGCAGGCAAAAATTACCCATCACCAAGAGATTTAATCCTTCCAAATTCCTGATTCCACTCAGTCTATTGTATAGCCAAGCAAAAAGGAAAAAACAGAGAAGCAGGAAGAACAAGCAGGGTAAATGAGGTGCATGCTAGAACCATCACATTTTTGGGTGGGAGAGAAAAATATATAAGTAGGCACATCATTGACCAGACACTGCTGCCTGGAGAAACTTCCTGACAAATGCAGGCAAAAACCATCAAAATGATAGCATTTAGTAAAACTATGAAGAAAAGACCAAGGGGGCGATTTATTATGGCCTGAATGCAGCTTGCAGCTGAATGCTGGAGTTTTCGCACAAGCCTTCAGTCTCGTCAGAAAAAGGAATTAAGAAGCAGCAGTCTTAAAACTGCTGCTCCTTAAAGGGACACTAAATCCAAATTTTTTATTTCATGATTCAGATAGAGCATGCAATTTTAAGCAACTTTCTAATTTACTCCTATTATCAATTTTTGCGTTCTCTTGTTATCTTTATTTAAAAAGCAGGAATGTAATGCATAGGAGCCGGCCCATTTGTGGTTGAGAACCTGGGTTATGCTTGCTTATTGGTGGGTAAATGTAAGCCTCCAATAAGCAAAGGCTATCCATGGTGCTGAACCTAAAATGGTCTGGCTGTTAAGATTTACATTCCTGCTTTTAAAATAAAGTTAGCAAGAGAACGAAGAAAAATTAATAGGAGTAAATTAGAAAGTTGGTTAAAATGTCATGCTCTATCTGAAACAGAGTGGCTCTCTCTGCATCGGTGTGTAAAAAAAATGGTATTGCAGGATGCCTCAATATCGAGGCATCACTGCAATACCATAAAAGCTGCTGGAAGCTATCATGATCGCTTCCACCGCTTGAAACCCCAGAGGACGTGCCAGGAACGTCCTTGGTCACGAAGGGTATTTTTTTTGTAGGACGTTCCTGGCACGTCCTCATTCGTGAAGGGGTTAAAGGGACATGAAACCCAAAAAATGGTTTCATGATTTAGACAGAGCGTGCAATTATAAACAACTTTCCAATTTACTTCTATTATTTAATTTGCTTCCTTCTCTTGTTATCCTTTGCTGAAAGGTTTATCTAGGAAACCTCAAGAGCAGCAAAGAACCTAGGTTCTAGCTGCTGATTGATCGCTGCATATATATACCGATTGTCATTGGCTCACCCATGTGTTCAGTTAGAAACCAGTTGTGCATTGCTGCTCCTTCAACAAATGATACTAAGAGAATGAAACAAATTTGATTATAGAAGTAAACTGGAAAGTTGTTTAAAATGGTATCTACCTAAATCATGAAATAATTGTTTTAGGTTTCATGTCCCTTTAATTTGTCAGCCACCATTTAGGTGGTGGACTGCAATCATCCCGCAGGGAGGCGGAATTGCACAAGCATTATACTAGAAAAGCTTGTGCAATGTTAAATGCGGACAGTGTATGCTGTAGTGGATCATGTCCGCCCGGCATTTAATAAATCTTCCCCCCCTAGAGTCAGCAAAAACCTCACACAAAAATGGACATAAATGTTCCAAATTAAATAGAAGAGAGGAAGATTCTGAATCCTTTTCCAAGGACGAATCCTGATCTTTAGATGAAACATGCAGTTTGAGCAACCCTTTCCATGAAGAAGTCTAAGCACCTTACATTTTCACCTCCTCCTTGTGAAGGCAAAAATTAAGACTGAGGGGGATCGGGAAGTGGGAGGGATTAAAGGGACAGTATACTATAAAATAGTTTTTCCCTTAATGTGTTTCCAATTACTTTTTTTACCAGCTGCAGAGTATAAAATGTATGATATTTGCTTTTTAAGGCTTATTTGTGTATATGAATTAACTGATTGTGTGTTTTGAAGCCCCAACCTAGTTAAATGGGTTGAGCTTGTATAATCAGATCTCATTACTCTATATCATTATGTACATACACATGCTTCTTTATCTTATATCTGTCCATAAACCAATCAACAATACTTTGAGAGAACAATGGAAAATTAACATTTTATTACCTTATCTCTTTTATAACCCACTGAGAGTCTAATTTATTTCACTGGCTGTGTTAATACAGCTTGGCCTCGTGGCCAAAAACTTTCAGGATGGGTGGAGAAACCACAGGCTAAATAAACTATTTCAAATGCCAATATAATGGTAATAGAAATACTTGTAAACAATTTAATACACTCCAGCAGGTAAAGTGGATCATTGGGAACAAATTAAAGGGGAGAAAATGTTTAAGTAAAGCTCTTGGTGATGGGTAATTTTTGCCTGCCTCCAGGTGGAGATGAGTTTAACCCCATATGGCTTGGCTTGTGGACTCTAACAACCTTATGAAAGAAAACTCAGCAATATTAAAAGAGCAATAGTCACACATCCTAGAAAAATTACTTCAAAGCAGTCACATAATCACAGCACAGCAAACTTAAAGGGACAGTAAAGTCAAAAAAAATCTTTCATGATTTAAATAGGGCATGTAATTTTAAACAACTTTCCAATTTACTTTTATTACCAATTTTGCTTTGTTCTCTTGGTATTCTTAGTTGAAAGCTAAATCTAGGAGGTTCATGTGCTAATTTCTTAGACCTTGAAGACTGACTCTATTCGGAAAGCATTTTGACAGTTTTTCACCACTAGAGGGCGTTAGTTCATGTGTTTCATATAGATAACACTGAGCTCCGGCACGTGAAGCTCCTAAGAGCAAGCACTGATTGGCTAAAAATGCATGTCTGTCAAAAGAACCGAAATAAGGGGGCAGTTTGCAGAGGCATAGATACAAGGTAATCACAGAGGTTAAAAGTATATTATTATAACTGTGTTGGTTATGCAAAACTGGGGAATGGGTAATAAAGGGATAATCTACCTTTTTAAACAACAAAAATTCTGGTGTTTACTGTCCCTTTAAAGACAAAAAAACACCCAATGATCACAAAAATTCCATACCAAAAAAAGAATAAAATAAAAAAAGAATAAAAAATAAAAATAAAACATGGAATAGCCCAGTAACCATAAAGAGCAGTACCCTTACTGCAAAGCAACCTCCAAACATAACAACTGTTATACGTCAAAGGGTACTTTGCCTAGTGTACCCTGTCGACATAGTACCTACGTCCATCTGCCTCATGCTGTTGTCCCGGCTGTTAGCTCTGATAGCTAAGACTGCAGCCAGAGGCAGAAGGCATCTGCCTTCATATGGTAAGAGAGCGTCGATCGTGCTCCCTTTACCACATTAAGACAGATCGCTGATGTAATCATTGACTCTCTGTGGGCCTGATAGAATATCTCACCTAAGTGGCGAGGTTTTCAATAAGAAGTCTCTTCGGTACAATGAGGCCCTTAAATGGACACTCAAGTCAAAATTAAACTTGCATGATTCAAAATGCAGTTTTTAACAACTTTCCAATTCACTTCCATTAACAAAACGTGCACAGTCTTTTTATTTACACTTTTTGAGTCACCAGCTCCTACTGAGCATGTGCAAGAATTCACAGAAAATACATATATGCATTTGTGATTGGCTGATGGCTGTTACATGATACAGTAGTAGTGGAAATAGACATAACTGAAATTTGTCAGAAAAAAAAAAATTACTACTCATTTGAAGTTCAAACTAAGAGCTGTTGCATTAGCTTTTTATTATGCATTTGTTGGTTGTGCAAATCTGCTGTATTTACTGAAACACAAAATTTTATCTTGAGAAATGTTTATGTTGCGTTGTAGTATTCATTATGTGAACAACACAATGTATAAAAAAATCCTAAAGATTCTGCTTGCATTGGCTTGCGGTGCTGCCCTGGGTGGTGCGTCGCGAGAGGGGAAGGGATGGGCTGCTACAAGCATGATACCTATTATAAAAATCTACAGAAATGGGTGAGGGAGGGGGCATCAGTGACAATCGGTTGGGGGGGGGGAGGAAATCGCTACACTACAGTTAAAGAAATTTATATTAAAAAATAAATAATAGGGGCGGGTCCGGACACCGACCAAGATGGCTGCTTTTTAATTTCGGCTGAGTTCTGGAGCAGTTAGAGCCGCTGTATATCACTCCTCTGACCAACAATCCAAATCCTACCTCACTGCTGATTCATTGAATACTGCCTAAGGAACGGATATATATGTTTTCTTTTTTCTTCACACTTAGAACTCTAGCCTAGCAGACCGGAATAAATGGGGTACATAGCGGAGGCCTAGTCACCGGCCTGAACCCTCATTTACCCTCCCTGATTCCTGACATACCAGGTAAAACAGCTATATGCGCTGTTATAAATTTCTGGAACACAGAGACATTATCTATTTAATTATACCCTATCGAGAACAATACTGAGTAATTCAGCCATGGAAGGGATATATCATGTGATACAGGCCATGCTGAGATTCAGATGCACAATGTTATAGTGGACGCACTGAGACCATTGAGCCAGGGAACACCTGACTATGCCTTGAGTCACCAGCATTCTGGAGACGATCGCAATGTGAAGACAGTCTTCTGCTGGTAAGATCCAGAGAGAGACAAAATCATGGAGGTGCAGAAGACTAGCCAATATAAAATTGAGCCATTGTCTACAGACCCACCCTCCAACTATCAAGCCAGCATATACTCCGGACTCCCCAGCGACCCAGAGGGAGATACAGAGAGAGACCTGTGCTGTGTGGGGAGTGCAGGAGGCACAGAATACAGGAGAGACCATACTGACTGGACCCATGAGTATAACGACCTGATCTTACCTTATACTAAATGCGGAACGGCCGGTTGCCTCCTAGTGATCATAAAGATTAAGGATATTGTGGTGATCCACAGGCAATTCTGGATGGTAGATGAGGCTGAAGATCAGAAGAGTTGGGGGTCGGGGGGAGACTATCATGGTCGACACTCATCCCCGGTGCAGCAGTCCAAGTTCCCCCATATATCGACATTGGTGAAAGCTGGAATTGGTGAAGACCCTAAGCAAACTCGGGGCCCTTTCCTTTTGGGAGACATATCTGGTACTAAGGGAAGGCCCCCCAGGCCTTGGATATAACCTCGGCGGTCAAATGATTGATGAAGACTTTTCAGTCTGGTAATACTGTTTAACGCTTTAAGTTCCACAGTTGGAGAAGATGCATAGTTTTATTTCACTTTTTATTCTTACCAGGCCCAGTTATGGTACTAAAGTGACTCATGTGGGACATTTGCAGATATACTAAGTGTTCAGTTGATCAGTTATATAAGTGTATATATGTGTAGTGTGGTGCATGTCTAGAGCCTGTCAAATTGTTTATCAAACGACATATCCATCACTAAATGCAATATCTATCTTGTATCATCTCCGTAATAGAAAATGTATAGCTTTGTATTAGCTCTCTTCTACTACAAGTCCCAGTAATTATGATAACGTAACCCATATGGATCACTTGCAAATATGCAAAAAGCTTACCCTGACCGGTTTGACAAGAGCATATGTTATTAAAGTTCTGACATTACCCTAATAACCTCTAGGCTCATTCACCATATAAGATTATACTGTCAAGGTATTTTGCGAGTATAGATTTTATTTTTTCCTTAAATCCCAAATGAAACGTGGCGACTACCTTTTTAGATATGCTGAAACATATGTCTAAATGTATTACTGTCCATTTCATACAAATGCTATCAAGCTCCCTCTTGCATCTTGCTCATTGTATATCAGTCCCCTATAGATGATAACTAGTAGTATTTCACAAAATGAATGTATATGCTGTGCTTTAATAGTGTTTTGAGGGTCCAAAAGTGACCTAAATACTAAATATCCTTCTATAATGCTTTATGTTAAGTTTACTGGATGTTCAAAAAGTGGCCTTGCATGTTTCCAAGAGGTAGGGAAATGAGGTTTGAAATTTGTTTTAGTTTTGTATTATCCAATAGTTATTACCTAGACAGTTAAATATATGGTCATATTTCACTCTCTTGGGCCCAGGAGATTCATATACTTCTTTGTCCATTTACTGTCTTGGCTCACATTGAATGTACACTTGTTTTACTTGTATCAAGATACCTGTCTGTTTATTTTTCAATTCCTCAATAAAAATATATCTTTTTAAAAAAATTAAAAATAATAATAATATAAAATTGGATACTGGCAGACAGCTGTCAGTGCCTAAGAAGGCAGCTATTAGAGGGGGAGGGTCCCCTACACTACAGAAATTAAAAAACATAATTTATGCTTTTAGATAAATTTAATTAACTTACCAGAATAATCAAAATAATCGCCTGTCTGTGCCTAACAGCACTACATGAAGTAAAAACATAAAATAATTATGAGCAATCGTTATAAACAATACCTATTGCTAAGCATACGTATGCAGGTAACTAGAATCACTAGAGGCACCTTACACATACAAAGAAACAAGACAGCTTACATCATGCAATAGTACACATATTATGAGCACTTATTATACATTTAGGGGAGTACCGCAGATTCACCTGCAATCTAGGTCCTATAAGGAGGTACAGTCTTATTTACTTATAGCCTTCAAACAGACTAATACCAGCAAGGTGTAGAATTCGACTGCAGCATAAGCTGCACTCAAGGTCATAAAGCCAAAGTACAATCAGATGGTATACTTGCACTTATCTCCAAAGGTAGCGTTCTATCCAGCGTCACTTTAGCTAAAAACTTATTCCGTGTGCTTGTTTATTTCCCTTCTATTTTTAGGACGGTATTGCATGTCCTAAATGCTTCTTCCTTTTTCATTGTTATATTTACTTTTTAAGGGAAGCACCGGAAAGCATTAACAGCAGTTTTAACTCTATCTTTATTATTTATAATTTATGCTTACCTGATAAATTAATTTCTTTCATGGTTGTCTCCTATCCATTACTCCTGGGAATTATACTCCTGGCGACTAGGAGAAAAAGATCCCAAAACGCCAAGAGCCCTTAAAATCCCTCCTACCTTACTGGGAACTAGTCTGACGTATAGCCAAGCCAGAAAAGAAGAAGGTAGGAAAAGAAAAAAGGTGGTGCATACGTGAACTGTTGCCAGAAAAAACACACAATCAAAACACACATATATACATACATACATATACACACTGGCCACTTTATTAGTTACACCGTGCCGATACTGGGTTGGACCCCCTTTTGCCTTCAGAATTGACTTAATTCTTCGTGGCATAGATTCAACAAGGTGTTGGAAACATTCCTCAGACATTTTGGTCCATATTGACATGATAGCATCACGCAGTTGCTGCAGCAGAAGATTATGCAGCAGCAGGAGACCACACCGGGTGCCACTTCTGTCAGCTAAGATCAGGAAACTGAGGCTTCAATTCACACAGGCTCACCAAAATTGGACAATAGAAGATTGGAAAAAACGTTGTCTGGTCTGATGAGTCTCGATTTTAGCTGCAACATTCAGATGGTAGGGTCAGAATTTGGCGTAAACAGCATGAAAGCATGGATTTATCCTGCCTTGTTTTAACGGTTCAGGCTGGTGGTGTAATGGTGTGGGGGATATTTTCTTGGCACACTTTGGGTACCTTAGTACCAATTGAGTATCGTTTAAACACCACGGCCTACCTGAGTAGTGTTGCTGACCATGTCCATCCCTTTATGACTACAGTGTACCCAGCTTCTGATGGCTACTTCCAGCAGGATAATGCACCATTTCTTAAATCTCAAAACATCTCAAGCTGGTTTCCTAAACATGACAATGAGTTCACTGTACTCCAATTGCCTCCACAGTAACCAGATCTCAATCCAATAGAGCACCTTTGGGATGTGGTGGAACGGGAGATTCGCATCATGGATGTGCAGCCGACAAATCTGCAGCAACTGCGTGATGCTATTATGTCAATATGGACCAAAATGTCTGAGGAATGTTTCCAACACCTTGTTTAATCTATGCCACGAAGAATTAAGGCAGTTCTGAAGGCAAAAGGGGGTCCAACCCGGTACTAGCAAGGTGTACCTAATAAAGTGGCCGGTGAATGAATATATATATATATATATATATATATATATATATATATATATCCCTAAACTGCATTCTGGCAGTACCTAAGCTGATGGTGACTAGTCAGGGGTGAAGAAGAGAACTGTTTGGGAAGGATCAGATAGAGGTCAGGGGGTGGGAGGGTAATCTCTACACTACAGCTAAAAATAACCTTACAAGCTACCTGGATTAACCCCTTCGCTACCAGACATTTCATAAGTGTGGTGCGCAGCTGCAATTAGCAACCTTCTATATATGCTGCTTAACACCCATCTATATTTTTACAATCTATATCCCATATTAATTACATAGAGGTGATGTTTCTAGGATATAAAGGTATTATGGTCCTGGCATGTTAAATAATAATTCTGAACTTGCCTCTTTTGTCAGCCAATAATGCACAGTTTATGAACCAAGGTGTATAAATAATTGACTTTTAGCAGAGCAGGTCCCAAATACATCACATAGGATATGTGTGATATAGATTTTTTTAGTTTTCAAACAAACTTTATTGTTGGAGTTACAACATTACATGTAAATCAAGGTAACATTGATAGAAACATAATCTTAAACTTCTACATGCTAGTACATATATGACTCTTTATATGCCTCTTAAAACCTGCGTATACCAGATGTCGAGTCCATGTGTCTTCTACAGTATCTCACAAAAGTGAGTACACCCCTCACATTTTTGTAAATATTTTATTATATCTTTTTAAGTGACAACACTAAAGAAATTACACTTTGCTACAATGTAAAGTAGTGAGTGTACAGCCTGTAAAACAGTGTAACTTTGCTGTCCCCTCAAAATAACTCAACACACAGCCATTAATGTCTAAACCGTTGGCAACAAAAGTGAGTACACCCCTAAGTGGAAATGTCCAAATTGGGCCCAAAGTGTCAATATTTTGTGTGGCCACCATTATTTTCCAGCACTGCCTTAACCCTCTTGGGCATGGAGTTCACCAGAGCTTCACAGGTCGCCACTGGAGTCCTCTTCCACTCCTCCATGACTACATTACGGAGCTGGTGTATGTTAGAGACCTTGCGCTCCCCCACCTTCCATTTGAGGATGCCCCACAGATGCTCAATAGGGTTTAGTTCTGGAGACATACTTGACCAGTCCATCACCTTTACCCTCAGATTCTTTAGCAAGGCAGTGGTCGTCTTGGAGGTGTTTTTGGGGTTGTTATGTTGGAATACTGCCCTGCGGCCCAGTCTCCGGAGGGAGGGGATCATGCTCTGCTTCAGTATGTCACAGTACATGTTTGCATCCATGGTTCCCTCAATGAACTGTAGCTCCCCAGTGCCGACAGCACTCATGCAGGCCCAGACCATGACACTCCCACCACCATGCTTGACTGTAGGTAAGTCACACTTGTCTTTGTACTCCTCACCTGGTTGCCACCATGCTTGACATCATCTGTACCAAATCAGTTTATCTTGGTCTCATCAGAGCACAGGACATGGTTCCAGCAATCCATGTCCTTAGTCTGCTTGTCGTCAGCAAACTGTTTTCAGGCTTTCTTGTGCATCATCTTTAGAAGAGGCTTCCTTCTGGGATGACAGCCATGCAGACCAATTTAATGCAATGTGCGGCATATGGTCTGAACACTGACAGGCTGAACCCCCACCCCTTCAACCTCTGCAGCGATGCCGGAAGCACTCATATGTTTATTTCCCAAAGACAACCTCTGAATATGATGCTGAGCACGTGCACTCAACTTCATGGTCTTGCCCACCGTGCTGCAGCTCAGTTTCAGGGTCTTGGCAATCTTCTTATAGCCTAGGCCATCTTTATGTAGATCAACAATTTCTTTTTTTCAGATCCTCAGAGAGTTCTTTGCCATGAGGTGCCATGTTGAACTTTCAGTGACCAGTATAAGAGTGTGTGAGAGCAATAACACCAAATTTTACACACCTGCTCCCCATTCACGCCTGAGACCTTGTAACACTAACGAGTCACATGACACTAGGGAGGGAAAATGGCTAATTGGGCCCAATTTGGACATTTCCACTTAGGGGTGTAAACACATGTGTAAAGTAGTGCGCGCTGAGAAACCACCAAACTCCCCAAAACCTATATGTCCCTCACAATAGGCAAGAGCAAGCAATAACAAGAAATATATGAAGGAGCGCTTAAGCTTAAGGTGTGTCAAAGAACAAAGTGAAGCATATACAAAGGATACAATGAAAGAATGGCTATGCCAATTTATTTAAAACCATAAATAAAAATACAAAATATATTGGCGATGAGTGCTAATCATTAAAAATAAGCTAGTTACTATATGATCGGACGTCTCCGATATGCATAAATAAATAACAAAAGTAAAAACTAAAAAATGAAGTTGCTACCACAGGAAGAAGAAAAAATAGTCTCTTAGGAGAATGTACAACACTGAGAGGTGTATAAATCATAAAAGTCCCCAATATAAAGTAATTGGCTGCAAAAGTTCAGCATACTAGGGTAACCAGGTATCTGTTACCTTATTCCTCCGGACACCGTTCCAATGCGATCGACTTTCAGGGCTCCACACCTCCGTAGAGGCGCACACGTGACTAGTGACGTCACAAGAAGTAGGCGCTGTCTTAGCGCAGCGATCCTATTGGTCAGGACCGTCCTTTCAGCGGAGAAACTTTACCAGCCTGTTATAATAAGGAATATGTATCCGCTCTTTAGTGCAATTTGCACGCAGGATACCTGTGGTCCGGTGAAAGCGATAATTTCACAGCGATACTCTGTAGCAACTTTAAAGCCAGTGGTTTCAGTATATTTGGATTCCTCCGTGTCTGTACCAGGCTATTCGTATGCCTTAGTTAGATTATCCAGCATACCAAAGACAGTCTCTGTCTCAATTTTTGAAGGTAAACAGGGCTTTTTCAAGATGCATCTTGAAAAAGCCCTGTAAGAGGGAGAAACGCGTTGATGGTTATATAGTTGCAGTTTGTCTTTTATTTCCACTTGAAGGAGGATACATCGTTTACCTTCGAAAATTGAGACAGAGACTGTCTTTGGTATGCTGGATAATCTAACTTATTTTTAATGATTAGCACTCATCGCCAATATATTTGGTATTTTTATTTATGGTTTTAAATAAATTGGCATAGCCATTCTTTCATCGTATCCTTTGTATATGCTTCACTTTGTTCTTTGACACACCTTAAGCTTGAGCGCTCCTTCATATATTTCTTATTATCACTTAGGAGTGTACTCACTTTTGTTGCCAACAGTTTAGACATTAACGGTGTTTTGTTATTTTGAGGGGACAGCAAATTTACACTGTTATACAGGCTGTACACTCATTACTTTACATTGCAGCAAAGTGTCATTTCTTCAGTGTTGTCACATGAAAAGATATAATAAAATATTTACAAAAATGTGAGGGGTGTACTCACTTTTGCGAGACACTGTATATACAGGCAGCTGATTTAAGTCCATTAATTTCAAGCTTGCATCCACAGACGAAGTTGCCTGTGGTTGTGTTAGCACCGCTCATTTTTGCAGTATGAGGCCTAGAGAATTTACATCAGGCATAAATTTTGACAGATCTATATAGGTCCACAGCTTACATATAACATACAGCTGAGGTTAGCTGAGTACCTGATGTTGTCACCCAAACGGGTGTAAGAAAGAAGAGAGAGAGATGAAGAAAAGAAGAGAGTACTACAGAGGGAATATTAAAAAAAAAAATAAAAAAAAATTTGAAGGAATTAGGGAACGGGGTACAAGGAGGAAACCAGGGAGCAGCGAGTGCACAAACTGAAATAGAGCAGAGCTCAGTAGTAGTTTCCTAGCCCCTTTCCTTCCCAGGTTAAGAGCATCATTTCATGCATACCTAATTTGCCAGTTTTAAGATAATGATATCTTTCAAGCCTCAGTAGTTTTCCCACTCTGACACTCCACTCCTGTAAGCTTGGGATACGCTGTTCTTTCCAGTGTGCTGGTATTAAATCCTTCGCCCCATTCAACATTAGCAAGAAGAGCAGATACCTATCTTCCCCAATAATCTTGGGTAGTTCATGATAAATCAGATAATTTGGCCTGGGGGGGGGGGATAATAACCTTAACCTCACGCTTGCGTGAGCTGAAAAGGCATTTTCGTGCTGAAAATAATTCCCACCCCGTTTTTTTGGTGGGACCAGATGTAAAGTAAGCATTGGGGTATCAGTGACTGAACCATTTAGGTTTGTGTGACGCCGAGAAATGCGTCTCCTGTATATATACTATGTCCCCTCCCAATCTGTGCAGGTCTCTCAATATTATAGAGCGCTTACCCGGACTATTGAATCCCTTAACATTTATAGTAAAAAGTTCTACAGGGAGGTTCATAGTACGGCTTTGCTGTCGGGCCATAGTGGGAGGAGGGACTGGGAACAAAACAAAACACACAAAAAAGGGGGGGGGGGGAGAGAAGAGAGAGGGAAGGACAAGAAGAGGATTAAGAGAAGGAAAAAGAGAGATAGGAAGAAAAGGTGTCTTGACTTATAAGTCAAGAGAGAAAAATAGTGCAATTACTGCGTTTAAGACAATATGATAATATACAATCTTCACAGTCAGTAAGTACAAGAATAGAGAAAACTGTAACTATTACACAAATCAGGGGTTGTTTTCCCTGTGTGTTCACATATTATATAAACTTTAAACAAAACTAAGTAAATCAGTGCATTCTTGAAGTATAAGCATCTTTTCTATTCCCCTTTCCGCTCTAGTGTTAGATCACTATTAAGATGCAGCTCAGTTTATTAGAGCTAGTACTGATCAACATGTCTGGAACTGCGAGAGTCATTACAGTTTGTCCTTGCTTTTCCTAACGGGACTCAAAGGTGGTAAAGAGAAGCCAGTGTTAATGCCAGCAAAGTGATCCCCAATGTAAGTGCTGATGTTGTCTGTATTGGAAATTAAATGATGTGACGTGACAGTAGCCTGTATCAAGCCCAATACTGGCCTTGTTATCGCCTTATATAATCAGAGGAGGCGTGTCTCGTATATGCTCCATAAGCTTTACATATTAGGCCTATACAGGCCATACACTAAAGAGCAGGTATAGCACATCTATATCTCTGCTGGCCCTCAGCCCTATGGGGCCCTCTACGTAGCGTGTGCTTGTTTTCCTAAGTGGGCCCTAAATGTGCTAAGTGAAGGGCCAACCTTATTACTACTACAATGACCTTTTGTTATGTTATAACTGAAGTCTTCTAATTACTTCTAATGGTGTGGCTTTAACCCGAGTCATACCTCTTGTCAAGCCCGTCCTGGCGGCCCAACTATGGTGATTCTTGAGCCTAATAGGCCCTCCCTCCCACTCTAGTGTACCAGTGGTGTGTGCAGTGTATGTTATAATCCTACTAGGTGACCACTTCACGCCCCTTCACTTTAACTTTTGGATACCACCTCCCAAGTGCCAGACTGTCTGAAACACACACAAAAACAAAACATTTGCAGAATATAAAAAAAAAAAAACACATTATCTGTGTATTTGGCTCCTGCACAGCCCTGCCGGTGGATGATGCCGAGTCTGCTGCTATTAGGTAGTTTTCCATTACTGAGGAGTGAGCACTTTTTGGTGGTCTAGTGTTTCTTTTACTAGACATCACGAGGGTCTGAGCCTCCAAAAGGGCGTTAGTGCTCTCCTATATTCATGCGAGATATGCCTGCAGTTCAGGGGTATCGTGCAGTCTTATACTCTGTGTAGGGCAACTTCTTTGTTATATATAGGTAGGTGATATGTGGGCAGATTTCACTTTTGCAATTCTCCCTCTTTGTATATCTGAGTCCTTCTTAGACTGCAATTACATTTTGTGAAAACGGCTTCTATGGCCAGCCCGGAGTCTTCTGTCACAATTGATCACGCTCCCTTGCTACAAGACCTAAACAATGTGTGACGCTATGACCTCCACCTCAGCTCTGCAATACCAGCTTAGCTTTCAGGGCTGTCTTTTGCCAACAGTGCCTAATTAGCCTCCAGCCTCCCCCTACTGTGTAGATGCGGCCCAGCGTGGCCAGATGCGGCCTGTTAAATGGGTTCAGATGATGGCTCAATTAGCTTTTGCCACTATAGCTTCAACAGGGCTTTAAGATGTGTAAGGAGCTTGGGTTGGAGTGTAAGGAGGGTACCTTAAAATGTCCTTATGATCGACGATTGTGCAGCTTACTCCCTCCGCTTCGTCATGCCACTTAAGGTCCTTTGCAGCACTGCAACCTCTCCGTGTCTGTGGCGTCCGGTGTCTATATCATCGGGTCCGAGTTGTGCGGCCAGTAAGCGATATAGTCAGAAATATAAGCTGCAACTTTTAAAGGGGATTTTTGTAGTTAGAATGCACTAATTTTTATGTGAAAACATCAGGAACCACGGAGCTTAATCAGCATGCGACCATCTCTGTTCGTGGCTAGGCTCCGCTCCCTCGTTTAATCGCGATATAGATTTTTTTAAATAAAAATAATGGATTCAGATTTAAGATAATAGATATGCTTTTAACAGGATATAGGTTTATGTAACATATACATTTATATACACATACAAAGCACAACTAAATACCATGTCACATATTACACTTAGATCATAGATGGGGCTGTTATTTTGCTCCCTAAGCTCATATGAGACTAGTATTCAGTGTATTGGAGAGTGGAGAGCGTTGAAAGGAATGCATGGTATATGAGCAGTGCAGTGTCATGGTAAATGATCAGGGCTCTGAGCTGACATGAACAAAGGGTCACCTAATAAATCATGTAACTCTAAACACGTTTATTACGGCTCTATGATGCATCCGATCTGCAGCTGGGAAGGAACGATATATGGGGTAATGTACTCTTACCGGAACCTCTATCAACAGCTGCACCAACCACTTACTGAATGGCTTCAATAAGGTGTCCTAGAGGGAAAGGTGCTGGCCGGGTGAATGTGAAGTGTAGCTGCATGATTAATTAAGCCCTCCTGCTGTACTGCCTGCTTCAAGCCTAGGAGAGATCCGACGAGCCGACAGCAGCCTCATGTAAACAGTGAATATTTTCTTGTATTATCGCTTTACTGTTTACTGTTGCGGTCTCTGCTGCATGTTTGCTCTCTGTCATACCCCTAGCCCAAACAAGCATTTGAGGGTTGCTATTAGATATAGTAAGTAAAAAGTTTTACAAAAGTATCTAATAGCAACCCTCAAGCAAACATGCAGCAGAGACCGCAACAGTAAACCGTGAAGCGATAATACAAGAAAATTTTCACTGTTTACATGAGGCTGCTGTCGGCTCGTCAGACAACTGCACTTGCACAGTGTGCATTGTTCATTCAAAATCAGAGCCCTTTAAGCACCAGTGGCACGGGAGTATGCTGAAGTTCAAAAACATAGACTCAATATCTTTTGCATGGTAAATTTATTTACTCTGTCTGCCATCACATCATTCAGTGGGAGAGGCGGGGTCACGTGACGTGGTACAATGACGTCACTGACCCCTGAATCGATTCGGATCTGCACTGCATCGATGCAGCATAGTTAACGGCTGCATCGCAATGGCGATTATTTTCGGCACCCCTATGAAACGGTGGCATTAAATATACCAAAGAGGGCCTAGATCAATACCTTAGTTGTCTACTAAAAAATATATAGTTTTGATAGGTAAAATACATTTTAAACAAACAATGCTATATTTCTGTTTAAATGGAGTGATAGCAAAAATGCTAAACATTCTCTGGTCTTTTGGGCAAGTTTTCCTCTGAAATTCCTGTTCCTTAAGGGGTTAAAGCAGAAAAACCCATAGTGCCAGGTAGCCATGGCAACTTATGATTTTCAGCTGACACCTAGAAATGTAAGCCCATGACACTGGCCTTAGCACTTTTTCTGTGCGCTCATAAATAATAGGGAAGAGAATAATGTTAAAATTGTATTTATTTATTTTTTACAGTTAAGGGATTAAATCACCGTTGTATTGTAAACTGGCCAGCTGATGAGTTCATTGGTCATTCAATGTGTTATTAACCTTAAAAGGGACATTCCAGTCAAAATTTAAATGTACATAGATGAATGACATTTTTTTATATGGAAACATACTTTTAATATACATGTACTGGCAGTATAAACAAGTTTCTCTGCAAGTGTATGTGAAGCATAGATAGATATTCTTAGCGCAGCAGCATTTTAAATACGGCAGCTGTTCATAGCACCAGTAGGGCTTGTATCACATCAGCAATTAACAAATTGAGTCTTTACCAGATGGTACAAGAACCTTAGGCTCTTTGAGCAAGTGCTGTGTTTAAAATGCTGGTGTTTACTCAAATACACTTTTGAAGCAGCTATAGCTTTCATTAGAAGCATTTATGCTAATCCATGTATATTACAAAAATGCCTCTATCCAAAACTGAAATGCATCAATGTGAATGTCCCTTTAAGGGAACTGGATACCCAAATATTGAAAGTGATGCAGCATAGCTGTAAAAAGCAGACTAGAAATGTTCACTTGAACTTCTCTATGTAAAAAAAGGAAGATATTTTACCTCAAAATCCCCTCAGTAGCCACATCCCATTGTAAAGGGACTTTAAGCAGCCAATCAGGATGTCAGTCCTGGAACTTGCAAGGGAGAGTGCATCTGGCGTATGCGCAGGCATAGTCATGTTATTTCCCTCTTCAGTTTATGGAAGAAGACTATGAAATTTCATGAGATTTCAGTGAACTCTCATAAGATCACAGTAAAGCAAAGTATGATAGCACTGATTACGCTAATTGGCTATTTTGCTTTTTCAACATGCAGATGGCAGTAGCTACAGCATAACTGTTCACATAACACACATAATTGTGAGCTGAAGAAATTTTGAGGTAAAAATATCTTCCTTTTTTACATAGAGATGTTCAGGTGATATTTTTTGTCATTCACTTTCAAGTGATTAAGCTTATGGGTACTGTGACCCTAAAATATGTATTCCCCCTCCCAGACAGCAATTTAGTATGGTCTTACAAGCAAACTCCAAATCCAATAGGAAACACCCACATAGATGGAAACAAAGAAGAGGACCTGTGTTTGAGCTGAAAAACAAAACATCTGCTGACAGTTGATATTGGGGGGATAAGTATCTTGGCATGCTCAAGCATTAATATCCCAGCATTCCACAGCACTGCAGTTAAAAAAGCTGCATTAGTTTAGTTTGTACCACATCCATGAACCATACTCTCCATCCTACCCAGACACTGGTAGATATGTTTCTTGCATTAAGAGCTATTAATCAGTGTCAGAGATTGGCTCTAGTTTTAAATCTTGGATATTTTAGAAATGCTGTGGGATGTAACAACATTAGTGTTTCAAGTCAGCAGGAAAGTAACATCAGGCAGTGTGAGGGGAGGAGTAGGGAAGTGCATCAGGTTCAAATGATTTATTAAGCAGAGGAGCTAGGCTATTTATCTGCAACCCATTTATTAACAAATGTCTTATAGTTATTGCTTGTTTATACTAGTCCACATATTTCTAATCCATCTGCTGCAAACTGTTACTAGTCTAAGACTGATCTTTTTTTTTCTTTCTAGTATGAACAAACATTAAAAAAATAAAATCCTGGCTTCTAAATTTTCCAGTTGACTCGGATTTTGAACTAATTTGTCAAGATAGAAATTGAGGTGCAAAAGCCTCTCCAAAGTCACTTTGAAAAAGATTAAATTGAAGTTGTGAGAACAGTAAAGCACAATACCAATAAAGTAGACAGACAGATATTTTTGCACCACCATTTAGATACACAGACAGTCAGGGAGAACGTTTTTATTGTATTTTAAATATTGCTCTTTTGTACTTGGTAAGACTGTGTTTGAATCAACTTTACCTGACAGCACTTGTAGACCACCTTTGAAATCACATTGCCCATGCAACCTTACATCTACTGCATAGAATGCAATACAGCAATCCTAACCATATAGAACTGCCTACTGGCTACACAAACAACCTACAAAGTAGTCTAGCGACACTACACTCTCACCAAATTCACATGCATAAAAGCATTATGTTTAAAATGAAACCCAAAATATTTCTTTAATGGTTCAGATAGAGCATACAATTTTACACAACTTTCCAATTTGCTTCCATTATCTAATTTCATTTGTGTTTTTGGAATCCTTTGTTGAAAAGCATACCTAGGTAGGCTAAGGAGCTAGCTGCACACATATGCCTGTTGTCATTGGCTTACCGATTTGTTCCGCTAGCTCCAAGTAGTGCATTGCTACTACTTCAATAAAGGATACCAAGAGAATGAAGCAAAATTAATAAACTGAAGTAAGCTGGAAATTTGTTTAAAATTGTCTGCTCTGTCTGAATCGTGAAGGAAAAATATTGGGTTTCATTCTATGATCAAAACAAAAAATAAATGGACAACCAGTAGCTCACCTTTAGTTTAGTAAGCCAAACAGAAAGTGGAGTAAAAATGACCAGAAAAATAAACAAATACCTCCAAAAAACTCCAGCTCTCTCAAACCGTCAACCAAGATCCTGTCCGATACCCACCGCTGTAAAATAAAATTTTAAAAAATTAGTACAGTGAAAAAAGATTACATAACACTAAATGACAGCATTGCACAAAAAAACAAGGAATGTGACATGCGCTGCTGCAGAGGGAAAATAATATAGTATTAACACCCACAACTGCATAGTCATTGTAACCAAAAGCTTATCAGAACAGTAGCAATCATAGCCTGTGGGGGAAAAAACATAAAATAAGAAATAAGAGATAAATTAGGATAATTAAAGAGCAAAAGAGAGGAAAGGACGAGATGTTGACCTTATGTTGGACACCCATAACTGCAAATTAGAGACACAGTAAGACTGAGTGCTACAAAGAAAAGAAGTGGCACACATTTCTGGAAAGGTATTAGAATGTGAGTGTGGCTTTGCAAAAAAGAGAATGAGCGACATCCAGAGTGACACAAAAAGTAGATTCACTGACCGTAGCAATGCAGATGAAATGACAGTCTCTATTCCATAGCACTGAAAAAAAGAGTGATAGACTTTTTGCTGCAAAGGGGAAAAAATTTAATAGAATATATAAGATATATAATAGTAAAGGGCAACTATAAAGCTGAATAATAGGATCTTCAGTTAATAAAATGCTGTAAATGATATCCTCTTATAATACAGGATATCAGATTTTGGTATATCTTTTTAAGTATCTAAATATATTACCAAAGAAATATTGTATGTTTTATGCAATCTGACTGAAAAAGGAGATTCCATTTAATTAATACTGATTTTGGCTGTGTTCCTCAATGGGGCTGGATAAGTCACTAGGATAACAAGAATCTTACAGATGTGAGGGATCACAAAAGGGTTTTTAAATTATTATTATGATGCTATTTGCATATGAAGATTAGCTGCAATAGTCAGAGATGAAGGAAGAGGGTATTAGCTTTTTTTCATTTTATTTGATATACGGCTAAGGACTACACTGCAGTCATAATGCAACATTTCTGCAGGTAATCTTTACAATATATTTGTAGAGTGACCAAAAGTGCAAGGGAGCATTTGAAATATATTGGAACCTAAATTACGTTAAAAAACCATCTTGCCCATAGAGAGCTTTAAGGGTACATAAACCATACTGAGCCTCAAAAAATGGATAAGAATCGGTCAATAAAATCCAACTTATGTGAATGCATTATCCAGTTAAAGTGACCAAAATACCATAGCAAACACATTCCTTGTGAAGACCCAAGCTGTCTTAGCAAAACAAAGGAGTAATGTCATGAAACTGATAGTGGGATATAAAATGTGCATAAATAATAAAGCAATAATAAATAAATGTGTGCATATGTTGAGTTTTATTCAACGGCTAAGCGCCCTGTTGTGGCGCGAAATGCATCAGAATCTGTCACCTCCATGGGCTTGTTTTAAAACTTCCAATAAAGTCTTTGGTTTTACTTTTGCACACAGCTTTGTTGCAGCCTTTTTTTGTGTTTTGCAATAAATGAATAATAATCCAAAGGAAAAAAGGTTTCAAAACATAACCAAAAGTACAATAATTATTTGAAAGTGATGAAAAGATAAAAAAAAAAAAAATCTGGGAAAATGCAGCATAAAGTCCAAACTTATTCTGGAGCTTAAAAAAAATATAAAAGCAGATCATCCTAAAATAAGGCTGAAAATAGGAAGTAGAAAAATTATTAAAACATCAAAATACAAAATCATGTAGAGCTGGAACTGGTGTCTCTTACCTACTACTTACAAAACCTTTTGATACATTTTCTCTGCTCACTCAAAATGAGTGTTTTTCACACAAAAAAATTGCCAGCCTGGTATTTTTATGAAGTAGCCTTGTGGTGGCAGTGTAATACTTTTCCCTATTATAACGTTTTGTGTTATTTAAAAAGGTTAATTAAGATATCCAAAGCACTAATTGCATAACTCAACATAAATTGAAGTTCATGAAAAGCTGTGCAACAAATATATATATATGTCTAGAAACATACAGTAACAAAGTGGAAACAAAGTATACTTATTTCCATAAAACACAGGGACTTCAGCACTCTTTTTAGAGAATAGAATAAATAATCAGCTCAAAAATTTAAAGTAAACAAAGTAACACTTTATTGGCAAATGCAATCAAGTCTCATGACACTATGTAGCCCCCAAGTCTGGGGATAAATAAGTGTGATAACTCAGTATGTAGTATAGGCTAGATGTAGCCTACGGTTAGTGAAGGTTCTGTGTGCAGCTGGGTGTAGTTTATCGAAATACATTCAGTTGATCAGCTGTAATTTGATCTTAATGTATCTCTTGGCACTGGGGTACACTCTGACCGGTCAGGTTTAGTTTTATACTTTACTTTGATATTTGTAAAGGTTGATCAATAGGCTTTTTTCTCTACATCTAGCCTATACTACATACTGAGTTATCACACTTATTTATCCCCAGACTTGGGGGCTACATCGTGTCATGAGACTTGATTGCATTTGCCAATAAAGTGTTACTTTGTTTACTTTAAATTTTTGAGCTGATTATTCTATTCTCTAAAAAGAGTGCTGAAGTCCCTGTGTTTTATGGAAATAAGTATACTTTGTTTCCACTTTCTTACTGTATGTTTCTAGACATACATTTTTAAAGGGTCTGCACCATTAGTTGTATGCAACTTTAAAAAGGTATAAGCAATTGTTGCACTATACCACTTCAGCCCACAAAGCTAGCAATTGCTTCCCACTTTGATGTCCTGCTCGAATTACTATTAACATACCTTGTTTATTTAGGACTTATGCCCTATACCCAAGGTCTCCCTAGTGGTCTTTTGATTCTTGTGACACTTGTATACTACCCCGAGGATGGCTTTCACACTATCTGATGAGAACTGGGAAGCAGAATTAACTGCTACCCTGTCTATGTCCAATCTGGAAGAGAGTCAGGACAAAGATAATACTCCAATTAATATCTATGGAGCATTTAAAGAATATTAAAAAAAACTACTAGTTAAGCAAGTGAAACTTAGGGCTGAGACATCAAGCCTTCAGAATTATATTAAAAATAAAATAATCCCTAGGGGTCTAAGGTTGAGACTTGATCCGGGTACCAACCTTAGAGAAGATGAAGGAGGAGAAGAGTTTATGGAAGACTGGAATTCCAGTCTTTCTGACTGCTCTATAAACCTCATGGAAAAAATGGTCAAACATAATCAAGAAAGACTTGATAAAACTATTGTAAAGTTAGATGAGTCGTTGAAACGTGTGAATAACTTTGAAAGTAATCCCAATTTTGGGAAACTTAATGATGAAAGTTGCAACATTTTGTAAATTGCAACACTGAAGGGGTGGTCTACCTGTTGTCATGTTTATGTCCCATTTTCTATGTGGGCAAAACCAAACGAGCAATCAAAGACCGCATTACTGAACACAGATGATATAAAAAACTAAAATCAGAAAAGCAATGTTGCTTAACACTTTTAGAAATTTCATAACTGTAGTCCTGACTCTCTTAGGGTAATTGGCATAGATAGAGGTATAACAAATGGTAGGGGTGGGGACAGTGATAAAACACTCCTTAGAAAAGAATGCAGATGGATATTTACGTTGGATACACAGTTCCCTAATGGCCTTAATGACAAGCTTGATATGGCTTGTTTTCTTTAAAATAACGGTACTAGCCTAACTCTAATAGAAGAGTACTCTCTTTCCAGTTATTTCTAATCACTATTAGAATTTTGGGCATATCTAGATATTCTTTGGACTATGCCAGCTATTTACAGGCTTACAATATTTAAATGTCGTTAGAAAAGCCTCTTGAACAAAGAAGTTGTAGATATGTTATTGCATTTGTTACATTATATTTTTTGCACTGGTTTCCCATTGGCAATGTGTCTTTAAGATATGTATTGATCATGTTATACCTTGACGTATGTATAAACAAATAGACAACAGCTAGAAGGCAGATGCAGCATAATTCACCTGTCAGTAGGGGCATACTATTCAAAATGCTATAAAAGGCAAATTCTTTTAACCAACAATATCCGCCCTGATGAAGCCCGTCTCACTAATGACGAGGGGGTGAAACCGGCGTCGGCATCAGCTGACCTAACAGGTGTTCCGGAGTACCGACTTCAGCACTACTTGAATCTGCTGTGAAATCGCAGCGGAATTGGAGCAAGTCACTTCCCTAGTAGGAACTTGGAAAAGTTGTGGGTGTCCAAGCAGGATCTTATCGTCATAACAGCTACCGAAGAAGGTGTAGTATGTGGAAGTTACACATCACTTGACTTTTTTGTTTATGCCTGCACCAAGCATCAGCTTTTAACACACTGATTACCAGCTTTACAGCAGTCAATCCCTGGAGATGTCTTCTTAGACTGTACGTGAAACACTAAACCGCAATATTACTAAATGCCACAGAGGCTTATATGCTCCACATGGAATGATACTAATTTAAAGGGTCTGTGTTGCATGGACTTGAAATACTCATTGCATCCGTTGCTGGCTTTTGTACTAACACAATTCTACTATATGTGTATGTTGGGGCTCTCTGTTTACTGCCTCCCTGTCAGTTTTTGTTTGGTGTTGAATACTTGTTTGCACAACCTAGATCCCCTTTATGGACATCTGCCCAGGGTATACCTCTTGTACGTACTATTCAGGCGTTCTGGTAGCAGTTGGGTGTAGTTGTGCATCCTACTATTCGATCCTAATTTCTGTATAACAATTTTCTATGCTTGGCCTTATGCATGGTTTGTGATTAACCCACTCTCATGTGTTATTTTAATAAATTGTATATGCGTTGACTTGCTATATATTGTCGATAACCTAGATCCCTTTATTGCGAACTGCCCAGGATATACCTCCACAACGGTTAGTGAAGGTTCTGTGTGCAGCTGGGTGTGGTTTATCGAAATACATTCCATTGATCAGCTGTAATTTGATCTTAATGTATCTCTTGGCACTGGGGTATATACACTCTGACCGGTCAGGTTTAGTTTTATACTTTACTTTGATATTTGTAAAGATTGATCAAGAGGCTTTTTTCTCTACATCTAGCCTATACTACATACTGAGTTATCACACTTATTTATCCCCAGACTTGGGGGCTACATCGTGTCATGAGACTTGATTGCATTTGCCAATAAAGTGTTACTTTGTTTACTTTAAATTTTTGAGCTGATTATTCTATTCTCTAAAAAGAGTGCTGAAGTCCCTGTGTTTTATGGAAATAAGTATACTTTGTTTCCACTTTCTTACTGTATGTTTCTAGACATAAATTTTTAAAGGGTCTGCACCATTAGTTGTAATGAGTGTGTGCTAAAGGAGCGCCTAATGAATAATCAGGCAGGGGGATGTGAAAATAAAATAATAGGATTAATATATGTATAAAAATGTAATCAATATATAAAAAGTGTAGTCAGCATTTATTGTTTACCACATTAGCTTGATCTCAAGCTTAATAAAAACAGTGTGTTAAAGTTAATAATTTAACAATATGATGAAGCGATATAAAAAACAATTAATAACAATTCATAACAGTTAATAACAACAATAATAAAATTAGATGTATAATACAATACAGGATGTTATAAGGTTGATCAGACCTTATAATTAGTTGTATGCAACTTTAAAAAGGTATAAGCAATTGTTGCACTATACCACTTCAGCCCACAAAGCTAGCAATTGCTTCCCACTTTGATGTCTTGCTCGAATATATATATATATATATATATATATATATATATATATATATATATATATATATATATATATATATATATATATATATACACATACACTCATTTTAGCTTAATATAAGCTTAACATTTAGCCGGGTGGTCAGTAAAATCAGACGCTTGGTGTGTCCATTACATAGTTCCTGGAGAAAACACTGTATGCTAGTACAAAGGATTCATTTAATTATGCATTTTCCATGCCAGTCACATTAGGTAGGGCCCAATAACTCTTCTTTTTACCAACTAAAAAAAGAAAGTGAAGTAAAACTAAAATAATATACACACAGCACAAGGAGGTGTGGTGAAGTGAAGTCATAACAAGCCCAAATCGGGACTCATAGCAGTCTAGCAGGAGTGCTCTAGGGGGGTCTTGGAAGTGTTAATATTTTATCACTGTTTCCCTACTGTGTGACGTATTCCCTTCTTTTTATACATATTGTATAATAATGGTTTTTTAATAAATGTCATTTTGAAAAGAAACATGTTTGGAGCAACGTTCCTGAAGCCATCTGATACATCTGTAAAGCATGCTTTCAGTACTTAGAGCTGGGTTCACAGCTCAGAAGAATGTAATATTCCTTAAAAGTGAATTAAGAGAAATTGTGATAATATTGCACTGTTTCTTTATTTCTCTCTTGCATATGATGATCTACAGAGACCATAAAAACTATTGAAGTTAAAGTTAATGTAAAGTTTAATGAATAATTGCCCAGTATCTAAAAATACTCTTAAAAACAAGGACACTTTTATTTATTAATCTTTACAATGAAGCTGATTTTTAAAATACTTACCTTTGTTTTATGGAAAGCAGAACAGATCCTCCACCCACAGCTCCTGCTGTAGTAAGCAGATCGATGACGAATCTGGCTTCCTCCAATCTTTGCATGCCCCCTTTGGCGTCCAGCTCATGAGGCACGCAACGATTGGAGGAAGCCAGATTCATCATCGATCTGCTAACTACAGCAGGAACTGTGGGCGGAGGATCACTGGTCTGCTTTCCATAAAACAAAGGTAAGTAATTTTAAAAAGAAGCTTTATTGTTAAGTTTAATGAATGAAAGTGCCCCTGTTTTTAAGAGTATTTTTAGATACCAGGCACTTATTCATTAAACTTTACAATCACTTTAAAGGACCTATATATTTATATCCTTTGGCTTGTGCATGGTGTATATTTCCTTTTACCAACGTCAATGTGCTACAAGTGGTTCTATGAAGTCACTCTTCTCTACACAATGAAGAGAAGCCATTTAATACAATATGCATTAGGAGAATGCATGGGGCATCTAAACTGACTTTTATAAACATTCTGGAATTTTACTAGAACTTTCCAGGAATTGCTTACATACCAGAAAAGACATGAGTTCCTCTTGTAGTAGGGTGAAGGTTCAGATGCCATAAATTGAGGAATCTGTAGACAAAAAAATAAAATAAATTTAAAAAAAAAAGTCAAGCATATGCAATAATATTGGCTCCAGGTACATGTAGAAAAACAGTAACTTCAAAGTAAAATAATTATAAAAGTATTTTTTGTACAGTGCAAATAAACACAAATATGCTGTAATTGGTATGCTGGATTTTGGGAGGAAGGAGTTAATACCTTGGTATCCGACAGTGTAAACTGGTCCTATTGGCATCACAGACCACATTTAGAGATAAACAACAGCAGAAGCTAAACTTTACACATTTTTCATGCCACGCTTGTTAATTCACCACGTTTGTCCTCAAATATTATAAGTACTCTGTACCAGTTGGCACACTTTGTACTTCAGCTAGAGCACACACTGCAAATAATTAGAACCAATGGTAAAATATCATAACAACGATGAAGTCCCTCTAACCGTTTGTGATGCTGATATTCTGTAAATAATGTTAAAAAAAAAAAGAATTACATAGGTTTAAAAAACAAAGTCACAGGTTTGCTGTCTTATTACAGCGTGTCCTATTGCATTGTTTAACTAAATGTAGCACATAAAAGACCACTTTATAGTAAAAATAAACAAAGATATTAACACGGCGCATTTAGAAATACTGACATGTTTTAAACAATGTGAGGTAAGGTTGGAATGGTCTTTTATATGCTTTATTTTACTAGCATGAAAGATCCAAGTCACAACAGTACGGATGTAAAGGAATCCGGACACTGGGACATTCAAGGACTGCAGTCTTGATTTACCTTTGCACAGTCAGTGACTTTACTTTGAACTCTTACCTTACCTCATTTTTGATTGAGGTTCTGGAGAGTGAGTAGCCATTCAGGTTTTTTTTTTTTTTATCACATTGTATGCTATTTGTATTAAAACTTATTATGCTATGAGGAGGTTCTTTATGCACTTTTTCTAGATTGATTGAGAATATACTGTATATATATATATATATCTTGAACCATAAACAACATAATGGCTTTGTCTGAAATAAACAGAGTTAACGAAATATAAAAATCAACAGTGCAATAACATATTCTACAAACAAATAGATAAAATCAGCCCCAGAGCAGCAAGTCACTACTAGTACCTCACAGAGCACATCTAGTAAGCCAATAACAAAAAGGTAAATGTGTGTAGTCACCAATCACTAGCTAGATCCCAGTAGTGCACTGCGGCGCCTAATCCTACCTAGGTAAAAATTTTTAACTAAGGATACCAAAGGATATCTCTTAAAATTGATCTGTCTGAATCATTAAAAGTGTATTTTTTACTAAAAACAGTTCAGTTGTTGACTTTTGAAGCACATGCAATCATTTAGTGCAGAGCAATGTGTGCGTGTGTTAAAGGGACATAAAACTCAATATTTTTCTTTCACGATTCAGATAGAGAATATAATTTAAAAAAAAGTTTCCAATTTACTTCTACTATTAAATTTGCACCGTTCTCATGTTATTCTTTGTTGAAGAGATATCTAGATACGTAGCGTGCACGTCTGGAGCACTTACATGACAGGAAAATGTGTTGTCATCTAGTGCTCTTACCAATGTATAACATTGTTACCATATAGTGCTGCAGACACGCCTGAAAAATACATTCCTGCTTTTTCAACAAAAGATAACAAGAAAACAAAGAACATTTGATAATAGGAGTAAATTGGAAAGTTGTTTAAAATGATGTGTTCTATCTGAATCGTGAAAGAAAAATATTGAGTTTTATGTCCCTTTAACACACACACACTGCTCAGCACTAAATGATTGCACATGCTTCAAAAGTCTTCAACTGAACTGTTTTTAGTCAAAAATACACTTTTAATGATTCAGACAGATCAATTTTAAGAGGCTTTGGTATCCTTTGTTAAAAAGCATACCTAGGTAGGATTAGGCGCAGCAGCGCACTACTGGGATCTAGCTAGCGATTGGTGACGACACACATTTACCTTTTTGTTATTGGCTTACTAGATGTGCTCTGCCAGGTACTAGAATAATAGTACTCAAGAGGTAGGCAGCACCACAATACACGAACACCGCACATATACACCATGCAATGCAGATATGCCCTACGGCAAGCAGAATAATACCATTGAAGAACCAGAAACGCAGACATTCAGACGAAAAATAGACACTAGGGGAAATAAACAAGCGTCACACATACAATTATATCTCTAACACACATCATGTCTGATCTCTAAATATTATCTATTTGTATATTCTCCTTGTCCCTGACACTCAATTCCACATCAAAATTATTTTTCTTGTTGCTAGAAGAATATCATTTATATTATATAATCCTACACACCCCTCTGTGTCCCTTGGAAGTGACGCGAACCTGCAATCAAGTTTTCAACATCGACGTCATTTCCTTTATGCTGAAGTTCAAGCAGGGAATCATTTCCGGTGGGGCCTAGTAAGAAGTGAGACATACGGACTGAGAGGGGTGAGATACTTAAAAATATTATACAGAGACTGGTTAAAGTATAGGGATGAGACAGTGAAAATATAAATAATCTACAGTGCAAGAGGGAATGGGTAGCCATGAGATAAATACCGAACGGGAATCAAAGTATGAGGAGAGAGAAAATGTGACGTTTTGAAACTAAAGTATAGAGAGAGCGCAACACCCAGTAGGACGAGTGTACGATTCTTACAACACCGAGGAGTGAGTGCTACTTGCAGTACCCGACCTGGTGTTTGAGTAAAAAACGAGCCATGTTTTGTTTTTTTCGGTTGACCTATAGATTGCATTGTAGAGAGTAGCCGTGTTTTGGCCTATGTGTGTGGGTTGGAAGTGTAATTATTGCTATTTCTGCTAGTGTTCTGTCAGATTGTGCTCCCTTGTCAGAAATTGCTACTTCTCAGTGCGCATGCTCTGTATAGAACACCTGTTGTGTCTGTCAGGGAGAACACAATTGGGACATTTAGACCAGTGGCAGACAACTATTTAAGGGACAGTAAAGTTAAAATTCAAGATTCAGATAGGGCATACAATTTTAATCAACTTAACAATTTACTTTTATCATCAAATTTACGTTATCTTTGTATTCTTTTTTGAAAGATAAACCTAGGTAGGCAGGCTCATATACTAATTTCTAAACTATTGAAGGCTGCCTCTTATCTCAGGGCATTTTAACAGTTTTTCACAGTTAAACAGTACTAGTTCATGTGTGTTGTGGAGTTATTTATGAGTCAGCACTGATTGGCTAAATTGCAAGTCTGTCAAAAGAACTGAAATGAGGGGGCAATTTACAGAGGTTTAGATACAAAGTAATCACAGAAGTAAAAGTTGTATGAATATAACAGTGTTGGTTATGCAAAAAAGGGATTATCTTTTTAAACAATAAACATTTTCAAGTAGACTGTCCCTTTTAATGCTTATAAGACTCCTGAATGTTCAGAAGGGTTACAACATTCTTTTAGCCTTTAAATTGGAATCACAACAAAAGTGTTTCTGGTGAAGCGTATGTGTGCATGCGCGAAACACGTCAGATAGCAAGAGTTCTACCTTACCCATCTGTTGGATGTCTCCTTGCTGAATAAAATGTTCGACTGCACTGTCTATTTGGCTCCAGTATTCCTTTCTTCTTTTGCTTGTCTGTTTGAATCCAGTGTGTTAGTGGAACAGAATTGAGATGTAGTACAAGCCTCTTGTGATGTAGACTCAGGATACATGTTTTCTGGGGATAAAAAGGCTAATTCTTTCCATTTTCTGGGCTCGAGGACAAGTATCCTCTTTTTTTCCTATATACATTCTTGCAGCACATAACTTAAACCTTGGATAGCTCCTGCTCTCTGCAAGCCTAACTTCCCCTGCTTCCTTGGTTTTTGGTCCTGCTTGGCTGATTAAGTGAAATGTAGGTTCAGTACTAATTAACTGAGGATTGCTAAAAAAATAATATACTTTATTCTACTATGTTACAGACCTTGTTTGGGGGGATACGGTTATTAAAACATATTTAATATTTTCATTAAATCCCTTTAGTTTCATTAGTAGGTATAATGTGCAAAAAGAACATGGAGTAAATATATATAATCCTTTGTTTCCATTTGTAAGTCCCACTTGAGGATATTTTTGGCAGTATTCTAAAAGTAAAACTACATACCTACTTTAACCTGACAGTAAACCAATGCATGGGCATCATCAGTGCATTGTGTCTAGTTCTCAAATTGTTGGATGTCAGTTTAGGCTTTGTCTGTCTTGGTTCGTTTGTAAAAAGTGAGTATTGAAGACATTTGTTTCCTTGCTTTTGCCACAATTCACAGAGATGTGACAAGTCTGTTGCCTTGCATGGCTGAACACATAGGGAGAATGAGAACTTTTGTTTTTTCTTACAACTGTGTGCTTGCATGTTAAAAAGCTTTTAACCTTTTCCTGCCTGATTTATAAACCTGTTTTAAGTGCTATGACAGCTGCTCTATTTTATAAGGGAATCCAATGTCTCATCTTTCACTGTGTACAGTCTATTAAGATGCCATAGGTGGTGGGGAATATGTGGTATCACTGTGCAACATAATTTTTCTGATTTAAGCATTCATTGATGTTTGCAATTCTCCCTTTCACTTTAAAGTGATATTGTAAATGATTATTTATTATAATGTATAAACTATAACTATCCCTAACTCCCCATTTTTTTTTAAATGAGAAATCATGAGTGGCTGAGAAGCTTGGTTTAGTAATCAGCAAACTATTTCTCCACAACAAATTAAATGTATTATTACAGCAGAACAATGAGAATTCTCAGTTGTGTTTCTGGCTTTTTATACTACGTGTGAGATATGATTGGTGGTATTCACATCTTAGGTCAAATTGTATAGAATATAATTTTGCTGTCTCTCCTGTTTCCCTTCAAATAATTTGTCCCTTGCTTGCTCTTTTTTTTTGTTCCCCATGTAGTTTATTTTCTGATCACAATGCCCTCCCCACGTCTCCTGGTGGCCCTCCTCCTGCTGTTGGTATCAGCCTCCGTTGCCAAGTTCCAGGAGTTTGATGATGGCGATGATGGTACTGAGTATGATGACAATGACTTTGCAGAGTTTGAGGATGCACCAGAAGACACTGCCACCCAGCGTCCTCCCCTTCAGCACCCAACAGAGGAGGAGGAGCTTGAGGAAGACGAAGATGAGGCCACAGTGGAACTAGAAGGACAAGAGGAATTTGAGGAAGATACAGAAGGACAGGTGACAGAGCAGATGTCTGTGGGTCATGGTAGCTGTGTGTAACTGAAGGCAGATAAAAGCAGTTATAGTGCTTCTTAAAGGGACATAAACACCTATTGCTTATGTGTAAAAATCATGTTTTGTTGCACGCTCCCTGGACAGACCAAAAGCAAAATCTGTCATTTGTGTTTTAAAAATTCTTCAAATTGCCTACTCCAGCTGTTTGATTTGCATGTTACTTATTTTCCTTTTTGGCCTAGTTAGGGAGCATGCAGCAAAGCACTATTTGTAATTGCGTAATCTTTTATTTTGTGTCTGATTTACTTTGTCTGTGTCTAGAGTTTTACCCTCACCCATATTTACTTTCCATTTGTTTCTCTACCACTCCAGTCCAAATTAGATGCTTTTATTTTTCTCACACTGCATTTTCTTGTCCTTTTCCCGTAGTCTCTTGTGAGTAATCATTCCCTGTTTCCTAACTCTGTACTCCTCTTGCTACTGAGTTTTTTTGTTTAGCTTATTTAGTTTTCAGTTTGGAACTTTTCCCACTTTCTAAATGTAGATTTCTTTTTCTTTTCTTTTTTTTTGTTAATTAGGGAGTACCTTTCTTTTTGGCTCTCTTCTATCTCCTCCCCTAATTTTTTTCTTTTCTTAACCCCTAGTCCTTAAAGGTATAGAAAGGTCAAAATTGAAATGTGCTTGTGTGCATTTTAATTTTAAATTGAAGCATGTTTGCATTATACTCCATTAGCAAAAATGCTTCTGGTAAAAACTCTGTTTTTCAGCATCCTGTGGGGGCCGTGCACGAGTATTCAAACACTACACCTTCTCAGTGTGTCAGCAGTGGCATATGACATAAATACAGACACACTACACGCCACTGAAAAATAGTAATAACAATTGAACACCAGTTAAAGGCATAGTAAAGTACAAAAAAACTTAAACCCAGTAGTGCACTGCTTTTCTGGAGCTGACTTTTTAACTGTGAGTTGAATCACTTTGCAGGGGTTAAACATATTGCTATATGCAGTCAATAGTGCATTCATAAAATTCCCCTACACATTATTATATTTTCTATTTGCTCTTTGTCCCTTTTAAGCAGTGCAAATATGTATTTAAAAAATCCCTTTAATTATACTTTTGAATTGAGAGACACACTCTCCTGTCACTCTGTGTGTGACTCACTATTGGGTCATAGGTATAGCTAATCACACCTCTCTGCCAACAGGAAGGGGACACTGATAATGAACCATATGATGATGAAGAATTTGAAGGCTATGAGGACAGACTGGATACTGGAAGTCCCAACAAGAACAAAGAACCCATCACCATTGTAGACGTATGTATTCTCCATGATACCCGGTCACACAGTGTGCCACTCGCTCTCGTCATGAAGTCATTGTAACATGCAAACACAGTGATTTCTGTTCTAACGTCCCACAGGTACCTGCTCACTTGCAGAACAGCTGGGAGAGCTATTATATGGAGATCCTGATGGTAACTGGCCTGCTGGCTTACATAATGAACTATATAATTGGAAAGAACAAAAACAGCCGTCTTGCGCATGCTTGGTTCAACTCTCACCGGGAGCTTTTGGAGAGTAACTTCTCCCTTGTAGGTGAGTTATTACTATCTCTAAGGGATTCATATATTATACAGCTGATTAATTTTTGATCTTTGTTTGGCGCTAGGCCATAAAAACCCCGAAAGGTAAATAATTTAAAGTTTGTAACTTCATCTCTTCCAGTCTCCCAAAATATGTAGTTTTAAAAGTTAGATGCAGTTTTCAGGGCCGGTAGAGGTCAAATATCTTGCAAAGCATGACTCAAGGGTACTGGTTTTCAAACCTGCCCTCAGGTCTCCCTAACAGGCCATATTTGCAGAATTACCTTGGGTGAGAGCAGGTTAGTTATCGTTAGTAACCATGTTTTCTAATCGGCTGATTATTTCACCTGTGCTCTAGTTCAGATATCCTCTAAATCTGGTCTGTTAGGGAGGCTTGGGGACAGATTTGAAAACCAGTGCTCAAGGGCTATATTCCAGGCTGTGTTCACTTTTGGCTGAACACAGTCATATTCAGTCTGCTGCTGTATGTAACATGGTTGTAGCTTCCATTATGGATCTACTTGTCTACAAATCAGCTTTATTTCAGTAAAAATCAGTGTACAAGGAGTGGAGACACAGCTCCTTTTGAGTATACAGAGGCTGATTTTTTTTCTCCAAACAAGGAACTCTTACTCACATCGCATATCAAATATGAATGTCCGCCATATGTGATTGTGAGTTATCCTATGTATATGAAGATTAAACAATCTATAAAATTAATAACAACCTTAAAGGGCCATAATACCCAAATGTTTAAACACTTGAAAGTGATGCAGCATAGCTGTAAAAAGCTGACTAGAAAATACCTCCTGAACATCTCTATGTAAAAAAGAAAGATATTTTACCTCAAAAGTTCCTCAGTAGCCACCTCCCATTGTAAAGGATTTCTAAGCAGCATTTTAGTGTGTCTGTCCTGGGACATCTGAAGGGATGAGCATCGTGCACTCTCATATTATTTCACCAATCAGGTAAAGGAAGTTTACAATGAAATCTCATGAGAGTCAAGTCAAATCTCATGAGATCACAGTAAAAGTTCATGACCTCAGCACTGCTGATGCTGATTGGCTGCTGTTCATTTCTTAATTTTTTTAAATTTTTTTACCTGCAGCTGGGAGCAGTTGAGTATAACTTTTTACACAGAACTTACTCTGCTGAGCTGAGGAGATTGTGAGGTAAAATATCTTCCTTTTTTACATAGAGATGCTCAGGTGATATTTTCCTGTCAGCTTTTTACAGTTATACTGCATCAGTTTCAAGTGATTTAGCATATGAGTATTATGTCCCTTTAATAACAGTGAGCAAACATACATTCAACGGATACGGATTATTGGTAAACATCCGTTAGTTGGAGCGTTGGTACCATGCTGTTCCATGCCAATCATATAGTTATACCTATTGGAATATCCCCTTTTCTTTATTGTGGTAATGTAATGTTCCCATAATGAGGTTATTTCTGCAAAAATGTGCATTGTGTCGTGTTTTAGGTAGTGATTTTCTTCCCACCTTATTAATTCCGATGTTTTTAATATCCACATATATTTGTGGGGGGTGTCTTTACTTTTCCAATTTTTGGCTATTAGAAGTTTAACACTGTTCGTCATTATGGTAAATAATTTTAGAAATGGTTTGTATTTTAAAGGGGGCGGTTTATTCAAAATCCATATTAGGGGATCTAGCGGGAACCGAGATTCTAAAATTATTTCAATTTCTTCAATAATCTGTCTCCAGAATGTCTGTAATGTCGAGTACCACCACCACATATGTGCCATATCGCTACCCACACGTCCACACCTCCAGCATTTATTATTTGACTTGTGGAAAAGTTTATGAAGTCTACGGGGTGTGTAATACCACCTATGTAGTAGTTTGAGGTTTAATTCAACAATACTTACAAAACTCGAAGTCTTCATGGTGTGTAGGAATATTTGTGAGCATGTCTGAGGGAGGATTATTTTGCCTAGGTCCCTCTCCCAAGCTTCCATATATCCCAATGCCTGTCCTGGTGCACACAAATAATATTTTAAGCAGTTCAAGTAAGCAGTTAAAATATAGAGAGTAAGGAACTCTCAGAGGCAGGTCCCCTGACGTGTTTCACGGTCACGCTTCCTCAGAGAAGATCCCCTCTGAGGAAGTGTGACAGTGAAACGCGTGTAGTGGAGCTTTAGCTTGCTCTCACTACCATACGTATTACCCACCCGTGCAGTTCACTACCAACATATGGCATTAAGTTAGTGTGTCATAACTTATGAGCCAATATATTATATCAGACAATTATACTATGTCACACCTATTTAATTAGTGGTCGAGTTGAAGTATTTTTATTTTTCGTGTGTCTGTATTCTGTGTTAATAAATTGAGATTATGAATTATTACATTTAATTCACCTAGTCTTATATTTACATGTTCATACACCAAGCCATAATTTAATCTTAGGGGCTAGCACTCTTTTTCATGTTGCTCTTGCAACTCATACTTTATTGCTTCCCTATAATGTTCTAATACATTATCTTTGTTTTTATCTTTTTGTGAGTATGATGTTTCTTTTCTGTATGTTATTTATAGAATTATTTTTTTTACCTTGTTCATATTTTTGCTTTCAAAATACAATAAAGTATGTTGCTGATTCTCATTGCAGTAATACAGTTCTATACTGATGGCATTGAGTTTTCTAGTAGGAGTTTGCTTCTAATGGTCTCTGGTTCTTATTACTCCAGGTGATGATGGGACTAGTAAAGATGCAGTGAGCACTGGGAAACTAAACCAAGAGAATGAGCACATCTACAACCTGTGGTGCTCTGGACGACTTTGCTGTGAAGGGATGCTCATTCAACTCAAAGTGAGTGACAAGAGCCAGTAAAGCTTTAGAATTAGTTCAGCGTGGGGGTATTAGTACTGATCCAACTTTTGTTGATTAGTATGTTTGGTTAGATCATGTTCAGATAAGGATGTGTTTGTGATAACTGATATAGGAGTGTTTTTTGTTTATTGGAGGAGGTAATTAATGTTGATTTGACACATGACAATGTATTTTAGGAGGATTGTGGGTAGAACTAATCCAAGCAGTCATACGCAGTGATTAGCTAATTGGTAAGGTAATTGAGAGGTAGGGGATTACTGCTGATCCAGATTTTGTTGTTATGGGCACAAGTTCAGTACTGGTCATTCTCATAACAAATAATTGATGTTATGGTCGGTCACAGTATATTAAAATTCTATTCTTTGCTGTGCCCCCTTTTCATGTAATTTAGCTCTGAAAACTGAGCAATCTAATTCTTAGGCCTTTGAAATGCATCCTGATGACTTATCAAGGCTAACACTTCTACATATTGGTCCCTAGTTCACATTAGAAAATAACTGCAAACTGATGCATTTTATACTATCTTTATGACAGTAACTAATATTGATTGTTGACTAAATCCCAGATTTGCTTCTCCAAATAAGTAAAATGGTGGGTGGGGTTGGTCATCACTGTGTGTACACATCCAATGCCAACCACTGTTCTAATATAGGCTCTCAATTGTAAGCATGCTTTTTGCATGGAACATGCGTGTTGATCGATACATGCATTATTGCATGTTTTTAGCTCTGGCTGTGTAAACATGATGCTGGTCTCCGCATTAAAAAAAATAGAGGGACAATAGCAGCATACTACCAGTTTTTAAGTCCCTTCAAATTATTGCTAGTATTGGTCTTTTTCTAGTGTAGATATTTTTAAAGTTTCCTTTTGTCACAGGTTTTTTGGGTGTTTGTTCATGTGTGCATTGAAATTGACATGTTTAGTATCATATATTATGACCTTGCTAGTATTTTATCATTTGTTTTCATAAACCTCTTCTGTTTCTTGCAGTTTCTCAAGCGTCAGGATCTGCTTAATGTTTTGGCTCGAATGATGCGTCCAACTTGTGACCAAGTGGTGCGTAAATCCTGCTATCCTAGAGCTTCCTTATCTCTATACAAGACACTGGTTCTTACCTATGTTACGTAGACCAGAATCTTTGATGCATTACTTTTTTTATGTTGGCTTCTCTGAGGAGAAGTGGATACCCAACATCCATTAGAAACACTAAATATATATACAATACAGTTCCCAGATAGAACTGTCATCCAAAATAGTATTAACAAAACAAAGAAGGTCTAGGTGTTTACTACTTAGCGTCTGTGCCTTCTGTATTTTTTTTTTTTTTTCATTCATATATGTAACACTGAATAAGACGTACTTCTTTGTGCATCATTTCACAGCGGGCTCTTCCTTTGTTTCTGTATCACCCTACTGAGATTGGGTGATGTCACATGGCAATTGCCTGTATATCTTTGTATATTGGTGACACACCATGTCACATAAACCCTACTTCTCCTTTTAATTCTGTTTCTCATGTTTAAGTACCAAAACTCCCTTGTGTCTGTTTTACTTTAACAGTAATGCTTGATTTCACCTTTTCAGCAAATAAAAGTTACAATGAATGAAGAAGATATGGACACCTATGTATTTGCTGTAGGGACTCGGAAGACCCTGACAAGGCTGCAGAAGGAAGTGCAGGACTTGGTATGTGTATGGATATTTTAGATGCAAAGACATCTATTCTATGACTGTGGAATATGAGATTGTGTTTTGTTTAGCTTCTGTAGAATCCACACAGAAATACTGTTCTAGATGTAGATAAAATATCACTAACAGGATCTCTAATGCAATCCCACTTTCTGATCACCTCCCATACTATAGCTTTATACATCTAGTGAATATACTTTCCAGCAGTATTAAAAGCTGTTTACTGCAACTGAACATGTCTTGCCAAAATTCATGGTTGATACCATTTTCTAGAAGTCTTAAAAACTTTTCATCTTAGTTCTGTTACAAAATTTACTTAGTTCTCTTGGTATCCTTTGTTGAAAGGTAGATTTAGGAGCAGCAATGCACTACTGGGAGTTAGCTGATGATTGGTATCTACTTCCAAATGTAGCTGAGACTAGAACTCCCAGTATAGCAAATAATAAGTCTCAATGTCACGGTGCCAGCAATTAGGGGAATTTTTACCAACTTCCCCAAGCATACAATACAATAGCCAAATATGGTAAGCTGCACTACTAGGTAGAAAAAAGGAAAACCTTTATTGAGCCATTGAATGAGTGCAGCATACTTATTTTGGTAATTGGTATCTATGCCCATATGTGTTTTGTCATTGGCTTACCAGATGTGTTCTGCTGGTCCCATTAGTGCATTTTCAGGGGTAATCACATGGATCTATGCAAGCAACAGTGCAATAATAAAATCCTTTAACACATTAGAGCATTTATTTTTTGCACTTTTATGACCCTATAAACGCGAAAATTTTACAGTGAGACTATGACTTGCACATAATTCTGAAACGGACTATTTCTCTCTGCACAATATGACTTTTTAATGAGACTTCACAGGGAGCTTTACAATGTGACCCTGGCCTGCATTTAACAACAAGATTGCTTTGTGACAAGCTTATGCCCTGTTTCTCCCATGCAGAGTGAGTTCTGCAGCGACAAACCCAAGTCTGCAGCTAAGCTGGGTCTTCCAGAGTCTATGGCTGTCCTGTCTGAAATGGGGGAAGTGACGGACGGCCTTCTGGACACCAAGGTGACATTTTGTACTTTCCTCTTTGTTCTGTTTATCTTTGATATTATTTATTACTACCCCTTCTATTTTTAATATATTCGCTCAACTTGATCATTTTTGTTTTTCTTCTTGAATTATTTTATCCCTCCCTTATTTTCTCCTTTAATTAATACTAGTTTTTTCTTTCTACCTTTCACAGATGATTCACTATCTAAGTCATTATGCTGATAAGATTGAATCCATTCACTTCTCTGATCAATTCTCTGGTCCAAAAATTTTGCAAGAGTAAGTAACATGTTACATATTTAATTTTCCGCTGAAGCAGGGGCGGACTGACAAGTCAGGCAATTCGGCCCATGCCCGAGGGCCCCGCATCTTAGAGGGCCCCTCTGGCTCGCCACCACTGCAGGCAGCAATAAAGATTTTATTTTTTTACATTTAAAAAATATTTTTTTTTTGGCTGTGAACTTTTCTGGGGTCGGGGCAGTTGTGCACCTGCACTTTAGAAATCCAGCCTGGTGTTGTTTAGTGCCTCTGCAGTACACAGTAAGTAATCACTCAGTTTCAGTAAAAGAGCCATGGACATTTAACTGCTCTGCAGTTGTTGTTGTTGTTTGTTTTTTTGTTTTTTTTTTTTTTAAATTCCTCTCCCCTCAACTTGTGCTGTGTTATTTAAACTTTTTATGGCAGGGGCCCAGCCACCGCTATCTAACTAATAAATCGGGTGCTGCAGAGACGCTGGCAGCTGCAATTTACATTCTCCCTGGTATGTGAACTTAATCCTACAAGCTCTGCACATAAAACAACGTGCAGAGCTTTAAGGGTTAAGTTCACTGTGCAGAGAGAGTATAAATTGCAGCTGCCAGTGTCACAGTACAGCATCTGCTTTAATGCTAGCTAGATAACCGGTGTAGTTGCTGATTGATTTGATTAAATTATTAAGAGTTTTACCTTATTTTTTTATGTCATTTAAACAATTGCCACCAGCATCTGCCTAGCACTTAATTGGAGTGAGTTTCTATTTGTAATTTTGTGAAATATTTCACAGATTGTTACCTAATTAAAAAAATATAGTAAGCAGGTAATTTGCACTATTTTCTAAACAAAATATGCATTGTAAAACCTAAAGTCCTTCAAACTCATTTTTACTGTGCATATTATATATGTAGACAAACACAGAATTACAAAAGATACAAATGCAATGTTTTGTTTTTAATAATTTGAAAAGGTAATGTTGTTGGTAAAACTTGCATTGTTTTGCAGTCTGCGACATAGCCTCTTTTATATTGCTTGTGTTGGCTCTTCTGTTGCAGACAATTAAACTTTGCTTATCTATATGCCTTACACACATGGGTACCAACCGAGGTTTTCCAGGGGGGAAGGGGGAGTTTAACAATGCCCAAATAAAACAATATAGGTGGTGTTCTATCTTTACAGTTGTGATATAAAGTGTAAAAAAAATCCATGTGGGCTGGTTTGCCGATTTTGCCACATGTGCAGCTGTTCACCACATCACTGTACATGTCCCAATACTAACATCCTGCGTGCATCAGATATATATATATATATCTATATATATATCTCAAACATCCAGATTAAGTGCACTCACTGCTACAGGGCCACATCCGCCAGGGTGCTGCCTGCAGTGTATACAGTTTCTCCTACAGGGAGAATAAATACGCCGCACTCACCGGTCTTCAAAGCAAGTCCAAATTTTAATAGTTCCTCACATCAATATCGGCATAGTTATGTAGTCCCAAACGTTTTGGTACCTTTCTCTCTGGCAGTTGAATGACCGTAGTGGTGATGTAGGGGTATCTGTATATTCTTCTCTCTCCACTGCTTTCTTCTGGGTTTGCTATTTGGGTCCTTTACTACTTTAAGCGCCAAAACACAGGATTCACATTTATATGCAAATACTGACTTTTCACCCCAGACTTTAATTTTCTCTAAACCTGCCCTGGTGTCAGTTATCTGAGAGAGTTTTATCATTATATTTAGTATAGACGCATACTTATAGGTTAATGCATCTCTTATTTAAAAGGACATTCCGTTTAAAACTGGAATGCACATGGGGTACATTCCACTTTTGAATAAAATCATTTTTGCAATATATGTATTAGTAAAAATGCTTGTAATAAAAGTTATTGCTGTTTCAAGAGTGTATTTAAGTATGCTCCATGCACCAGCATTTTTAAATACTTGCTCAGGCAGGCTAAAGTGCTTGTATCATCCGGTAATTACTCAATTTGTTAATCCAGCCCCACTGGAGATTGGAGCAGATGCGATATTTAAAATGCAGGTGCACTGAAACTTTCTAGCTATACTTCATGTGCAGATAAAAATGTTAACACTAAAATAGAGATACATTTTACTAATATATGTATATTGTAAATATGTTTCTGTCCAAATATGTAGTTCATCTATGTGCAATTCAGTTTTGACTGGATTATCCCTTTTAAAGGGAATATATTATCTTTAAAATGAGATCATGTGCCCAGTTAGATAAGAAATTGTCAAATTTTTTTTTTTTTTTTTTTAAACTTTTATTTATAACCAATAAAGGGTGCAAAGTTACAAGTTGCATCATCGGCCCACCTCGCAGGGTGAGCCAAAAAAAAAAAAGAGAAGCAGATATAACAATACAAGCAGTTGTGATTTCATGCAATAATATATATGTAGCTTTGAAATTTACCATAGGTCGATCTAATAGATATCAGCGTGCACCACAATATTGGGGTTTTTAATATTATTAACAAACAACCAAACAAACAAACATAAAACAGGGGAGGGGGGAGGATGTCAGGGGAGAAGGGCGGGTAGAGTGGTAAGGGATGGGGGAAACACAGCAAGTGTATACAGTCATATAAAGCACATTCCCGCGTGCCTCACACAGCAATCCATGGCACAGCGTGTTAACATTGGTACAATATTAGATCAGTAATAGTGTTGGACTATTTATATTGGTGAAGACTTTTTAAGTTTATGGTATATCATATTGCTCATGAGAAATGTTAGAAGAGAAGTGTGTGTACTTCAGGAGAGTGAGTATTAGCAAAATAAAGTAACATTCCAAAATTTCCAAACATTAGAACAGTAAACACAACTACGAAAGTGTAACCTTCATAATTCAAACATGCAACTGTGCGGTCCTCAGACAATATAAATTTAGCTGGTAGGCCATGTGAGTTCAATGAGAATGAGAGGGTCTGTAATAAAAGCTACAGAGAAACTGTTGGTATAAAATAAGGACACTTGATGCGTTTGCTGACATTTTGGGCAGAATATAGAGTTGGCATTTATACCTAATAATAAGGGCAAGGGCTAGGCCCGTGGAAACATTAGAACGGTAACGTGCTGTAGTCATGTAGGGGTTGATTTTATTCAGCTGCTATAATTAATGTAGCGACCTGTGTCACCCAGCCCTGATACGATACTAGTGCTCATGGGAGACGTTAAGAGGGAAGTGTATGTACCTCAGGAGAGTAGGTATTAACAAACTACAATAACATTCCGTGATTTCCAGATATCAAAACAGCCAACAAACTACTAAGAGAGCTGCAGGCATACAGTGGGGGAACTTGATAAACATGCTGACATAATTAGACAAAATATAGGGTAGATACTTATATGCAATGCCAAGGGCAAGGGTTAAGCCCACAGAACACCAAAGCAGTAACGTACTGCAATCGTGTAGGGGTTAAGTTTATTCAGAATAATGTGGCAACGTATGTCACCCAACTCTGATATGATATTAATGATAATATATACATTGCCAGTCTAGTCTGGAAAATATTGCAATGGTTTATAGAATGAAAACAAACAAATGGCCAGCTCCCAATCTAGTTCATATGTTTCTGCAAAGTTAGAGGGCAGTGGAGAGATTCAGTGCATGTCTAGTCATGACTGGCCAGGCTTAAGTAACATAGCTGTTAAGCAGGGATTCGTGCAGGTTGGTAGATTTCAGCAGGGTTACAAAGTAGAATCAAAGGCCTCTCTAATTTTGTGTATTTCTAATCATGGTACGTTCTAAAATGTGCAGATCAACATTGGCGAGCAATAAATAGTGCATAAGTGTCCTAGAGGACGGCATGTGTGTCAAGATTCAACACCCTAGATCACCCAGAGTAATGTCCCGTTAAATAAAGGTAGAAACTGGGCACCTTTAATGTGAGAGGTAACTACATATACAATGACAGGCAGTTCAGCATTTACTTCCAGATGTTGACGGCATAATAAGCAAGGTATAGTAAGGCATATAAGTAGATAGTCAGGCCCTTTTAAATCATAGTATCAATTAATATATACTCTGCTAGGTTTTGTGGGTAAGATTTTGGCGTAAAATCTATCTTTATGTCAATAGCCAATTCAAGGTTATGCCTGATGTATGTATCTCAGAGAAAACATAAACTGTAGTTATATTAGGGAAGCTTAGTTGCGACCTGTTATACTGCATGAGCACCATCTGCAGTGACTATTAGTGACCAGATCTACCTTTGAGGTGCCGTTTCAGAGGGGGGTCTCTCAGTGTGCATTCAATACAACAGACGGTTAGCAAACCTAAAATAATAAAGTTACAGCAAACCACATATACAGCAGTAACACGCAGCAGAACCAAATCTACATTTCTATGGTGTGAAGCGAGTTATGGCAACTGCTATTCAGTAGATATATTTATGGGGTGAGAATAAATTATTTAAGTTAGATATTCTACAGACAGACAGAACCATACACGTATATAACATAATACACACAAAAGAACAAGCCCAGTCGAGGCAATTACTGACTAACAAGTTTGCATTAAAGTTGTGTGGTAACCCCAGTCCATATAACCACTCCGCTATTCATTTAGCAAGAGACGTGTACAATGTGGAACTAATGGACTGATAGCAAACATGCATGGATATTGAAGTGAGGTTGTCAAGGTCCACATCGCACTATAAGACTTTAGATTTGATATTTTTCCATGAGTAAGTAGGTTAACTGTGGATTCGCATTATCAAAACGGGCTTTAAAGAAACCGGAATGTCTGCAGAGTCAGATACTGTTTTCCATTGAAGCATATGTGTCACTGCGAGTTCTAAGTCAACAATTATGATTATAAAATGCTGATTTTTGCAGCGGGTCACCTCTTATGAGAACGCAGATAGGTAAGTTGACCCGGCTTTAACCATATATTCAGCCGATGCCCATTGACATGCGAGTATTCTTTACAGAGACCTCTCTCTGAAAACTGGGGCTATCGGTGTTAGCGGTCAACTCCGGTTCAGGTACGTAGGCTAGCTGAGACACTGATTGTGGTCCTTGGCGCTGCACTCCGCTATATTCCACTTGGCCAGTATGCTGATCGGTTTTGCCGGGTGAATATCTTATCAGGTTGTCGGCATAAGAGCAGGACTGTGAACGACCTGTGACACAGACTGCAAAGCCGTGAGCACCCCCCTTTCCACAGCGTGCAGGGAATCTTGAGGTCCGGTGTATCTTTGTTGAAATGAATTTGGGGTGAGTCAGTGTTTGGAAGATAATTAAGTCGTCTTTTCTCCCCTCTGCCAACCTGACTAGATGTTTTGGCTGGAGTAGCAGGAAAGGGGAATATGGCCCCTCCGCCTGTGCCGCAGTGCCGGTGTCCAAAATGCCTTCACTCTGAAAATTTGGTGGAGGCTGTAGAAGTGCAACTGGACAAGTGAGTATCGCATTGGTGTATTCGGGTGCGCAGAGCTCTCGCACTTCACAGAGGAGTTCCCCCATAGCTGTTGTTAAGGAATCCAATATTGGAGTAAAAAAGTGTATTAGGGCCTCGGTAATGTGCGCCATCTTGTACAACAGATTGTGCACGTCTGCAAGTCCACAAGTAAATTTCAACTTTCAATGCCTTCACGGAGGCCAGGAGTTGTGACGTCCTGATCCCAATGTTTTCCCGGGCACAGATATTGCCAAGGGAGGTATGGATGGCTAGAGATTTTACCACGCTGCACTCAAAATCAGGATTCAGTCACGGAGCCTTGTGTAGCTGTGGCCATCTTGGTGAGCCGCCTACCGGACAAGAAATTGTCAAATTTTATATCAGTCAGGTGATACATAAAGGGACCATAAAATTAAACTTTTCATTAATTCAGACAGCACGCAATGTTATACAAATTCACAATTTACTTCTAATATTTAAAATTTGCTTTTCCTCATTAATATCTTTAAAATAATACCTAGGTAGGCTCAGGAGCATCAATACACTACTGAGAGCTAGTTGGCGATTGGTGGATACATATATATGCCTCTTGTCATTGGCTCACCCAATATGTTCAGCTAGCTCATAGTTCATTTCTACCACTGAGCCTACCATGGGTTACTATTTAACAAAAGGATACCATAAAAACTAAGCAAATTTGATAACAGAAGTAAATTGGCATATTGTATAAAATGGCAAGCACTATCTGATAAGTTTAAGGGCTGTTTTTATCTTCAAAACCAGACTCCAGCTGTTCTCCACCAATATACTCGACAATCTGTGATAGGCACAATGATGGGGGTAACACAATGTCCCACCTAACAGCACTACCTTAGCCATAATGTTTATCTCATGATGTATATTTTTGATAACTAATTAGTAATTTTACCGCTTGGCTGCCAGTAACATACAAATCAACGATTATACCTCTTTAGCTGCCAGTAACAAGTAAGTGATTTTAATCCCTTGTCTGCCCTTACTACTCTCTGCTCCATACTTTAGTGCATTTAGGCATGGAAAAAAAAATTTGCACTTGTTAATTTACAATATTTAGTTCTTATTAAAAATATTTAAGGAAAAAATTGTCTCTTTATATGGCAATTAAAATCATGGTGGGGGAGGGGCAAGGCAGGTGGGAGGGACAATAGGTTAGAGGGGCAGAGAAGGTAGGTTGGTGGAGCAAAGAGGAGGCGGGGGGCCCTGCCACACTTTTTTGCTCAGGGGCCCTGGTTGGTCTCAGTCCACCCCTGTGCGGAGGTAACAAGCTGTGACAAATCAAACAGTAAGAACATAAAAGTCAGAAGCATTAAAAAAAAAAATAGTAGTTTATTCCTGTATTTATTTTGTAATAGTTAAATATTTGCAGTAGTCTTTAACATTTATATAAAAGACGGTGTGCTCTTTTAACCAAATAGTAGTATTGAATGGGCTGTTCCGCCAAACTACTTCTGCAATCTAGTCTGATCATAGCATTTAGTATAATAACTGGCAGTAATTAAAGGGATAGGTCAAAATTTAAATGTATGTGTGGGTGCATTTCAATGGGAAAAATAAGCATTTTTGCAATATACGTACATTAGCAAAAATGCTTCTAGTAAAAGTTATTACTGGTTTTCTGCGACATACACACATATCCTGTAAGGGCCCAGTATGCAAACACCTTACCTTCTCACAGAGTCAGTGGTGGCTTGTGTGACACAAATTAAGTCTTCACAAAAGCAGTACACACCATCTTTAGCTCTCTGAGCTTGAATACTGGTGCACATGCCCTCACAGGATATGTGCGTATGCCGACGAAAACCAGTAGTAATTTTTACTAGAAGTTTTTTTGCTAATGGAAGTATATTACAAAATTGTTTTTTATTTTCACATTGAAATGCATTTATGCACTTTTCAATTTTCACCTTTCTATCCCTTTAACTAAACTGTGTTGTATCACTAAGATTTCTAATCATACTTTAATGTGTACTAATGCGAAACGGTCTTCCAACAATGATTTACTTTATACATACTAAAGCCACTTCATTAAACTCTAATGCAGGCAGAACTTAAACATAAAACATGACTTGGAGACATTAAATATATGCTAGATAGAATGAAGCATTAAAAGAAAAGACTAGTCTGAGAATATGTAAATGCATTTTTTAAAGTTTCATTAGTTGTTTAAATTGTGACAAAATAAGTGTAAAGTTTTAATGTCTATAAAACAATGGGAGCTGTCATGTTGTAACTTAGGTTGCTTTCTCTGCTGTGGCTAATTAGGGACAGTTTTATAAATAGGTCACTGGAATGTGCAGCCAATGACTTTGTGGAATATAACAGTGTTCTGCACTTCCATTTCTAACAGAACCTGAAATGCTCGCAATTTCAGAATAGAATTACTGGAAAAGGTGACACAATAAATAATGAAAGTATATTGCAGAGTTGTTGTTTTTTTTTTTATATATATATATATATGCGATTTATCATTTTATATCACCATCTCAAAGTGTTTAAAGGGATAGTATAGTCAAAATTAAACTTTCATGATTCAGATAGTGCATGCTATTTAAAGCAACTTTCTTATTTACTCCTATTATCAATTTTTCTTCATTCTCTTAGTATCTTTATTTTACAAAGCAGGAATGTAAGCTTAGAAGCTGGCCCATTTTTTTGTTCAGAACCTGGGTAGCGCTTGCTGATTGGTGTCTAAATGTAGCCATCCAACCAGCAAGTGCTACCCAGATGCTGAACCAAAATGGGCCGGCTTCTAAGCTTACATTCTTGCTTTTTAAAACAAAAATACAAAGAGAATGAAGAAAAATTGATAATAGGAGTAAATTAGAAAGTTGCTTAAAATTGCATGCTCTATCTGAATCATGAAAGTTTATTTTTGACTAGACTATCCCTTTAATGTCCCTTTAAAAAGTATCTTTCTTTGCTTTTGCTCTAGTTCACTGGTTTTCAAACCTGTCCTCAGGCCTCCAAGAGGCCACGTTTTCAGGATTAACTTGGATGAGAGCAGGTAAAATAACTGTGCTCCAATTCATACATCATCCTGTTAGGGAGACCTGAGGACAGGTTTGAAAACCAGTGCTTTAGTTTAATTATCAGTGTTGTTGCAAACATAGGAATGGACAGAAAAAAAAATCAGATTGATTTGGGATTTACAATTAATTCAATTTTCCCATGTGGGTTATCTTTAAAACTTTTTTGGGATTTGTATTTCTTTCAATACAAGGAAAACATGCATCAGAAAAGAAGTCTGCTTTTGTATTGTATTATTCCAACCTTATTTACATGTTTGATAACTATTCTCTACTTTCTAGGGAAGGGCAGCCGCTCAAATTGCCGGACACCAAGCGAACTCTTATGTTTACGTTTAATGGTAACTATATTGATAACTGGGCTTATTTGAGATACACCATAGTATTGAGAAGACAGTGCCTATGTCTCTAAAGCTTTCTGGTTTGTTGAGATTATCAAATACGTCTCAGTACTGAGGGGTGTCTTAAAGAATTTTGGAAAGGCAAAGTTTAATGTGATAGCTGTTTATCTATGAAAGTGGGGTCCTGGGTTTAAAGGAGACACATACATTACAATATTATACTCGTGTTTTTTTGTGATTTTCTCTCCATGCCAGAAGTTTAATAATCATGCTATAGACTTGACCCATTGTTTGACGTTTAAAAATGCAATATCCTTGTTGTTGGGAAGTATACAAGGGATGATAACATATATGGTGGCCGTTGTGTGCATAAATGTTGGAAGAAAGTTATGGTGCATCATTTATGAGGATACATTTGTAAAGACTTAAAATCTGTTTCAAAATAGGAATTGTCAGAGGACCATAAAATACAGAACTACATAACCAACAAAAACACATTAAAACGACAATACAATAGCATTTCATCTGAATTTTAAATTGATGGCCATTAGCCAATAACAGCCCTGTATACACTATAAACTCTTGCACATAGTGCCTTAAAATGTCCATATAAAAAGACGGTGCAAAACGTAGTAATGGAAGTAAAATAGAAAGTCGCTTAAAAGTGCATGTTCTATATGAATCCTGAATGTCTAATTTTGAGTTTTGGGCCCCTTTAATATAGAGTCTGTATATAATGCTGGTTGCTTAAAACCAACATTTACTCCAGCATACAAAACAAAGCTACAGTGTTTGTCTTGTTTCCCGTTCCATGCGCTAAGCAAGTATGTGATTGTGTTTTTATGGTTTACAAAATGGACATTTGACACAGCCAAAATATGGAAAATATCAATAAGTAGAGGAGATAATAAATAAATAAATAAATATATATATATATATATATATATATATATATAACACAACCTTAGCACTCCCTGTAATGGGTGCAAATACCTTGCACCCATTTTTTTTTTCAACAAGGATGTTTACACTTTATTCACATATTGTGGTACAACTCACATCCAAATATATCCAACGTTTCGGTCCTCCACCTGGGACCTTTATCAAGGAATAGAGATATATATATATATATATATATATATATATATATATATATATATATATATATATATATCTCAAACATCCAGATTAAGTGCTCTCACTCAGCTAGACATTCACGATTGGGGCAGAGATAGGACAGGTTGGGGTTAATAGATTCTTATGCACTGTTTTTAATATTTTCAGGTGATCGTTTTGTGATATATGCCAAATGTTTTCTCCATTATTTCCACACAAGGATTCGGTTTATATGATGGAATATTTAAGTGGTAGTTCAAGTAGAGGTCTGAACAATAGATTCCTTCAGGTATCACACTCTAAATACACGCCCATTTGGGCTAGTCAATTTCGCCTCAATGTTTGAATGTTGATAAAACATATATAATACGTTTATAAGCACAATCACGTAATAAGTTCATTTAAATAAACACACTTATAGGCACGATCTTTTTACTCTTAACTTTAGTTTTATTTTTAGTTTTTTATGTACACTCTGTCAACTCTGTTATGGCGATCCCATAATATGTCTGCTGGCATATTGATCGATTTGAGCAAGAGGCTTTGATTTGTAGTTCACAACATGGTTATTGTAAGTTTATGTGTATGGTTCCGGCTACGATGAATTATAACACTGCATACGTAACTCCAAGACTTGTAGGCTTTTACACGCCCATTTTGTGACACGGCACTCGGCCATTGGGTTAGGTTTGTTGACATTCCTAATAGCTCTCCCAGAGCGATCGGCTACACATTATCATTATCTTTGAAAGCGCATGTAACAATTAATCCAGCTGAACATGCGATACTGTGTATTGAGATGCCGGTTCCTTTGTGAGTTATAGCCATGCCGGTGATCGCGTCCCTAGTAATTAGGGGAGGACCAGCAAGAGTGTCTTTTGTTTTCACTATAGATGGTTTCGGCGTCCCTGACAACAAGGGGCTGAGTAGTAACTATAGGAATGACGTATTGGAGCTGAGTGCAATTGAAGTTTGCAAGCCAATGCTTGATTGGTTAGATTATAATAAACGATTTTTACGATTTATTTTACCTATTTTTTGATTGACAATCATATAGGATGTGTATTTCAGTTAGGGGGCATGACCACCAGCATTAGGGGCCCAAGGGGGATTTGTTTTTAAAGCATTTTTGTTGTTTGTTTCATTAGTCACATACACGATTTTGTATCATGTTTCCTTATTGGTCACTTCAAGGGTGTGTTCAATTATTCAGTCTGGATTGGCTGATCCTGAGGGGAGTGTGTTTGGGAGCCTATTTAAGGCTGCTTTTGTTCAGTGTTTGTTTCTCAGAGGAAGGGACTGTTGCTGTCCCGAAACGTCACAATCTACATTAAAGTTTTGATCACTTTTTGATGAAAATCCAGTGAGTGCTTCTTTTTGCTTCTTTATCATTCACCGCACAGCACCCTGGTAGTCGTTGGATTTTGGTGAGAGTGCACAGACACCAATCTTTGCCTATATATATATATATATAGATAGATAGATAGAGAGAGAGATTTGTAAATGGTTTACACAATGTGTTATTTTCTCTATATTTTGTATTTAGTGGAGGATTTTAAACTCACTTTTCGCCTCCCCATAATTTTAATTGTTGTTGAATTAACCCCAGAAATGAACTTTACCAAGGAGTGATTCAACCTACTCCCAGCTGATGAGTGGCAAAAACCACGAAACGGCTGTCCTGGGATTGGTCTGAATCACTGTACTAACCCTAGCTAAGCATAAAAGCTGTGTAATGCAGCAGTGCTATGGGGTAAAGGGAAGTCTGTCTTAAAAAGCAGGCTAAAAGTAAAAAGGTGAGTCATTGTGAACCTCATTTGCATATCTTACCCAGATTCATTTGCTGCATTGGAAACAGTGTAGTCAGAGATTTTCTAGGTTTAAAGCAAGTCTTCTGACTTGTTTAGATTTGTAAATGGTTTACACAATGAGTTATTTTCTCTATATTTTGTATTTAGTGGAGGATTTTAAACTTACTTTCTCCTGTTAAGTGTGGTCAGTCCACGGGTCATCATTACTTCTGGGATATTAACTCCTCCCCAACAGGAAGTGCAAGAGGATCACCCAGCAGAGCTGCTATATAGCTCCTCCCCTCTACGTCACACCCAGTCATTCTCTTGCACCCAACTAATAGATAGGATGTGTGAGAGGACTGTGGTGATTATACTTAGTTTTTATACCTTCAATCAAAAGTTTGTTATTTTAAAACAGCATCGGAGTGTGTTGTTCCTTCTCAGGTAGAATTTGAAGAAGAATCTACCTGAGTTTTTGTATGATTTTAGCCGGCGTAGTTAAGATCATCTTGCTGTTCTCGGCCATCTGAGGAGTGAGGTAAACTTTAGATCAGGGGACAGCGGGCAGGTTAACCTGCAAAGAGGTATGTAGCAGCATATTATTTTCTGAGAATGGAATTGACTGAGAAAATACTGCCATACCGATATAATGTAAGCTCAGCCTTAAATGCAGTAGTAGCAACTGGTATCAGGCTGTCATGTATGTATATTTACACTTCAGTATTCTGGGGAATGGCACTTCACTGGGATAATACTGTATGCATAAGACTTTAGCCTAACTTGCAGTGGGAACGACTAGCAACAGGCTTTCTAATGACATTTCATTTATTTGATGTTAAAGGGACACTGTACCCAAAAATTTTCTTTCGTGATTCAGAATGAGCATGAAATTTTAAGCAACTTTCTAATTTACTCCTATTATCAAATTTTCTTCATTCTCTTGGTATCTTTATTTTAAATGCAAGAATGTAAGTTTAGATGCCGGCCCATTTTTGGTGAACAACCTGGGTTGTACTTGCTGATTGGTGAGTGCTGTCCAGAGTACTGAAACCAAAAAAAAGCTTAGATGCCTTCTTTTTCAAATAATGATAGCAAGAGAACAAAGAAAAATTGATAATAGGAGTAAATTAGAAAGTTGCTTAAAATTGCATGCTCTTTCTGAATTACAAAAGAAAAAAATTGGGTACAGTGTCCCTTTAAACGTTTTTGCTGGCATGTTAAATCGTTTAATTATCTGAGGTACTGGGTGAAAAATTGTTTTGGGCACTGTTTTTTTCCACTTGGCGGTCGTTTTATTTAATTTAAGACAGTTTACTGATCTCCCTCACTGTTGTGTGTGAGGGGGAGGGGCCTATTGTGGCGCTTTTGCTACGCATCAGAAAATTCAGTCACAAGTCTGTTTTCTTCCCTGCATGATCCGGTTCGTCTCTACAGAGCTCAGGGGTCTTCAAAAGTTAGTTTGAGGGAGGTAATCACTCACAGCAGACCTGTGAGATTGTGCTTTGACTGTGATAAAAAACGTTTATATTCTGTACATTTTTTCTGCTATTCAGGGTTAGTTATCCATTGCTAATGGGGGCAATCCTTTGCTAAAATTGTGTTTTACCGGAAAGAATTTGATGTTATAGTTTCTCCGGTTTATTATTACTCAACTGTCATAACTTTTTTTCTGTGCTTCTTAAAGGCACAGTACGTTTTTCATATTATTTGTAAATTGCTTTGAAAAGTATTTCCAAGTTGCTAGTTTAATTGCTAGTGTGTTAAACATGTCTGACTCAGAGGAATATCTCTGTGCTATATGTGCTAAAGCCAAAGTGGAGCCCAATAGAAATTTATGTACTAATTGCATTGATGCTACTTTAAATAAAAGTCAATCTGTACAAATTGAACATCATTCACCAAACAACGAGGGGAGAGTTATGCCGACTAACTCGCCTCACGTGTCAGTACCTGCATCTCCCGCTCGGGAGGTGCGTGATATTGTAGCGCCGAGTACATCAGGGCGGCCATTACAAATCACATTACAGGATATGGCTAATGTTATGACTGAAGTTTTGTCTAAATTACCAGAACTTAGAGGTAAGCGTGATCACTCTGGGGTGAGAACAGAGTGCGCTGTTAATAATAGGGCCATGTCTGATACTGCGTCACAGTATGCAGAACATGAGGACGGAGAGCTTCAATCTGCAGGTGACGGTTCTGATCCCAATAGAATGGATTCAGACATTTCTAATTTTAAGTTTAAACTCGAAAACCTCCGTGTACTGTTAGGGGAGGTATTAGCAGCTCTGAATGATTGTAACACCGTTGCAATCCCAGAGAAATTATTTAGGCTGGATAGATACTATGCGGTACCGGCGAGTACTGACGTATTTCCTATACCTAAGAGGCTTACAGAGATAATTACTAAGGAGTGGGATAGGCCCGGTGTACCCTTTTCCCCCCCTCCTGTGTTTAGAAAAAAGTTTCCAATAGACGCCACCACACGGGACTTATGGCAGACGGTCCCTAAGGTGGAGGGAGCGGTTTCTACTCTGGCTAAGCGTACCACTATCCCGGTGGAGGATAGCTGTGCCTTTTCAGATCCAATGGATAAAAAATTAGAGGGTTACCTTAAGAAAATGTTTGTTCAACAAGGTTTTATATTGCAACCCCTTGCATGTATTGCGTCTGTCTCGGCCGCTTTTTGGTCCGAGTCCCTGGAAGAGACTCTTGACTCAATAACTATAGATGAGATTTCAAGCAAGCTTAAAACACTTAAGCTAGCTAATTCATTTGTTTCAGATGCCGTAGTACATTTAACAAAACTTACGGCTAAGAATTCCGGATTCGCCATTCAGGCACGCAGAGCACTGTGGCTAAAATCCTGGTCAGCTGACGTTACTTCTAAATCTAAATTACTTAACATACCTTTCAAAGGGCAGACCTTATTCGGGCCCGGTTTGAAAGAAATTATCGCTGACATTACAGGAGGTAAAGGCCATGCCCTGCCTCAAGACAGAGCCAAACCTAAGGCTAGACAGTCTAATTTTCGTTCCTTTCGTAATTTCAAGGCAGGAGCAGCATCAACTTCCTCTGCTCCAAAACAGGAAGGAGCTGTTGCTCGCTACAGACAAGGCTGGAGACCTAACCAGTCCTGGAACAAGGGCAAGCAGGCCAGAAAACCTGCTGCTGCCCCTAAGACAGCATGAATCGAGGGCCCCCGATCCGGGAACGGATCTAGTGGGGGGCAGACTTTCTCTCTTCGCCCAGGCTTGGGCAAGGGATGTCCAGGATCCCTGGGCGTTAGAGATCATATCTCAGGGATATCTTCTGGACTTCAAATCCTCTCCCCCAAAAGGGAGATTTCATCTGTCAAGGTTGTCAACAAACCAAATAAAGAAAGAGGCGTTTCTACGCTGTGTACAAGATCTTTTACTAATGGGAGTGATCCATCCGGTTCCGCGGTCGGAACATGGACAGGGGTTTTACTCAAATCTGTTTGTGGTTCCCAAAAAAGAGGGAACCTTCAGGCCAATCTTGGATTTAAAGATCCTAAACAAATTCCTAAGAGTTCCATCGTTCAAAATGGAAACTATTCGGACAATCCTACCCATGATCCAAAAGGGTCAGTACATGACCACAGTGGATTTAAAGGATGCTTACCTTCACATACCGATTCACAAAGATCATTACCGGTATCTAAGGTTTGCCTTCCTAGACAGGCATTACCAGTTTGTAGCTCTTCCATTCGGATTGGCTACGGCTCCAAGAATCTTCACTAAGGTTCTGGGTGCTCTTCTGGCGGTACTAAGACCGCGAGGAATTTCTGTAGCTCCGTACCTAGACGACATTCTGATACAAGCTTCAAGCTTTCAAACTGCCAAGTCTCATACAGAGTTAGTACTGGCATTTCTAAGGTCGCATGGATGGAAGGTGAACGAAAAGAAGAGTTCTCTCTTTCCACTCACAAGAGTTCCCTTCTTAGGGACTCTTATAGATTCTGTAGAAATGAAGATCTACCTGACAGAAGACAGGTTAACAAAGCTTCAAAATGCATGCCGTGTCCTTCATTCCATTCAACACCCGTCAGTGGCTCAATGCATGGAGGTGATCGGCTTAATGGTAGCGGCAATGGACATAGTACCCTTTGCACGCCTACATCTCAGACCGCTGCAGTTGTGCATGCTAAGTCAGTGGAATGGGGATTACTCAGATTTGTCCCCTACTCTGAATCTGGATCAAGAGACCAGAAATTCTCTTCTATGGTGGCTTTCTCGGCCACATCTGTCCAGGGGGATGCCATTCAGCAGGCCAGATTGGACAATTGTAACAACAGACGCCAGCCTACTAGGTTGGGGCGCTGTCTGGAATTCTCTGAAGGCTCAGGGATCATGGACTCAGGAGGAGAGTCTCCTGCCAATAAACATTCTGGAATTGAGAGCAGTTCTCAATGCCCTTCTTTCTTGGCCCCAGTTAACAACTCGGGGGTTCATCAGGTTTCAGTCGGACAACATCACGACTGTAGCTTACATCAACCATCAAGGAGGGACAAGAAGCTCCCTAGCGATGATGGAAGTATCAAAGATAATTCGCTGGGCAGAGTCTCACTCTTGCCACCTGTCAGCAATCCACATCCCGGGAGTGGAGAACTGGGAGGCTGATTTCCTAAGTCGTCAGACTTTTCATCCGGGGGAGTGGGAACTTCATCCGGAGGTCTTTGCCCAAATACTTCGACGTTGGGGCAAACCAGAGATAGATCTCATGGCGTCTCGACAGAACGCCAAGCTTCCTTGTTACGGGTCCAGATCCAGGGATCCGGGAGCGGTCCTGATAGATGCCTTGACAGCACCTTGGACCTTCGGGATGGCTTATGTGTTTCCACCCTTCCCGATGCTTCCTCGATTGATTGCCAGAATCAAACAGGAGAGAGCATCGGTGATTCTAATAGCGCCTGCGTGGCCACGCAGGACTTGGTATGCAGATCTAGTGGACATGTCATCCTGTCCACCTTGGTCTCTGCCTCTGAGACAGGATCTTCTGATCCAGGGTCCCTTCAAACATCAAAATCTAATTTCTCTGAAGCTGACTGCTTGGAAATTGAACGCTTGATTTTATCAAAACGTGGTTTTTCTGAGTCAGTAATTGATACCTTAATACAGGCTAGGAAGCCTGTTACCAGAAAGATTTACCATAAAATATGGCGTAAATACTTATATTGGTGCGAATCCAAGAGTTACTCATGGAGTAAGGTTAGGATTCCTAGGATATTGTCTTTTCTACAAGAAGGTTTAGAAAAGGGTTTATCCGCTAGTTCCTTAAAGGGACAGATTTCAGCTCTGTCCATTCTTTTACACAAACGTCTGTCAGAGGTTCCAGACGTTCAGGCTTTTTGTCAGGCTTTGGCCAGGATTAAGCCTGTGTTTAAAACTGTTGCTCCACCATGGAGTTTGAACTTAGTTCTTAATGTTTTACAGGGTGTTCTGTTTGAACCCCTTCATTCCATTGATATCAAATTGTTATCTTGGAAAGTTCTGTTTTTAATGGCTATTTCCTCGGCTCGAAGAGTCTCTGAGTTATCTGCCTTACATTGTGATTCTCCTTATCTGATTTTTCATTCAGACAAGGTAGTTCTGCGTACTAAACCTGGGTTCTTACCTTAGGTGGTCACTAACAGGAATATCAATCAAGAGATTGTTGTTCCATCCTTGTGTCCTAATCCTTCTTCGAAGAAGGAACGTCTTCTACACAATCTAGATGTAGTCCGTGCCCTGAAATTTTATCTACAGGCAACTAAGGATTTTCGACAAACGTCTTCCCTGTTTGTCGTTTATTCTGGTCAGAGGAGAGGTCAAAAAGCTTCTGCTACCTCTCTCTCTTTTTGGCTTCGTAGCATAATACGTTTAGCTTATGAGACTGCTGGACAGCAGCCTCCTGAAAGAATTACAGCTCATTCTACTAGAGCTGTGGCTTCCACTTGGGCCTTTAAGAATGAGGCTTCTGTTGAACAGATTTGCAAGGCTGCAACTTGGTCTTCTCTTCATACTTTTTCCAAATTTTCCAAATTTGACACTTTTTGCTTCTTCGGAGGCTGTTTTTGGGAGAAAGGTTCTTCAGGCAGTGGTTCCTTCCGTATAAAGAGCCTGCCTGTCCCTCCCGTCATCCGTGTACTTTAGCTTTGGTATTGGTATCCCAGAAGTAATGATGACCCGTGGACTGACCACACTTAACAGGAGAAAACATAATTTATGCTTACCTGATAAATTCCTTTCTCCTGTAGTGTGGTCAGTCCACGGCCCGCCCTGTTTTTATGGCAGGTCTAAATTTTTAAATTATACTCCAGTCACCACTGCACCCTTTGGCTTCTCCTTTCTCGTTGGTTCTCGGTCGAATGACTGGGTGTGACGTAGAGGGGAGGAGCTATATAGCAGCTCTGCTGGGTGATCCTCTTGCACTTCCTGTTGGGGAGGAGTTAATATCCCAGAAGTAATGATGACCCGTGGACTGACCACACTACAGGAGAAAGGAATTTATCAGGTAAGCATAAATTATGTTTTTCGCCTCCCCATAATTTTAATTGTTGAGATATATATATATATATATATATATATATATATATATATATATATATATATATATATATATATATATATATATATATATATATATATATATATATATATAGAGAGAGAGAGAAAAGAGCTTTCCAAACTTTTCATGTTGGCGACACACTTGTTACACCTACATAATTTCACGACACAGTAATTCAGTTGTGATAGCAAACAGGAGGTTAAACTAACTTGTTTTAAGAGATACGGACACATACATGAATATTTGGTGGAATATTAGATAAAAACACTCGCATTTCATCATAAAGCATTCTTAAGCTTCCACTTCCTATCCATATATCAAGAGCAGGAATAGCAATGCACTACTGGGAGCTAGCTGCAGAAAAATAAAACACTGACTTCTGCTCAGCGTTTAAGCTGCCATCCTCAGAGCTCTGCGAGTTGCACTGACTACTGCCCGCACTGCAAACAAACTGCTATCCCACTCACTGACTACACATGCAGTCACGAGCCAATTGAGGAGACTACACGTGCAGTCAGGAGCCAATGTGCCGCCAATGGGAATAGTTTCAGTTCCCACTGAGCTGCGCCAATAGGTTAAGATAATCTGTGACCCACTAGATATCAATCACGAGTCAACCATGTGATATTCGTAGCAAGCAGGCGGAAAGTCGGAAACAAAAAAAAAATGTAAATTTTTTTTTAATAAAAATGTTTTTGTTCTGAAGCAGGGACACACCTACACACTGTAGCCGACACACTAATGTTTCACGGCACACAGTTTGGAAAGCACTGATATAGAGATATAGATAGATGGATATAGAGAGAGAGAGATATATAGATATATAATCTCTATCTATCTCTCTCTCTCTATCTCTTTCTCTCTCTCTCTTTCTCTCTCTATCTCTTTCTCTCTATCTCTTTCTCTCTATCTCTTTCTCTCTATCTCTTTCTCTCTATCTCTTTCTCTCTATCTCTTTCTCTCTATCTCTTTCTCTCTATCTCTTTCTCTCTATCTCTCTATCTCTTTCTCTCTATCTCTTTCTCTCTATCTCTTTCTCTCTATCTCTCTATCTCTTTCTCTCTATCTCTCTATCTCTCTATCTCTCTATCTCTCTCTCTATCTCTCTCTCTCTCTCTCTCTCTCTCTCTCTATCTCTCTCTATCTCTCTATCTCTCTCTATCTCTCTATCTCTCTCTTTATATCTCTCTCTTTATCTCTCTCTCTCTTTATCTCTCTCTCTTTATCTCTCTCTCTTTATCTCTCTCTCTTTATCTCTCTCTTTATCTCTCTCTCTTTATCTCTCTCTCTTTATCTCTCTCTCTTTATCTCTCTCTCTTTATCTCTCTCTCTTTATCTCTCTCTCTTTATCTCTCTCTCTTTATCTCTCTCTCTTTATCTCTCTCTCTTTATCTCTCTCTCTTTATCTCTCTCTCTTTATCTCTCTCTCTTTATCTCTCTCTCTTTATCTCTCTCTCTTTATCTCTCTCTCTTTATCTCTCTCTCTTTATCTCTCTCTCTTTATCTCTATATCTATCTATATATATATATATATATATATATATATATATATATCTCCTTATTAGAATCAAATACATATTTGTAAATTGTCTTACTGGTGCCTTTCCCTTTTATATTCGAATGTATTGCTTTAGCCATTAAAAAAATGAAGAGAACTTATGTACAGTGGTAAGAATTGCTTTTATTTCTTACTTATGATGTTGTTGGTGGTGGGCTCTTAGTTTTGGACAATTAGTGGCTGATCATTTCCTTGCTGTTACCTAAATCAAGATAGGTTAGACCATGGAAGGCTTTTATAATAGAGAGGGTTTGACTCTGCTTCTTCTTGCAGTTCCTGGTTCTGGAAATGCTACAGTCAAAGATATGGAATCTCTCTTACCACTGATGAACATGGTGATTTACAGCATTGACAAAGTGAAGAAATTTCGTCTGAATAGAGAGGTTAGTTCAAGGCACAAACTGGTACAGACCACTCGGTTAATGCACCTACCCTACACAACTTTTTTTCGTCTTTTTCTTCCCTCACACACTGTTTTTTTTTTTTTTAAATATATTTAGGGTAAACAAAAGGCTGATAAGAACCGTTCTCGAGTAGAAGAGAACTTCCTGAAGCTTACCCATGTTCAACGCCAAGAGGCCGCTCAGAGCCGGCGTGAGGAAAAGAAGCGTGCTGAAAAGGAGCGCATTATGAATGAAGAGGATCCTGAGAAACAGAGACGTTTGGAGGCAGGTTAAGATAGATGAAGAACTCATTTTAAATATGTTTTAATATCAATAGCAATTTGTTATAGACTATGAAAGAAATGTACACCTCTAAATCTTAAATTCTATTGAATTTGATCATCCAAGATGACACCATAATTTTGGATGTAGTAGGCAAAATTTATAAAAAGACAAATTCACACACACTTTATAACCTCAAAAAATATGAGGTATATGTACAGCTTAAAAACATCAAGTAGTATTCCAGTGTGCACAACAAGATACAGTGAGTCCGTTTCGTTGTCCTGTTACTGCTCAGTGTGGCTGAGACCGGGTTCCTGATAAGTGTCCTAGTTCATCTACACCAGGGGTGTCCAAACTTTTTTGGAAGAGTGCCAGATTTCATGAAGTGAACATGTGCGAGGGCCGACCATTTTGCCTGACATTCTTTGAACCATTTATATATATATATATATATATATATATATATATATATATATATATATATATATATATACGTACACACACACACATATATATATATATATATATATATATATATATATATATATATATATATATATATATATATATATATATACACACATACATATATATGTCTTATTATTGCAATAAGCTTGCCAGGTGTTTTCCCCAACAGTCTATCGGGCTCTTATTAACAAACCCTGTCTTGTTATGAAACAGTAGCTCCAGAGTGGAAAAATATCACCTCTAAAAGGTGTAGCTACAATATTTATATAATAATCACAACACTAATGGTTTTGTGTCCGTGATGTAAGTGATGGTAACAGCCTGCATGGAGCGACAGAGATCCATAAGGATAGGACATCTGCGAATGTGACTGGCTGAACTAATGGAGTTGAATTTATATATCTAAGCATCCAAGATCGCATGTACATCCACAAATATTTTATTCATTCAAATACAGCACCTAAGAATGGTGCAACATATCCTCTCTGGGCAGACGCAGTGTTTGAATAATCATTCATGAACATTACCTGCTTAATAGCACTGCCGTAGAGAATGATCAAACAAGATGGTGGTACTCCTGTGGCTCAGTACGGCTGAGCTTCCGGTGGCGTGTGACGTCAGAGGACGGATAACGGCCGTTTGCCGTGCACATAAATAAAATTAGTTACTAGTAGTTAATGCAGTTTGGGAAACTGAGCGGCGGTCGAGGACTCACTGGGTGTGAGCGGCAGGCGGGGACTCACTGGGGGGCCGTATAATGTATGTTTTGAAAATTATCTGTGGGGCCATATCAGTCCGGTACGCGTGCCGCAATTGGCCCGCGGGCCGGACTTTGGACATGCCTGATCTACACTGATCCGTGACTGGCAGCGGGACACTCTGGCTCCAGGAAAAACAATGAGCGTGGCTTAACATGTTTCGTTGGACCTTCCCCATTTCGTCAGAGACCCGGTGGACATTGCCAACCGTATACGGACCAGTATAGGTGAACTTATCTATAGTGGACACTTATCTGGGTATAGGTGAACTTATCTATAGTATAGTGGACACTTATCTGGGACCCGGACTTGTCCACATGGATTAGTAACGGGAGGAGGAATAGATTTTTTTTATGAGGTTATAAAGTGTGTGTGAATTTGTCTTTTGATATCAATTAAAGCTTGTGACTTTTGCATACTACACTTAGAGATTCCCTGTGCTCTGTTTTTTTGTTAAATATATTCTTCAGCCCCTCTACCTACCAGTGTTGCAGCATGTAAGGAACCGCTGCGGGAAACGCCTTTTGTATTGATGCTTCACATACAGAGTTAACCGCATTGCTCTGTAATTTTGTGACATTATTTAGAACATTTCTATATACTGTTGTTAATATTTACTTCTGTGCTTGAATTTATATTTACTTCTGTGCTTGAATTAAGTAGCTAACTTGTTGTAAGAGCACTCCATAAAATGGTTATTTATAAATTAATCCAAAACATTATTTTGTATGCTTACACTCACTGTTCAGCCTAAGCCACAGTTTGAGGATATCTGAACTGGAACACAGGTGAAATAATCAGCTGACTAGTAAACATGGTTACTTTACCTGCTCTCATCCAATGTAATCCTGACAATCTGGCCTATTGGGGGGGCCTGCGGACAGGTTTGAAAATCAGTGGCCTAAGCAGATGCATTTCAGAAAGGCAGTACTTTCTAGCAGATATGTTGGTATTTCCTGGGCAAGCAAGAAATTAAAGGTTTTCTAAGATGATTTTTGCATTTTACTATTTCTGCATTTGATAGTGACTCATTAGTAAAAAGAGTTAAAAAATGAACTAAATAAAAGTTAGTAACAAATGTAGTTATCATCCATTTTTTTCACTTTGAGATATTATCAGGTGCACATTTCACTAAATCCTGAAATAATGGTGCAACTATATGTGTCTTCCTCTTCCCCTGGCTTGACCATAAATTTAAACTGTTACTGGAGATATGTGCTTCCATGAAGCAGTAAGGATGCAAATATCTTTATTTGTATTTCTATATCACTTTTCTCCTGTTAAGTGTAGTCAGTCCACGGGTCATCCATTACTTATGGAATATTTCTCTTCCTAACAGGAAACTGCAAGAGAATTACCCAGCAGAGCTTGCTATATAGCTCCTCCCCTCACCTGTCATACTCAGTCATTCTCTTGCAGCCTAACAGATAGGAAGCTGTGAGAGATCTGTGGTGTTTTTTAACTTAGTTTTATTTCTACAATCAAAAGTTTGTTATTTTTAAATGGCACCGGAGTGTGCTGTTTATTCTCAGGCAGCTTTAGAAGAAGAATCTGCCTGAGTTTTTTTCTATGGCCTTAGCAGACGTAACTAAGACCCACTGGCTGTTTCTCATCTGAGGAGTGAGGTAACTTCAGAGAAGGGGAATAGCATGCAGGGCCTTCCTGCAACAAATAGGTATGTGCAGTAAATTATTTTCTGAGGAATGGAATTGACAGAAAATACTGCTGATACCATTGTAAAGTAAGTTCAGCCTTAAATGCAGCGATAGCGACTGGTATCAGGCTGATGTGTGTGTGTGTGTGTGTGTGTGCACTGAATGTTTTTTCTAAGGAATGGAATTGACTCTGAAAATACTGTAAATACTGAAATAATGTATGAGCCTTAACTGCAGTAAATGCGACTGGTAGCAGGCTTATTAATAATAATACATAACTTTCAAATGTATGTTTAAAACGTTTACTGGCATGTTAATCGTTTTTTGTGAGGTACTTGGTGATAAAACTTATTGGGGCTTGATTTTTACCACATGGCCATTTTTATTTTCTGCATAGACAGTTTCTGAGCTTCCCCACTGTTGTAATATGAGTGGGAGGGGCCTATTTTAGCGCTTTTTTGCGCAGTAAAAATTCAGTCACAATCTGTCTACTTCATCCTCCATGATCCAGATCGTCTCTAAAGAGCTCAGGGGTCTTCAAAATCCATTTTGAGGGAGGTAATCAGTCACAGTAGTCCTGTGACAGTGTATTTGACTGTGAGAAAAACGTTAATTATATAATTGTTATCCGTTTTTGGGTACTAAGGGGTTAATCATCCATTTGCTGGTGGGTGCAATCCTTTGCTAACTTAATACATTTACTGTGAAAATTTGGTTGCTATAACTATTTTTGTTCATTGTTATTTCAACTGTGTCAGTTTTCTGTGCTTCTTAAAGGCACAGTAACGTTTTTTATATTGCTTGTAAATTAATTTTGAAAAGTATTTCCAAGTTTGCTAGTCTCATTGCTAGTTTGTTTAAACATGTCTGACTTAGATGAATCTCTTTGTTCACTATGTTTAAAGGCCAATGTGGAGCCCAATAGAAATTTGTGTACCAATTGCATTGATGCTACTTTGAATAAAAGTCAATCTTTACATGTAAAGAAATTATCACCAGACGACTAGGGGGAAGTTATGCCGACTAACTCTCCTCACGTGTCAGTACCTGCGCCTCCCGCTCAGGAGGTGCGTGATTTTGTGGCGCCAAGTACATCAGGGAGGCCCTTACAAATCGCTTTGCAAGACATGGCTACTGTTATGACAGAAGTATTATCTAAGTTGCCAGATTTAAGAGGCAAGCGCGATAGCTCTGGGTTAAGGATAGAGCGCGCGGATGAGATGAGAGCCATGTCAGATACTGCGTCACAGTTTGCAGAACGTGAGGACGGAGAGCTTCATTCTGTGGGTGACGGATCTGATCCAGGGAGACTGGATTCAGAGATTTCCAATTTTAAATTTAAGCTAGAGAACCTCCGCACATTGCTAGGGGAGGTATTAGCGGCTCTGAATGATTGTAACACGGTTGCAATTCCAGAGAAATTATGTAGGTTGGATAAATACTATGCGGTGCCGGTGTGTACTGACGTATTTCCTATACCAAAAAGGCTTACAGAGATTATTAGCAAGGAGTGGGATAGACCTGGTGTGCCTTTTACCCCTCCTCCCATATTTAGGAAAATGTTCCCTATTGACGCCACCACACGAGACTTATGGCAGACGGTCCCTAAGGTGGAGGGAGCAGTTTCTACTTTAGCTAAGCGTACCACTATCCCAGTGGAGGATAGTTGTGCCTTTTCAGATCCAATGGATAAAAAATTAGAGGGTTACCTTAAGAAAATGTTTGTTCAACAAGGTTTTATTTTACAGCCCCTTGCATGCATTGCGCCTGTCACTGCTGCGGCAGCATTCTGGTTTGAGTCTCTGGAAGAGGCCATTCGCTCAGCTCCATTGGATGAAATAATGAACATGCTTAAAACACTTAAGCTAGCTAACGCATTTGTTTCTGATGCCGTTGTGCATTTAACCAAACTTACGGCTAAGAACTCCGGATTCGCCATCCAAGCGCGCAGAGCGCTATGGCTTAAATCCTGGTCAGCTGACGTGACTTCTAAATCTAAATTGCTTAATATTCCTTTCAAAGGGCAGACCTTATTCAGGCCCGGCTTGAAAGAAATTATTGCTGACATTACGGGAGGTAAGGGCCATGCTCTACCTCAGGACAGGGCCAAATCAAAGGCAGGAGCAGCATCAACTTCCTCCGCTCCAAAACAGGAAGGAGCTGTTGCTCGTTACAGGCAGGGCTGGAAAGTTAACCAGTCCTGGAACAGGGGCAAGCAGGCCAAGAAACCTGCTGCTGCCTCCAAGACAGCATGAAGAGAGGGCCCTCTATCCGGAAACGGATCTAGTGGGGGGCAGACTTTCTCTCTTCGCCCAGGCTTGGGCAAGAGATGTCCAGGATCCCTGGGCGTTGGAGATCATATCCCAGGGATATCTCCTGGACTTCAAGACTTCTCCTCCACGGGGGAGATTTCATCTTTCAAGGTTATCAGCAAACCAAACAAAGAAAGAGGCGTTTCTACGCTGTGTACAAGACCTCTTACTAATGGGGGTAGTCCACCCAGTTCCGCGGACGGAACACGGGCAGGGATTCTATTCAAATCTATTTGTGGTTCCCAAAAAAGAGGGAACCTTCAGACCAATCTTGGACTTAAAAATCCTAAACAAATTTCTAAGAGTTCCATCATTCAAAATGGAGACTATTCGAACCATCCTTCCCATGATCCAAGAGGGTCAGTACATGACCACGGTGGACCTAAAGGATGCCTACCTTCACATACCGATTCACAAGGACCATTACCGGTATTTGAGATTTGCCTTCCTAGACAGGCATTACCAGTTTGTAGCTCTTCCCTTCGGATTAGCTACGGCTCCAAGAATCTTTACAAAAATTCTAGGATCACTTCTGGCGGTACTAAGACCGCGAGGCATAGCGGTGACTCCGTACCTAGACGACATTCTGATACAAGCGTCAAGTTTTCAAACTGCCAAGTCTCATACAGAGATAGTTCTGGCATTTCTGAGGTCGCATGGGTGGAAGGTGAACGTGGAAAAGAGTTCTCTATTACCACTTACAAGAGTTCCCTTTCTAGGGACTCTTATAGATTCTGTAGAGATGAAAATTTACCTGACAGAGGCCAGGTTATTAAAACTTCTAAATGCTTGCCGTGTCCTTCACTCCATTCCACACCCGTCAGTAGCTCAGTGCATGGAAGTAATCGGCTTAATGGTAGCGGCAATGGACATAGTACCATTTGCGCGCCTGCATTTCAGACCGCTGCAATTGTGCATGCTAAGTCAGTGGAACGGGGATTACTCAGATTTGTCCCCCCTACTAAATCTGGATCAAGAGACCAGAGATTCTCTTCTATGGTGGCTCTCTCGGCCACATCTGTCCAAGGGGATGACCTTTCGCAGGCCAGATTGGACGATTGTAACAACAGACGCCAGCCTTCTAGGCTGGGGAGCAGTCTGGAATTCCCTGAAAGCTCAGGGATTATGGACTCAGGAGAAGAAACTCCTCCCAATAAATATTCTGGAGTTAAGAGCAATATTCAATGCTCTCCTAGCTTGGCCTCAGTTAGCAACTCTGAGGTTCATCAGATTTCGGTCGGACAACATCACGACTGTGGCTTATATCAACCATCAAGGGGGAACGAGAAGTTCCCTAGCGATGTTGGAAGTCTCAAAGATAATTCGCTGGGCAGAGTCTCACTCTTGCCACCTGTCGGCGATCTACATCCCAGGCGTGGAGAACTGGGAGGCGGATTTTCTAAGTCGCCAGACTTTTCATCCGGGAGAGTGGGAACTTCATCCGGAGGTCTTTGCTCAACTGGTTCGTCGTTGGGGCAAACCAGATCTGGATCTCATGGCGTCTCGTCAGAACGCCAAGCTTCCTTGTTACGGATCCAGGTCCAGGGACCCGGGAGCGGTGCTGATAGATGCTCTGACAGCCCCTTGGGTCTTCAACATGGCTTATGTGTTTCCACCATTCCCAATGCTTCCTCGTTTGATTGCCAAGATCAAACAGGAGAGAGCTTCGATGATTCTGATAGCGCCTGCGTGGCCACGCAGGACCTGGTATGCAGACCTAGTGGACATGTCGTCCTGTCCACCGTGGTCTCTGCCTCTGAGACAGGACCTTCTAATTCAGGGTCCTTTCAAACATCCAAATCTAATTTCTCTGAGGCTGACTGCATGGAGATTGAACGCTTGATTCTATCAAAGCGTGGTTTCTCGGAGTCGGTTATTGATACCTTAATACAGGCTAGGAAGCCTGTTACCAGACAAATTTACCATAAAATATGGCGTAAATATTTACATTGGTGCGAATCCAAGAGTTACTCATGGAGTAAGGTTAGGATTCCTAGGATATTGTCCTTTCTACAAGAGGGTTTAGAAAAGGGCTTATCTACTAGTTCGTTAAAGGGACAGATTTCTGCTCTGTCTATTCTTCTACACAAACGTCTGGCTGAAGTTCCAGACATTCAGGCTTTCTGTCAGGCTTTAACTAGGATTAAGCCTGTGTTTAAGTCTGTTGCTCCGCCGTGGAGCTTAAACTTAGTTCTTAATGTTCTTCAAGGCGTTCCATTTGAACCCCTTCATTCCATTGATATCAAGTTGTTATCTTGGAAAGTTCTGTTTTTGATGGCTATTTCCTTGGCTCGGAGAGTCTCTGAGTTATCTGCCTTACATTGTGATTCTCCTTATCTGATGTTCCATTCAGACAAGGTAGTTCTGCGTACTAAACCTGGGTTCTTACCTAAGGTAGTTACTAACAAGAATATCAATCAAGAGATTGTTGTTCCATCTCTGTGTCCTAACCCTTCTTCAAAGAAGGAACGACTTTTGCATAATCTGGAAGTAGTCCGTGCCCTGAAATTCTATTTGCAGGCAACTAAGGATTTTCGTCAAACTTCTTCCCTGTTTGTCGTTTACTCTGGACAGAGGAGAGGTCAAAAGGCTTCGACTACCTCTCTCTCTTTTTGGCTTCGTAGCATAATACGATTAGCCTATGAGACTGCTGGACAGCAGCCTCCTGAAAGGATTACAGCTCATTCTACTAGAGCTGTGGCTTCCACCTGGGCCTTTAAAAATGAGGCCTCTGTTGAACAGATTTGCAAGGCTGCGACTTGGTCTTCGCTTCACACTTTTTCAAAATTTTACAAATTTGACACTTTTGCTTCCTCGGAGGCTGTGTTTGGGAGAAAGGTACTTCAGGCAGTGGTTCCTTCTGTTTAATGTTCCTGCCTTGTCCCTCCCTTCATCCGTGTACTTTAGCTTTGGTATTGGTATTCCATAAGTAATGGATGACCCGTGGACTGACTACACTTAACAGGAGAAAACATAATTTATGCTTACCTGATAAATTCCTTTCTCCTGTAGTGTAGTCAGTCCACGGCCCGCCCTGTTTTTACGGCAGGTCTAAATTTTAATTAAACTCCAGTCACCACTGTACCCTATGGTTCCTCCTTTCTCGTATGCTTGGTCGAATGACTGAGTATGACAGGTGAGGGGAGGAGCTATATAGCAAGCTCTGCTGGGTAATTCTCTTGCAGTTTCCTGTTAGGAAGAGAAATATTCCATAAGTAATTGATGACCCGTGGACTGACTACACTACAGGAGAAAGGAATTTATCAGGTAAGCATAAATTATGTTTTTTATAGCAATGTGCTATCTTGTTACTGACAGCTATCATCTCTTTCACCTACAGGAGGCTGCCCAGCGTCGTGATCAGAAGAAGCTGGAAAAGAAGCAAATGAAGATGAAGCAGATAAAAGTGAAAGCCATGTAATCCCAAACTCAGGGGATCTGAGGGAAAAGGAGCACACTAGGCTCCATCTAGCAACTAGTCAGTCTGTCACAGCAACTAGCAGCCTTATGTACAGCAATAACCAATGTGTTCATCAATTAGCCACCATGTCCAGCAAAAAAAATGTATTGACAGCAATAATTCCCTTAATCATCTACTGACCCTTCTTATATTACTGAGCATAGATTTGCAACCCCTTACACTACTTTGGTCATCTACTAGCCACTATTGGTTTTCACTGTCTACAACAATGGTGTTTCTGCTAGGGACCCACTGCAAACCATTACTCTGCCTGTGCACATAACCGATCTACCACTCGCACTACACACACCGTCTTTAAATAACCACCTTGTGCCTAGACACAAGGATACCATGCTGTAATGGCCATTCTCTGCTTTATCCAGTCAAAAGTGTCTCTGTATATAAGGCAGGTAGTTGCACAGTATTTTATCTTGTTGACTCTGGACATAGACTAGACACAGTTTAATAATAAGCTTATGTCTCCCCAAATCCCTCTTGGCCCGCCCATTCTTATTGTGATTAATATTTTAGGGACTATTTATGAGATATTGAATTATAAGTCTTTTACTACTTGACAGTATTCAGGATTGATTTAATAATTGATTCTACTGTAGTTAAAGGTTTTGGATTTTATCGTTTGAGCAACATCTGGGGCTTTTTCTTGGATCTAAGAAATTAATGGGAGGTGTTAATTAATCTTCCATTCCACATATATTTATGAAATTCCCAGTTTCTTTCAGTACAATTTGAAGAAATGCGTTTCCATTCTGGAGTTAGTTTTCTTTCCTCTCAGAATTTGTATATTAAAATGTATTTAAATTCAGATGCTGCTAGTATTTTTTTAAATAGTGTATGTGTATATAAATAAATGCCATTGCACTATCATTCCATATTATAAGGGCTTTCATTTTAAATTGAGTTGTTTATAATTATTCTTTAAAAATATTCTGTGTATATACTGTATGTGTGTATATAGATAGGTGTGTGTGTGTGTGTTGTTTGTCTATAGATTATTGCTTGTGAGATACAAACAAAAATACAAAATTCTCAGTGTACATCCATTAGTAAAAAAATTAATTATATATATATATATATATATATATATATATATATATATATATATATATATATATATATATATATATATATATTTCTCCAATATAAAATCTATATGTAAGTATAGTGAGGTTTAATTACATATTTGGCCGAAATATCAAGTTGCTCTCCATGAGAGAGAGAGAGAGAGATAATAGAAACCTAAAAAGCAGAGTTTGGCTGTGCAGAAACATGGCCACGCAGTGCTAAAGCTCCAGAGCTTTTCCTCCACTAATGCCCTTAATCATGCCACAGCGATTGACATCGCAGGCTTAGCCTGTCTGCACAACTAAATAAAAAATACCACGACACCCTGGCAAGTGAATCTGGACCAGAGACCAACATTCAGAGTGAAAGTGACCAGAGCTTGGCGTGCTACAGATGCTTAAAAGGTACTTGCCAATATGAAAAGCAGTTTGTTTTGGCTTACAAAAACAATCTGCAAAAAGCTGCAAATTACTCACTAGAAACAACTGTCTAACAATATGTCTTTACCTCAAGACCAATAACTTTATTACACTCTATTAATGGATTGTCATCTAAAACAGATATTGCCGTTTTTAATTTTATAAAATCAGAAATTTCAACTATAAGGAAAGATATTAATGAGCTGGGTGCCAGAATGGAATATCTTGAGGAAGCTTTCTTTAGCGAACAGTTGTTTGTCACAACATGATTCCCTTATAACATCTCTACAAGATAAGTTTAAAGGTCTTGTAAATAGAACCAGGAGACACAACCTACGACTAAGGAGCATACTTGAAGACATTTCACCTGATACCTTCACATCTTATTTGGTTGAACTACTCCGCTCTATTCTCCAATCTACACATTTTATAGATGCCTCAATGGAATGAGGGCACAGAGCATTAAGACCCCGTCCTAACACATCTACACCCAGAAATGTAGTTGAAAAATGTTAAACTATAAAGATAGAGAAGCCGTTTGATAACTAAGACATCTAGCTGCAGTCCAAACATCAAGAACACGAATCTTCCAAAATCTATTCCCCCCCACCCTCCCCGCTACAATAGAAAAAAGAAGAGCGATTTAAATTTATCACCGACACACTTAACACAAAATAAAATACAGATGTGGTTTTCCATTTAGCTTCAATTCACCATGCTGGAAAATCACTTCTATATAAAATTCCAGAAGACATACAAGCAATTTCTAAAAGCTTGAATATTATTAACTTTAACCCCCAACTTTATTGACTGCTGGATAAATCATGGACATAGATAGCTCTATTTGCCTCTCAACCCTTAAAGGGACAGTCAAGTCCAAAATAAACTAATGATTCAAATAGGGCATATCATTTTAAACAACTTTCTAATTTACTTTTATCACCAATTTTGCTTTGTTCTTGTGGTATTCTTAGTTGAAAGCTAAACCTAGGAAGTTCATATGTTAATTTCTATTCCCTTGAAGGCCGCCTCTAATCTAAATGCATTTTGACAGTTTTTCACCACTAGAGGGCATAAGTTCATGTGTTTAATATAGATAACATTGAGCTCATGCACGAGGAGTTACCTTGGAGTGAGCACTGATTGGCTAAAATGCAAGTTTGTCGAAAGAATTGAAATAAGGGGGCAGTTTGCAGAGACTTAGATACAAGGTAATTACAGAGGTAAAACGTGTATTATAACTGTGTTGGTTACGCAAAACTGGGCAATGGGTAATAAAGGGATTATCTTTATTCTTTTTTGTTGACTGTCCCTTTAAATACAGACTTCATCTGTTATTTAATGAACTAGTTGATTTTAAGTATTACTTCTTGGTATTGCAGGTAACAAAACAAGGATGTTCTTATAACTGAACTCATTGTGGTAGTGTGCATTGCTTTAATAGCTTATAGTTTAATATATGTATAATGCACAAACATATGGTAAGATAACATCTTGTCTGTTAAAGCTTCATCATGAACATAGAGATGGACACTTCCATAACTTGGACCTGCATTATGTTAATTATAGGCCTCCAAACAAAATTTTACAGATTGGATAGACCTTCATTATCTTACTACGTAGAAATCCTATTGTTCTAAATCTTTTATTGCCCAATTTAACATCAGTAATGAGGTTGACTGATGTCCTTTTAAGTGGCAGAATATAAATATATAAGGGTATTAAGGAGGTCAACTCATTCCTCCCACATTTGTTGCCTCTCTTAGAGGTAATGCTTTACTTCATTCCACTTTGCTGGGCGCAGGTAGTACATAATTTAAAGGCCATTTTAAAGAGACAGTCTAGTCAAAATTAAACTTTCATGACTCAGATAGGAAATGCAATTTTAAGCAACTTTCCAATTTACTTTTATCATCAAATTTGCTTTGTTCTCTTGTTCTTGGTGGAAAGCTAAACCTAGGTAGGCTCATATGCTAATTTCTAAGCCCTTGAAGGCAGCATCTTATTTCAGTGCATTGTGACAATTTTTCACAGCTAGACAGCGCTAGGTCATGTGTGTCATATAAACGTGCTCACGCCTGTGGAGTTATTTATGAGTCAGTACTGATTGGCTAAAATGCAAGTCTGTCAAAAGAACTGAAATAAGTGTGCAGTCTGCAGAGGCTTAGATACAAGGTAATCACAGAGGTAAAAAGTATATTAATATAACAGTATTGGTTATGCAAAACTGGGGAATGGGTAATAAAGGGATTATCTATCTTTTTAAACAATAACAATTCTGGAGTTGACTGTCCCTTTAAAGGGACAGTCTAGGCCAAAATAAACTTTCATGATTTAAATAGGGCATGTAATTTTAAACAATTTTCCAATTTACTTTTATCACCAATTTTGCTTTGTTCTCTTTGTATTCTTAGTTGAAGGCTTAACCTAGGAGGTTCATATGCTAATTTCTTAGACCTTGAAGCCCACCTCTTTCAGATTGCATTTGAACAGTTTTTAACCACTAGAGGGTGTTAGTTCACGTATTTCATATAGATAACACTGCTCGTGCACGAGAAGTTATCTGGGAGCAGGCACTGATTGGCTAGACTGCAAGTCTGTCAAAAGAACTGAAAAAAGGGGCAGTTTGCAGAGGCTTAGATACAAGATAATCACAGAGGTTAAAAGTATATTATTATAACTGTGTTGGTTATGCAAAACTGGGAAATGGGTAATAAATGGATTATCTATCTTTTATAACAATAAAAATTCTGGTGTAGACTGTCCCTTTAAGTTATCCATTTGCAAATCCGGCCATAGCTTGCACTCATGACTTCACCGCATAACAAATCTACACCCAAAGACCTGATACACATCTTGACCAGTAACTCTAAGGGTCTTAATAGTCCTGAAAGACTGTAAAAGACAATCTGGCAATATCATACTCCTACAATAAATTTATTTCTTGAAAGGTAGGGAACCTAAAGCATTGATTTAAATTTGGAAAAAGCTATTGTGCCTCCCACCCTAAACGGGGTCTGCATTTTAATTGTCAGGAATACCTTTCCAAGAATCCAATATCATCCGTGATACAAGTTATATATAAAGTAGTCAGGAACACTTATACTGATATCACAATATCCTTGTACGCACCTCTTTCTAAACAACACTAATTTCTCAAAACTCTTACTAACATTATTTTGGACAACCAAAAAGGTACGCTGGTTATGGGGGGAGGGTGACCTAAAGCTGACATTGAACCGTTCCTTTATACCGATATCAACCATAAAGAAAACCAACGCATGTTTTAAACATTTAGCTATCTGAGACATATGGAGAATCTTTCACCCTCTGCAGAGGTATTGTACTTTTTATTCTAATCCACACAAAACATACTCCAGGATTGATTATATCCTAGATGTTACTGGAATAAGCCTGTTCAGCCAAGATATCCCCTATGACTTAGTCAGACTATGCCCTGTTACCTTGTGTGGCCGACCAAACCATTGAAGAATTTTGTTTGGAAATTGGATGGCACTATGCTTTCTTGCTACTCGCAGAGACTGCCCTTTTGTTTCTAATGACACAGTGAGTCCACGGATCATCTCTAATTACTATTGGGAATATGACTGCTGGCCAGCAGGAGGAGGCAAAGAGCACCACAGCAAAGCTGTTAAGTATCACCTCCCTTCCCTCCAACCCCAGTCATTCTCTTTGCCTACGTTAAAAGCAAGGAGGTGGTAAAGTTTAGGTGTCTGAAAGAAGATTCTTCAATCAAGATTTTACTATTTTAAAGCAGAGCAAGATTGTTCTGCTTCTTCCTGGGGTTTAGCCGTAGCCCATGTCAGTCTCTTCAGTAGAGCAGTGATTGCTTTTAAGCAATTGGGAACTTGTGTGGTATAATCCTCACTGCGCCTCCCAAATAAATGTTGCTACCCTCTCCTGAAAGCCTGATTAGGATTATTCAGTCTTTCCTAATATTCCCACGGATCCATGTGAGGGAGATGACCTCTCATACCAAGGGAGCTGCCCTGCTGCCAGGCAGATTGATCTTCAGGCACTTATTATTTTTATATTCTTGGAATGGAGACTATGGCACTTCATCAGTTAATTCTGTTTTTGGGACGTTAAGCACTAATAATCCTATTTGGAGATAATAGGATTTTAGTAGGCAGTATATGCAGGCACTGGGGACGTAAACTCTTTTGGAGAGGCTCAGATTTTGTTTATTTGTTCCAGTTTAATTCCGGACTTTGTGGGACAGAGGCAGTGTGTTTTTCTGTGTGAAAAGGCTCAAACATTGATAGTAATAGCGGCCGGTCACTTTCTAGTTAGAAACGCCCACGAATAGGAAGGGCGGTTTTTCTGAGGCGGCAATTTAATGTTTTGCGCCTTTCCGGAGCACTTCGTGTTAGTTCCGGTCCGGAGTGGTATTTTTGCTGCATCTCTGCTTATAGAAGAGTGTTTATTTCGTAGCCATTTTGAATAGCTAGATTTTGAGTCCGGATCGTAGTCAGAGTTTAATCCGGTTCACAGGAGGATAGGTAGGCACCTCAGCAAGAATTGCTGAGGTGAGGAGGCTGTCTGAGGTTTATAGTGAACTGCTGATTAGCGGTAGTTAAAGAATAAAAGAAAATTGTTTTTACTTTTAAAATTTAAAGTGACAGTAACGTTTTTTGTGTTATTTTTCTAACCTAAATAAAGCAGTTACGTTTATTTCTTTCATGTAATTAGCAAGAGTCCATGAGCTAGTGACGTATGGGATATACATTCCTACCAGGAGGGGCAAAGTTTCCCAAACCTTAAAATGCCTATAAATACACCCCTCACCACACCCACAATTCAGTTTTACAAACTTTGCCTCCGATGGAGGTGGTGAAGTAAGTTTGTGCTAGATTCTACGTTGATATGCGCTCCGCAGCAAGTTGGAGCCCGGTTTTCCTCTCAGCGTGCAGTGAATGTCAGAGGGATGTGAGGAGAGTATTGCCTATTTGAATGCAGTGATCTCCTTCTACTGGGTCTATTTCATAGGTTCTCTGTTATCGGTCGTAGAGATTAATCTCTTACCTCCCTTTTCAGATCGACGATATACTCTTATATATACCATTACCTCTGCTGATTCTCGTTTCAGTACTGGTTTGGCTTTCTACAAACATGTAGATGAGTGTCCTGGGGTAAGTAAATCTTATTTTCTGTGACACTCTAAGCTATGGTTGGGCACTTTATTTATAAAGTTCTAAATATATGTATTCAAACATTTATTTGCCTTGACTCAGAATGTTCAACATTCCTTATTTTTCAGACAGTCAGTTTCATATTTGGGATAAATGCATTTGTTTCAATCATTTTTTCTTACCTTAAAAAATTTGACTTTTTCCCTGTGGGCTGTTAGGCTCGCGGGGGCAGAAAATGCTTCATTTTATTGCGTCATTCTTGGCGCGGACTTTTTTGGCGCAAAATTTTTTTTCTGTTTCTGGCGTCATACGTGTCGCCGGAAGTTGCGTCATTTTTTGGACGTTTTTTTGCGTCAAAAATGTCGGCGTTCCGGATGTGGCGTCATTTTTGGCGCCAAAAGCATTTAGGCGCCAAATAATGTGGGCGTCTTTTTTGGCGCTAAAAAATATGGGCGTCATTTTTGTCTCCACATTATTTAAGTCTCATTATTTATTGCTTCTGGTTGCTAGAAGCTTGTTCACTGGCATTTTTTTCCCATTCCTGAAACTGTCATTTAAGGAATTTGATCAATTTTGCTTTATATGTTGTTTTTTTCTTTTACATATTGCAAGATGTTCCACGTTGCAACTGAGTCAGAAGATACTTCAGGAAAATCACTGCACAGTGCTGGAGCTACCAAGCTAAGTGTATCTGCTATAAACTTTTGGTATCTGTTTCTCCAGCTGTTATTTGTATTGCATGTCATGTCAAACTTATTAATGCAGATAAAATTTCCTTTAGTACTGTTACATTACCTGTTGCTGTTCCGTCAACATCTAATTTTCAGAATGTTCCTGATAACATAAGAGATTTTATTTTTTTAAATCCATTAAGAAGGCTATGTCTGTTATTTCTCCTTCTAGTTTACATAAAAGTCTTTTAAAACTTCTCTCTTTTCAGATGAATTTTTAAATGAACATCATCATTCTGATACTGATAATGGTTCTTCTGGTTCAGAGGTTTCTGTCTCAGAGGTTGATGCTGATAAATCTTTGTATTTGTTCAAGATGGAATTTATTCGTTCTTTACTTAAAGAAGTGTTATTTGCATTAGAAATAGAGGATTCTGGTCCTCTTGATACTAAATGTAAACGTTTAAATAAGGTTTTTAAATCTCCTGTAGTTATTCCAGAAGTGTTTTATCTCCCTGATGCTATTTCTGAAGTAATTTCCAGGGAATGGAATAATTTGGGTAATTTATTTACTCCTTCTAGACGTTTAAGCAAATTATATCCTGTGCCATCTGACAGATTAGAGTTTTTTGGGACAAAAATCCCTAAGGTTATGGGGCTGTCTCTACTCCTGCTAATGTACTACTATTCCTACGGCAGATAGTACTTAATTTAAGGATCCTTTAGATAGGAAAATTGAATCCTTTCTAAGAAAAGCTTCCTTATGTTCAGGTAATCTTCTTAGACCTGCTATATTTTTAGCGGATGTTGCTGCAGCTTCAACTTTTTGGTTAGAAGCTTTAGCGCTACAAGTAACAGATCATAATTTTATAGCATTATTATTATGCTAATAATTTTATTGGTGATACCATCTTTTGATATCATTAGAGTTGATGTCAGGTATATGTCTCTAGCTATTTTAGCTAGAAAAGCTTTATGGATTAAACTTGGAATGCTGACATGTCTTCTAAGTCAACTTTGCTTTCCCTTTCTTTCCAGGGTAAATAATCATTTTCGTTCCTTTCCTCACAACAAGGAACAAAAGCCTGATCCTTCATCCTCAGGAGCGGTATCAGTTTGGAAACTATTTCCAGTTTGGAATATATCCAAGCCTTATAGAAACCTATAGCCAGCTCCTAAGTACCTATGAAGGTGCGGCCCTTATTCCAGCTCAGCTGGTATGGGGCAGATTACGTTTTCTTCAAAGAAATTTGGATCAATTCCGTTCTTAATCTCTGGTTTCAGAAACATTGTTTCAGAAAGGTACAGAATTGGCTTCAAGTTAAGGCCTCCTGCTAAGAGATTCTTTTCTTTCCCGTGTCCCAGTTAACACAGCATAGGCTCAGCATTTCTGAAATGTGTTTCAGATCTAGAGTTGGCTGGAGTATTTATGCCAGTTCCAGTTCTGGAACAGGGGCTGGGGTTTTATTTTATCTCTTCATTGTACCAAAGAAGGTCAATTCCTTCAGACCAGTTCCGGATCTATCATTATTGAATCGTTATGTTAGGATACCAACATTCAAGATGGTTACTGTAGGACTATCCTGCCTTTTGTTTAGCAAGGGCATTATATGTCTACAATAGATTTACAGGATGTGTATCTGCATATTCCGATTCATCCAGATCACTTTTAGTGTCTGAGATTCTCTTTTTAGACAAGCATTACCAGTTTTGTGGCTCTACCGTTTGGCCTAGCCTCAGTTCCAAGAATTTTTTTCAAAGGTTCTCGGTGCCCTTCTTTCTGTAATCAGAGAATAGGGTTTTGGTATTTCCTTATTTGGACGATATCTTGGTACTTGCTCAGTCTTCTCATTTTCGAAGAATCTCATACGAATCGACTTGTGTTGTTTCTTCAAGTTCATGGTTGGAGGATCAATTTACCAATCAGTTCATTGATTCCTCAGACAAGGGTAACCTTTTTAGGTTTCTAGATAAATTCAGTGTCTATGACTCTGTCCTTGTCAGACAAGAGAAGTTTTACATTGATATCAGCTTGTCAAAACCTTCAGTCACAATCATTCCCTTTGGTAGCCTTATGCATGGAAATGTTGGGTCTTAGGACTGCCGCATCAGATGCGATCTCCTTTGCTCGTTTTCACATGCGACCTCTTCAGCTCTGTATGCTGAACCAATGGTGCAGGGATTTCTCAAAGATATCTCAATTAATATCTTTAAACCGATTTTACGACACTCTCTGACATGGTGGACAGATCACCATCGTTTAGTTCAGGGGGCTTCTTTGTTCTTCCGACCTGGACTATAATCTCAACAGATGCAAGTCTTACAGGTTGGGGAGCTGTGTGGGGGTATCTGACGGCACAAGGGGTTTGGGAATCTCAGGAGGTGAGATTTCCGATCAATATTTTGGAACTCCGTGCAATTTTCAGAGCTCTTCAGTCTTGGCCTCTTCTGAAGAGAGAGTTGTTCATTTGTTTTCAGATAGACAATGTCACAACTGTGGCATACATCAATCATCAAGGAGGGACTCACAGTCCTCTGGCTATGAAAGAAGTATCTCGAATTTTGGTTTGGGCGGAATCCAGCTCCTGTCAAATCTCTGCGGTTCATATCCCAGGTATGGACAATTGGAAAGCGGATTATCTCAGTCGCCAAACGTTGCATCCGGGCGAATGGTCTCTTCACCCAGAGGTATTTCTTCAGATTGTTCAAATGTGGGAACTTCCAGAAATAGATCTGATGGCTTCTCATCTAAACAAGAAACTTCCCAGGTATCTGTCCAGATCCCGGGATCCTCAGGCGGAGGCAGTGGATGCATTATCACTTCCTTGGTAGTATCATCCTGCCTATATCTTTCCGCCTCTAGTTCTTCTTCCAAGAGTAATCTCCAAGATTCTGAAGGAATGCTCATTTGTTCTGCTGGTAGCTCCGGCATGGCCTCACAGGTTTTGGTATGCGGATCTTGTCCGGATGGCCTCTTGCCAACCGTGGACTCTTCCGTTAAGACCAGACCTTTTGTCTCAAGGTCCTTTTTTCCATCAGGATCTGAAATCCTTAAATTTAAAGGTATGGAGATTGAACGCTTGATTCTTGGTCAAAGAGGTTTCTCTGACTCTGTGATTAATACTGTGTTACAGGCTCGTAAATCTGTATCCAGAGAGATATATTATAGAGTCTGGAAGACTTATATTTCTTAGTGTCTTTCTCATCATTTTTCTTGGCATTCTTTTAGAATACCGAGAATATTACAGTTTCTTCAGGATGGTTTATATAAGGGTTTGTCCGCAAGTTCCTTGAAAGGTCAAATCTCTGCTCTTTCTGTTCTTTTTCACAGAAAGATTGCTATTCTTCCTGATATTCATTGTTTTGTACAAGCTTTGGTTCGTATAAAGCCTGTCATTAAGTCAATTTCTCCTCCTTGGAGTTTGAATTTGGTTCTGGGGGCTCTTCAAGCTCCTCCATTTGAACCTATGCATTCATTGGATATTAAATTACTTTCTTGGAAAGTTTTGTTCCTTTTGGCCATCTCTTCTGCCAGAAGAGTTTCTGAATTATCTGCTCTTTCTTGTGAGTCTCCTTTTCTGATTTTTCATCAGGATAAGGCGGTGTTGCGAACTTCTTTTGAATTTTTGCCTAAGTTGTGAATTCCAACAACATTAGTAGAGACATTGTGGTTCCTTCATTATGTCCTAATCCTAAGAATTCTAAGGAGAAATCGTTGCATTCTTTGGATGTTATTAGAGCTTTGAAATATTATGTTGAAGCTACTAAGTCTTTCCGAAAGACTTCTAGTTTATTTGTTATCTTTTCCGGTTTTAGAAAGGCCAGAAAACTTCTGCCATTTCTTTGGCATCTTGGTTGAAATCTTTAATTCATCTTGCCTATGTTGAGTCGGGTAAGACTCCGCCTCATAGGATTACAGCTCATTCTACTAGGTCAGTTTCTACTTCCTGGGCGTTTAGGAATGAAGCTTCGGTTGATCAGATTTGCAAAGCGGCAACTTGGTCCTCTTTGCATACTTTTACCAAATTCTACCATTTTGTTGTATTTTCTTCTTCTGAAGCAGTTTTTGGTAGAAAAGTACTTCAGGCAGCGGTTTCAGTTTGAATCTTCTGCTTATGTTTTTCATTAAACTTTATTTTGGGTGTGGATTATTTTCAGCAGGAATTGGCTGTCTTTATTTTATCCCTCCCTCTCTAGTGACTCTTGTGTGGAAAGATCCACATCTTGGGTAGTCATTATCCCATACGTCACTAGCTCATGGACTCTTGCTAATTACATGAAAGAAAACATAATTTATGTAAGAACTTACCTGATAAATTCATTTCTTTCATATTAGCAAGAGTCCATGAGGCCCGCCCTTTTTTGTGGTGGTTATGATTTTTTTGTATAAAGCACAATTATTCCAATTCCTTATTTTATATGCTTTCGCACTTTTTTCTTATCACCCCACTTCTTGGCTATTCGTTAAACTGAATTGTGGGTGTGGTGAGGGGTGTATTTATAGGCATTTTAAGGTTTGGGAAACTTTGCCCCTCCTGGTAGGAATGTATATCCCATACGTCACTAGCTCATGGACTCTTGCTAATATGAAAGAAATGAATTTATCAGGTAAGTTCTTACATAAATTATGTTTTTGTTTGAACATTGGGTAAATATGGATCAAGAGGCCCTGCAAAACTTTACATGTAGCTTGTGTTTTGACTCGAATGTGGAACCCCCAATCCCTTTTTGTTCCTCATGTATTGAAAGAACATTACAGGGATAGACTTTTTAAATCTGAGCCATCATTAGCTAAGGCGGATGCTGTTCAGGGGTCCCCTGTTCAAGATATCCCGCAGCTTTCTCCTCAAGTGTCCCAAACTTTAACGTCTACACATGCAGTGCCCTACGCGTCCTCTCACACTCCGGTTGGAGTTACGTTGCAAGACATTGCTACCCACATATCTTCTGTAGTAACTGATGCGCTGTCTGCCTTTCCCATGCTGCAGGGAAAGCGCAAGAGGAAATCTAAGCAATCAGTGAGTAGGTTTCTGACACAGTTGTGGCTAGTCCGATTGTTCCTTCCCAGAAGTCTGAGGAGGAAGATAATTCAGTAGCATCTGAGGGTGAAGACTCAGACAGTGTAATTCCTTCTTCTGATGCGGAAGTTGTATACTTCAGGTTTAAGCTAGAACACCTCCGGTTGTTACTTAAAGAGCTTTTGGCAACCTTGGACGACTTTAACATGACTGTGTCATAGTCAACCCTAAGAAGTCTAGTAAGTTAAACAAATACTTTGACGTTCCTTCCACGGTGGAGGTTTTTCCGGTTCCAGACCAGGCTACAGAGATTATTGCTCGGGAATGGGAGAGACCTTTGCACTTTGGCTAAGAGAACCACTATTCCCATAGAGAATAGCTGTTTCTTTAAGGATCCTATGGATAAGAAGTTGGAAGGGTTACTTTAAAAGATGTATGTACACCAGGGTTTACAATGGCAACCTGTGGTGTGTATTGATAGCGTCGCCAGTGCGGCGGCATACTGGTTTGATGCGTTGTCTGTGTCTATTCAGACAGATACTCCACTTGAGGAGATCCAGGATAGAATCAAGGCTCTTAAATTGGCCAATTCCTTTATTACGGATGCTTCCCTACAAATTATTAAGTTGGGAGCAAAGATTTCTGGTTTTGCAGTACTGGCCGGCAGAGCTTTATGGTTGAAATCCTGGTCTGCGGATGTGTCATCCAAGTCTAAGCTTCTGGCGATTCCCTACAAGGGTTTGCTTGGCTGAAATTATTTCAGACATTACGGGAGGAAAGGGTCATTTTCTCCCTCAGGATAAGAGGAATAAGCAGAAGGGACGTCAGAGTAATTTTTGTTCCTTTCGTAACTTCAAGGGTAAATCTTCCTCTGCCAAGCAGGAACAGTCCAAGGCTTCCTGGAGGTCCAACCAGTCTTGGAACAAGGGGAAGCGATCTAAGAAGCCTGTTAGTGACCCAAAGTCAGCATGAAGGGTCTGCCCCCGATCCGGGACCGGATCTTGTGGGGGGGGGGGGGGGGCAGGCTTTCTTTTTTCGCTCAGGCCTGGGTTCAGGATGTGCTGGATCCCTGGGCTGCAGACATCATTTTCCAGGGATACAAACTATAGTTAAAAACCCCTTCCTCCCAGGGGCAGGTTTCTGCTCTCAAGATTATCTGTAGACCAGATAAAAAGAGAGGCGTTCTTACATTGTGTCCAGGACCTTTCCATCCTAGGATTGATAGATCCTGTTCCAATGCAGGAACAGGGGCTGGGATTCTACTCCAATCTGGGGGGGGGCAGGCTTTCTTTTTTCGCTCAGGCCTGGGTTCAGGATGTGCTGGATCCCTGGGCTGCAGACATCATTTTCCAGGGATACAAACTATAGTTAAAAACCCTTCCTCCCAGGGGCAGGTTTCTGCTCTCAAGATTATCTGTAGACCAGATAAAAAGAGAGGCGTTCTTACATTGTGTCCAGGACCTTTCCATCCTAGGATTGATAGTTCCTGTTCCAATGCAGGAACAGGGGCTGGGATTCTACTCCAATCTGTTTGTGGTTCTGTCACGGTACCTGTGAATAGCATTGAATAAACTACATATGTATCAAATTTTGATATTTGATGTCAGCTAAGATCTCCCTTGACATGAGTTCTGTGGGCTATAACAAAAATAGACCAACCCCCTCTTTTTACTGATTACAGAACATCAGAGAACAAAGAGACTCACATCTGTAAAATCTCAGGATGACACAGAACTTCAGAAGTTGATGGCCTAAGAATCAAGATTTCAAAATATCTTAACCTATGTACTTTTGATAACAAATTATCTACATAGTTCTTAGATAAATTAATGTATACCTAGGAAGTCATGTAAATGATTTGTCTATAATTTTCAAATCTATTTAAAATACTCAAATACTCAAAATAACACTATCAAGAGATGTACAAAGATGTGGGCTATATTTATATTGAAAAGGAATAAGACTCCAATAAGAATATTTTAACATCGCATTGATAATATACTCGTGTTGGATCTCAAATTGTACATTTTCAATTATATTAAATAGGATATATATGTTGACTAGATAAGTTTATTAATACAAGAAATTATAGTATATTAAATAAACATTTTATCTGCTGCCACCAATAGTTCAGAAATGGTATGACAGCCAAATGAATTGACTATTAGAACATATGCAAATCCAAATAAGCCAATCAGAGAGGCATCTCCCAAATAACCAATCAATGCTCAGCTCCATTAAGGGCGAATCAGGGACAAGCATCGATAAGGGCCTATCAAAATATTGTGGGAATGATTAAAGAAAAGAAGGAGGGGTTATTCTAGTTCTTCTTCCAAGAGTAATCTCCAAGATTCTGAAGGAATGCTCGTTTGTTCTGCTGGTAGCTCCGGCATGGCCTTATAGGTTTGGTATGCGGATCTTGTCCGGATGGCCTCTTGACAGCCGTGGACTCTTCCGTTAAGACCAGACCTTCTGTCGCAAGGTCCTTTTTTTCCATCAGGATTTCAAATCCTTAAATTTTAAGGTATGGAGATTGAACGCTTGATTCTTGGTCAAAGAGGTTTCTCTGACTCTGTGATTAATACTATGTTACAGGCTCGTAAATCTGTATCTAGAGAGATATGTTATAGAGTCTGGAAGACTTATATTTTTTGGTGTCTTTCTCATCTTTTTTTCTTGGCATTCTTTTAGAATTCCGAGAATTTTACAGTTTCTTCAGGATGGTTTAGATAAGGGTTTGTCTGCAAGTTCCTTGAAAGGACAAATCTCTGCTCTTTCTGTTCTTTTTACAGAAAGATTGCTATTCTTCCTGATATTTATTGTTTTATACAAGCTTTGGTTCGTCTAAAACCTGTCATTAAGTCAATTTCTCCTCCTTGGAGTTTGAATTTGGTTCTGGGAGCTCTTCAAGCTCCTCCCTTTGAACCTATGCATTCATTGGTCATTAAATTACTTTCTTGGAGAGTTTTGTTCCTTTTGGCCATCTCTTCTGCCAGAAGAGTTTCTGATTTATCTGCTCTTTCTTGTGAGTCTCCTTTTCTGATTTTTCATCAGGATGAGGTGGTGTTGCGAACTTCTTTTGAATTTTTACCTAAAGTTGTGAATTCCAACAACATTAGTAGAGAAATTGTGGTTCCTTCATTATGTCCTGATCCTAAGAATTCTAAGGAGAAATCATTGCATTCTTTGGATGTTGTTAGAGCTTTGAAATATTATGTTCAAGCTACTAAGTCTTTCCGAAAGACTTCTAGTCTATTTGTTATCTTTTCCGGTTCTAGAAAGGCCAGAAAGCTTCTGCCATTTATTTGGCATCTTGGTTGAAATTTTTAATTCATCTTGCCTATGTTGAGTCGGGTAAAACTCCGCCTCATAGGATTACAGCTCATTCTACCAGGTCAGTTTCTACTTCCTGGGCGTTTAGGAATGAAGCTTCGGTTGATCACATTTGCATAGTTGCAACTTGGTCCTCTTTGCATATTTTTACTAAATTCTACCATTTTGATGTATTTTCTTCTTCTGAAGCAGTTTTTGGTAGAAAAGTATTTCAGGCAGCAGTTTCAGTCTGAATCTTCTGCTTATGTTTTTTATTAAACTTTATTTTGGGTGTGGATTATTTTCAGCAGGAATTGGCTGTCTTTATTTTATCCCTCCCTCTCTAGTGACTCTTGTGTGGAAAGATCCACATCTTGGGTAGTCATTATCCCATACGTCACTAGCTCATGGACTCTTGCTAATTACATGAAAGAAAACATAATTTATGTAAGAACTTACCTGATAAATTCATTTCTTTCATATTAGCAAGAGTCCATGAGGCCCACCCTTTTTTGTGGTGGTTATGATTTTTTTGTATAAAGCACAATTATTCCAATTCCTTATTTTATATGCTTTCGCACTTTTTTATCACCCCACTTCTTGGCTATTCGTTAAACTGAATTGTGGGTGTGGTGAGGGGTGTATTTATAGGCATTTTAAGGTTTGGGAAACTTTGCCCCTCCTGGTAGGAATGTATATCCCATACGTCACTAGCTCATGGACTCTTGCTAATATGAAAGAAATGAATTTATCAGGTAAGTTCTTACATAAATTATGTTTTTAATATCATAAATTAATTACAGTTATTGCTATATAGGTATATATTTTAGAATATGCCTTATTGTAGCTAAATAAGAAGTTTTTTCAGCTCAGATAAATTGGCATATAAATTGACTGTTTGCATTAATAATATATACAATTTCTGATGTTTTTAATTGAATTTATATAGAATAATTTGTGGGCTAAATAACTTAATTATACTTGTCTGAACGTTATCTTATATCTATTGAGACCCAGTAAGATTTGTGTGAAGTATCTTGGTATATTGTTATATCTAAACACTGTGAAGTTAGCAGTCCATATTCTGGTATTTTATTGTGGTATTTTAATGTGATTCATTGTGAGTAAGGTTAATTTTAAAGGTATAATTTTTTTATGATCTGTTGTATAGAATATTGTAACGGAATAAGTGTGCATAATTGATTCAAAGCTAGTCTCTATTTAAATTTATAAACACAATAAAATATATTAACTAATCTCAAGAATTTATGAATAAATATTTATTTCAATTGTTTCGTATATATATGTTTATTGGAGGTTATTTTAAAGAATAATATAAATAAATTATATTTATAACCCTGGTATATACTGACAGTTCGCAAAAAAGAGGGAACTTTCAGACCAATTTTAGATCTCAAAAGTCTAAACAAGTTCCTCAGAGCATCGTCCTTCAAGATGGAAACTATTCGTTCCATTCTTCCCTTGGTGCAAGAAGGTCAATTCATGACAACGGTAGATTTAAAGGATGCGTACCTACATGTTCCCATCCACAGGGATCATCACAAGTTTCTGAGGTTCGCCTTTCTAGACAAACATTTCCAGTTTGTGGCCCTTCCATTCGCCCTTTCCACAGCTCCCAGAATTTTCTCAAAGGTCCTGGGAGCCCTGTTGGCGGTGCTCCGGTTGAGGGGCATTGCAGTGGCACCTTATCTGGACGACATTCTGGTCCAGGCGCCATCCGTTCAACAAGCAAACTCCCACACGGAGATGTTGTTATCTCTTCTGCGTGCTCGTGGATGGAAGGTGAATTTGGGAAAGAGTTCCTTGATACCAGCTACAAGGGTAGTGTTCCTGGGAACCATAATAGATTCCTTATCAATGAAAATATTTCTGACAGGTCAGAAAGACAAAGATTTTCGACTCTTGTCTTGCCCTTCAGTCCTCTCCTCGGCTGTCATTGGCCCAATGTATGGAGGTAATTGGTCTGATGGTAGCTGCCATGGACATCATTCTGTTTGCCCGGTTCCATCTCAGACCTCTGCAGTTATGCATGCTCAAACATTGGGACGGTTATTATACAGATCTGTCTCCGCATTTACATCTGGATCAGTTGACAAGAGATTCTCTTCCTTTGTGGTTATCTCAGGAACATCTCTCCCAGGGAACCTGCTTCCGCAGACCTTCCTGGGTGATTGTGACCACGGATGCCAGCCTGATGGGATGGGGAGCAGTCTGGGGTTCGCTAAAGGCTCAGGGGATATGGACTAGGGAGGAGTCAGTTCCTCCCATAAACATCCTAGAGCTGAGGGCAATCTTCAATGCTCGTCTGTCCTGGCCTCAGATAGCTTCAGCCCAGTTTATCAGGTTCCAGTCGGACAACATAACCTCAGTGGCTTACATCAACCATCAGGGAGGAACTCAGAGTTCCTTGGCCATGACAGAGGTATCCAGGATTATCCAGTGGGCGGAGAGCCACAACTGCTGTCTATCTGCAATCCACATTCCAGGAGTAGACAATTGGGAAGCGGATTTTCTGAGTAGACAGACTTTTCACCCGGGGGAGTGGGAACTCCACCCGGAGGTGTTTTCCAACTTGATTCTCAAATAGGGAGCTGGATCTCATGGCATCTCAACAGAATGTCAAGCTCCCGAGGTACGGGTCAAGGGATCCTCAGGCTGTACTGATAGATGCTCTAGCAGTCCCTTGGAAGTTCAGTCTAGCGTACCTGTTTCCTCCGTTCACTTTCCTTCCTCGGGTCATTGCTCGAATCAAATAGGAGAGGGCGTCGGTGATCCTCATTGCACCGGCGTGGCCTCGCAGGATCTGGTATGCAGACCTAGTGGAGATGTCATCTCTTCCACCTTGGAAACTTCCACTGAGGAAGGACCTTTTACTTCAAGGGCCCTTTCATCGCCCACATTTTGTTTCTCTGAAGCTGACTGCTTGGAGATTGAACACTTAAAGGGACAGTCTAGGCCTAAATAAACTTTCATGATACAGATAGAGCATGTCATTTTAAACAATTTTCCAATTTACTTTTATCACCAATTTTGCTTTGTTCTCTTGGTATTCTTAGTTGAAAGCTTAACCTAGGAGGTTCATATGCTAATTTCTTAGACCTTGAAGACCACCTCTTTCAGATTGCATTTTAACAGTTTTTCACCACTAGAGGGTGTTAGTTCACGTATTTCATATAGATAACACTGTGCTCGTGCACGAGAAGTTATCTGGGAGCAGGCACTGATTGGCTAGACTGCAAGTCTGTCAAAAGAACTGAAAAAAGGGGCAGTTTGCAGAGGCTTAGATACAAGATAATCACAGAGGTTAAAAGTATATTATTATAACTGTGTTGGTTATGCAAAACTGGGAAATGGGTAATAAAGGGATTATCTATCTTTTAAAACAATAACAATTCTGGTGTAGACTGTCCCTTTAATTTTATCTAAGCATGATTTTTCTGAGTCAGTCATTGAGACCATGATTCAGGCTCGTAAACCTGTATGGCGTAGGTATCTGTATTGGTGTGAATCCAGAGGTTACTCTTGGAGTAGAGTTTGGATTCCTAGGATTTTGTCTTTTCTCCAGGAAGGGCTGGAGAAGGGATTATCTGCTAGTACCTTGAAGGGTCAGATTTCTGTCTTATCTATATTGTTGCATAAGCGTCTGGTGGATGTGCCAGATGTACAATCCTTCTGTCAGGCCTTGGTCAGAATCAGGCCTGTGTTCAAATCTGTTACTCCTCCCTGGAGTCTTAACCTGGTTCTTAAAGTTCTTCAGCAGGCTCCGTTTGAGCCTATGCATTCCTTAGATATTAAGATGTTATCTTGGAAAGTTTTGTTTCTTGTTGCAATTTCTTCTGCTCGTAGAGTTTCAGAGCTCTTGGCGTTGCAGTGTGAATCCCCTTACCTTATTTTTCATTCGGATAAGGTAGTTCTGCGTACTAAGTTAGGTTTCCTCCCTAAAGTGGTTTCGGATAGGAAAATTAATCAAGAAATCATTGTTCCTTCTTTGTGTCCTAACCCTTCTTCTTATAAAGAGCGTCTGCTGCACAACCTGGATGTGGTGCGTGCGTTGAAATACTATTTACAGGCGACTAAGGATTTTCGCCAGTCTTCTGCTTTGTTTGTTGTTTTCTCTGGGAAACACAAGGGTCAGAAAGCTAAGGCTACTTCTCTTTTTTTGTGGCTGAAGAGTATAATTCGTTTGGCCTATGAAACTGCTGGACAGCAGCCTCCCGAGAGAATCACGGCTCATTCTACGAGGGCTGTTTCCTCTTCCTGGGCATTCAAAAATGAAAATTCTGTGGAACAGATTTGCAAGGCTGCAACTTGGTCCTCTCTACACACTTTTTCTAAATTCTATAAATTTGATACTTTTGCCTCGGCTGAGGCTTCTTTTGGGAGAAAGGTCCTTCAAGCAGTGGTGCCTTCCGTTTAGGTTCCCTGTCTTGCCCCTCCCTTATCTGTGTCCTCTAGCTTGGGTATTGATTCCCAATAGTAATTAGAGATGATACGTGGACTCACCGTGTCATTAGAAAGAAAACAAAATTTATGCTTACCTGATAAATTTATTTATTTCTTGACACGGTGAGTCCACGGCCCGTCCTGTTTTATTTAGACAATTTTTGTGTTATAAACCTCAGGCACCTCTGCACCTTGTGTTACTTCCTTTCTCTCTTTTTCCTTCGGTCGAATGACTGGGGTTGGAGGGAAGGGAGGTGATACTTAACAGCTTTGCTGTGGTGCTCTTTGCCTCCTCCTGCTGGCCAGGAGTGATATTCCCAATAGTAATTAGAGATGATCTGTGGACTCACCGTGTCAAGAAATAAATAAATTTATCAGGTAAGCATAAATTTATTTTTTTAAGATAATTCCACCAGGGCAGCCCATGAGAGGCTCACTAAGAAAAACCACGTCTGAAATTGCAAGAGTTAGTTCATCGGCCCTTACAGAGATGCTGGGGATATTATCATTTTCTGAATCAGAGGAGTCATCAGAAGACAAACCAAATGTAATGTAACCTGTAAACTTTGTCATCAGAAGATACTGACATTGATTAAATTAAGGTTGAGTAACACTCAACATATGTGTATCCCCCAATATTAACATATATGGGAGTGAAGGAGACTGTCCCATTCGATATTTATCCCTGAGACCTAGGTAATATTACAGGAGACCTAAATTGAAATCACTTGTAATTGTCTTTATTTTGTAATATAAAATCCATTGTTAAAGGGACAGAAAACTAAACGTGTAAATGCATATATATGCTTGCTTGCATAGTGATTAAAGGGACAGCGTACACCAAATCTCATATAAATGCATGTTAATAGACCACTGGTTTTCAAACCTGTTATCAGGCCTTCCTAACAGGTTATCTGAACTAGAGCACAGGTGAATTAATCAGCTAATTAGTAAACATAGTTAATTTACCTGCTCTCATCCAAGGTTATCCAGAAAACCTGGACTGTTGAGGAAGCCTGAGGACAGTTTCGAAAACCAGTGTAATAAACATTACTATAAACAAGAATATGCACAGATACTGATCTAAATGTATATTACAGGAGACCTAAATTTGAAATAACTTATAATTGTCTTTAGTTTGTATATGCTGAACTTGAAACAATACTAAAGGTTGCTAACTTGCATAGAAAATCCATTGTTAAAGGAACAGAAAATGCATATTATTCTTGCCTGCATAGTAATTAAAGCTACATTTCAAGTAAGTTTAACTTTACTTGTAATTACTATTCAATCAAACATTTCTATTTACCATAATGTACCATTTTTATTTAGTTTACTGTCAATTTAGAAGCAAAAGCATTGCTTTCATGTAGTTTCACCAATAGTATTAATACTTTATTATTATATTTAATTTACCTTGAGACAAAATTAAGAATTGCTAGTAAAACTAGTTCAAGTCATTATCATAAGCATTTAGGGGGGAAAATATAAACATAAATATTAACATTGTAAAATAACCATGCAATAAAAAGAGTTTAATTATTACACACTGAAAATAACGTACCAACACAGATGTTATTGAAGGATTAACCCTGTGTGACAAATTTACTGGCAAGTGACATGTCTACCCAGTGAGAGGGTGCTTTGCCTTACATTATCAGATGAGAACTCCAGCTTCAAGCTCCGCTGCCATCCTCTGCAATCTGCATGTCTATAACATGCAAGCTACAGACTGTAATGGTTGTGAAACTATTAGTGGGCAGCCTCACATTTGCCAACAAAACGTCCTGCTCAGGTTAGAGCAACACGCACATACCCAAATCCCTATAACAAAAAAAAACTGCCATTCCATAGATGCTGTGCCCAATTGTTAAAGCCGTGGAAAGAAGTGTTTGTAGACACACACACTCACCTTAGAGGGAGTGGTGGCTGGAAGGGAGGTAACAAGGTGTTGCAAAGGGAGGCGAGCAATCTGAGATATTGGGAGGATTTTGCTGCACACATGACATACCTCCCAGTTCTGGGGCTGTCACTGTCATACCCTATGCCTGACATAAAATGGGGAATCATAGGGTAAGGTTAGGTACCTAAGAAAGTCAATAGAGAGTTATTGTGGGGCTTTAAATTACGTGGAGAGTTTCCCCAGTAATATTCCATCATTTCAATATGTTCTAAATTACCATTATAGTTGCAATTTGGTCTTTCCTGTGAGTATAAGAGACAACAAATTAAACCATTTGACATGGGAATGGACTGTATGTAATTTCTAATAAAGAGGAATTAGACTCTATGCACAATTGGCCATTAATCTAAACAAGGAATCCTTGTGGTTACATGGGAGTTGTATAGGACTATTAAGTAAGAGTGTTATAGGGGCTCTATTTAGTGTTGTATTGAGGACAATTTCAATTAATTTAAATGTATGATCCCAAAAGGTTTGGGTATATGGGCAATGCCACCAGTTCTCACCTCAGCTCCTCTAGCATAAGAGGGAGGAATTGTGGTATATTTAATGTAACTGATCAAGGGTAACATAAGAAGTGGAGATGTAGAGGGAGGATTAAATAGAATAAGCAAGGAGATCATAATAAATTGCTTGATTCAAATGTTTGTGTAAAAGTAAAAGAAGACCATGAGATACATATTTATTATGGCAAAATTATTCCAAAGGTATCAAATGTCTGGTAAAGTATGTTTGGTTAGGATAGGTGTTCATATAATGTCTTGCCTGGAAATATGTCAACCAGCTCTGGAAGGGATAATCAAATTCTCACTTTAAAATATCCTATTCTTTTAAAACCTTGTTATGTAATAGTGAGTGTATTGGAATATCAGAAACAAATACCCCCAAAAGCCACCTGTCTACCAGGAGAAGAGACAGGATTCTGGGTTTGCCAAGAGAGTCATTGGCAGGGAAGGAACCAAGGAGACATATGGAGTGAGATTTAAAATTGTATCCCATTCCCTAAGTGTGGTTTTAGCTAAAGGGTTCACAGAAACCTATGGGTAACTGAAGTAAATTGGAAAGTTGTTTAATATCATATGTTCTGTCTGAATCATGAAAGAAAAGGTTTGGGTTTCTAGTCTATATAAGGATTTTAATCATAACTTTTCTTGTCTCTCCTTAACATAACATATTAGTGATATACACAGTTCCCAAGGATTAAAAAGTGCCTTTAAATCATTCATATCATATATAGCTTTGATACCACAAGGAATGTTTGCTATTCACTAGTATTTGTTTCTTTATTTGTGTAAATTGTTCATATTATGTATAACAATATTGATGTCAGATTTTTTTCAGGAATATGCTGTAATAATGTAATGTATTAGTCAACTGGATGATACAATTAACATCAGGTTTAGACTAATATTCTTAATAATTTAAATATTTAACATTTATTTTGTATTTTGGTGATATTAAATTTGTTTACTATATAAATAAAATATGTCCCTTTTGTAATTCACCCAATAAACAGATTTTCCTATCCTACACTCTACTTAGTGCTCCCACCACTATTTCTAGATGAGTAAAAGAGGAATCAGAAGCAGTGGCGTCACTAGGGTTGGTGTCACCCGGTGCGGTAAGTCATGGTGTCACCCCCCCCCCCCAGAAAGCAGACATACACAAAAACACAGGCAAACACACATACAAACACTCAGACACACTTAAACACATACTCAGATGCACACACAAACACTCGGAAACACACTCAGACACACACACAAAAACACACACACAAAAACACACACACAAAAACACTGAGACACACAAAAACTCAGACACACACATACAAAATATGTAAACTGCACTGCATTAATTAGGAAGCTCATGCCTAGAGCTGCTCCCTGGCTCAGCAGAACATCAAATAAAAGATAAACAGAGCACTCTAAAATAAATCACTGAAGAAAAGGTTTAGGCACGCAAACTATGAAAATTCTGCTCTCTGACTCTGTTCCAAGTCTGTCAGTGCACAGCCCTGGGCCGCATGTCACTGAGCAGTGAGCACAGATAAACAGGCAGGTTTAGGCTAGCAGCGCAACTTTGCAAGCCCCACAGCACACCCACAACATTCATAGTGAAATTGGGCAGGGGAGGAAGAGCAAAGTACAAACAAGCAAAAGCAGCCGGGAAAACTATTTGTTGAAATTGCAGCACTGGCTCAAGGGGCAAAAAAATTGTGTGTCTACAACTTCCCCAGTCCCACTAATGTTCACAAATGCCAGCCTCTAATAAAATAATCTATGCATCTCAACATTGTATTTCTTTGAATTTCAATAAAATTAAAAAAAAAAAAAAAAAAAAAAATTTTTTTTTTTTTTTTTTTTTTTTTTGGTGTCACCCCCTGGAGGGTGTCACCCGGGTGCGGCCCGCCCCCCCCGCCCCCCCCTAGTGACGCCACTGATCAGAAGTGAACCTCTCATTCTAAGCCTATTCCATTCTAGGAGCTTCAGCCTTAAATGGACAGTAAACACCTTTGACATTTTTATATAAATTGTTTAGTTATGCATAAGAAAAAAATTGTAATATAGTTTATTATTTATTTTGCCCCCTTCTCATGCAATTTAGCTCTGAAAACTGAGCAATTTCTAATTCTCAGTCAGAACTTGCACCCTGCTGACTTCTCAATACTAAATCTGCTGGATTTATGTCCCTAAGTGGCTTTATCAGATAACAACTGCAAAACAACTAATTTTATACTAACATTATGATAGTGGTTAGTCTTGTTGTCTGTAGAATTAAAGGGACAGTCAACCCAAAAAATGTTTTTACTTATACAGATAAAATTTACTAGGATAAATAGTTCAAACTGTAGCCCAATTTCGCTAAATATATAGTTTTCAAGTAAAATTACTTACTACATGTCCCTCTGCCGTTTTGAAATGGCCGCCAGCCCCATCTTCTTCCCTTCCTCTTCTGCCAGTGATTGCAGTAACTTTGTGATCCTCCACGTTCCTGTTTTTGGCGCATGCGCAATGTGCCGATTTTAGTGCAGGGGGGCCTTTTGAAGTAGGAACTAAAAATAACTGCTCAGTATCCTAGCGGTTTCTATATGCGGTGGACCAGTGGGCTTCTCTCCATTTACCGGTCACAGAGCAGTTTAGCTCTGATTGATTCTAGTATTCAGTGCCTTTAATATCCCAGCACTGAATATACATAAAAAAATAATACCTCACTATCTGAAATTCTGTTGCCTGAAATAGAAGCGACGAACATCCCTACCACAAAGACAACGAATCAGTGGCATATCCAAGGAAATGACATTGTCTGATCTAGGGAAATCATTGTGATTGTTCTCTGATAATATAATCAATATCTATTTGCAACTGAAAAAAAAGCTTTTCTCTGTAATGAAAATGAAATCAACCCTCCTCCTGCTTAGCATAGAATGATTTATATTGATTTATCAATACGATAAAAATAATTATTTCTCTAGCAATATGTCATTATTTCCCTCTATCAACTTGGAACAGGATCCAGAAATAATGAGATATTGCTAGAGAAATAATTATTTTTATTGTACCGAGTAGTGAACACCAAGGCAAATAGGAGCTGGATAAAAATAATTATTTCTCTAGCAATATGTCATTTCTGGATCCTGTTCCAAGTTGATAGAGGGAAATAATGACATATTGCTAGAGAAATAATTATTTTTATCGTATTGATAAATCAATATAAATCGTTCTATGCTAAGCAGGAGGAGGGGTGATTTCATTTTCGTTACAGAGAAAAGCTTTTTCAGTTGCAAATAGATATTGATAATCAGCTAGAATACAATTTTTGTCTGTAAAAACTTGCGGAACTAACGCTCCTTTTTTTCCAGCGCTCACTTTAAACAACGCTGGTATTACAAGTCTTCTGAATGGCTGCGTTAGCCTCAGAAAAGTGAGCGTTGAGCAAATTTAGCGCCACTTCTACCTGTAATACCAGCGTTGCTTACGGTAGCGGTAAGCTGGAAAAATGTGCTCGTGCACGATCTCCCCATAGGAAACAATGGGGCTGAGCTGGCTGAAAAAAAACCTAACACCTGCAAAAAAGCAGCGTTCAGCTCTTAACGCAGCCCCATTGTTTCCTATGGGAAAACACTCTCTAAGTTTACACCTAGCACCCTAACATGAACCCCGAGTCTAAACACCCCTAACCTTACACTTATTAACCTCTAATCTGCCGCCCCCAACATCGTCGCCACCTGCATTATACTATTAACCCCTAATGTGCCTCTCCGGACACCGCCGCCACCTACATTATCCCTATGAACCACTAATCTGCTGCCCCTAACATCGCCAACACCTATATTATATTTATTAACCCCTAATCTGCCGCCCTCAACGTCGCCGCCACCTACCTACAATTATTAACCCCTAATCTGCCGCCCCCAACGTCGCCGCTACTATATTAAATGTATTAACCCCTAAACCTAAGTCTAACCCTAACACCCCCTATCTTAAATGTATTTTTAATAAATCTAAATAAAATTTCTATAATTAAATAAATTAATCCTATTTAAAACGAAATATTTACCTATAAAATAAACCCTAATATAGCTACAATATAACTAATAGTTACATTGTAGCTATTTTAGGATTTATATTTATTTTACAGGCAACTTTGTATTTATTTTAACTAGGTACAATAGCTATTAAATAGTTAATAACTATTTAATAGCTACCTAGTTAAAATAATTACAAAATTACATGTAAAATAAATCCTAACCTAAGTTACAAATACACCTAACACTACACTATCAATAAATTAATTAAATAAATGAACTACAATTATCTAAAATAAAATACAATTAAATAAACTAAACTATATTACAAAAACAAACAAACACTAAATTACAAAAAATAAAAAAATATTACAAGAAGTTTAATCTAATTACACCTAATCTAAGCCCCCTAATAAAATAAAAAAGCCCCCCAAAATAATAAAATTCCCTATCCTAAACTAAATTACAAAGTAATCAGCTCTTTTACCAGCCCTTAAAAGGGCTTATTGCGGGGCATTGCCCCAAAGTAATCAGCTCTTTTACCTGTAAAAAAAAGAAATACAATACCCCCCAACATTACAACCCACCACCCACACACCCCTACTCTAAAACCCACCGGATCCCCCCTTAAAAAAACCTAACACTACCCCATTGAAGATCACCCTACCTTGAGCCGTGTTCACCCAACCGGGCACCGATGGGGCAGAAGAGGACATCCAGACCGGCAGACATCTTCATCCAGACGGCATCTTCTATCTTCATCCTTCCGGAGCGGAGCCATCTTCTATCCAGCCGACGCGGAGCCATCCTCTTCAATCGATGTCCTAATGCAGAATGAAGGTTCCTTTAAATTACGTCATCCAAGATGGCGTCCCTCGAATTCCGATTGGCTGATAGAATTCTATCAGCCAATCGGAATTAAGGTAGGAAAAATCCGATTGGTTGATTTAATCAGCCAATCGGATTGAAGTTCAATCCGATTGGCTGATTGGATCAGCCAATAGAATGTGAGGTCAATTCTATTGGCTGATCCAATCAGCCAATCGGATTGAACAGATTAGGGGTTAAATAATTTTATTATAGTGTTTGCGATGTGGGGGGGCCTCGGTTTAGGGGTTAATAGGTAGTTTATTGGTGTTAGTGTACTTTGTAGCACTGTAGTTAAGAGTGTTAGCCCATAAAACTCTTAACTACTGACTTTTATATGTGGTAGGAGTCTTGGAGGTAGAGGCTGTACCGCTCACTTCTTCCAAGACTCGTAATACCAGCGTTAGGCAAATCCCATTAAAAAGATAGGATACGCAATTGACGTAAGGGGATTTGCGGTATGGAAAAGTCGCGGAAAAAAAGTGAGCGATACACCTGTACCTGCCAAACTCGTAATACCAGCGGGCGTTAAAAAGCAGCGTTAGGACCCCTTAACGCTGCTTTTTAAAGCTAACGCTGAACTCGTAGTCTAGGCGATACTCTTTCATCTTCCCAGTTATAAAATAAGTTACTGAGAATAAACAGCAACTCTCACTTATCTTCCCACTTTTTTTTGTTTTACTGAGTCAGTATAAGAGTAACAAAAAACAAATTTGGAGAGGCTTGTGAGCTTAGTTCATTTTAGGCAGCGAGTTTAAATGTCACCAGTAGAAATGTGCACACACTGTCCTCTGAATAACACCAGAAACATGAATACCAACAGACTTCTCATAGTGCAAGATGGGCTGACGCAGTGGCTGTAACTCAGTGTGCAAAGGATTCTAATTGTCTGCTTTTTATCAGGAGTGTGATACGGCTTATTGATACAGACAGTATATGCTAGGTAATGTCATGTTTACATGTTAGACAGTCATGGATCATGGCGCATTATTGCGCAGCGGGACGGCGTTATTTCTGGTATTTACTAATGTCTCTATTCCTGCAGGTATTTCTGGGAAGAGCCAGCTCTTTCTCTATTATTTCTCTAGCAATATGTCATTATTTTCCTCTATCAACTTGGAACAGGATCCAGAAATGACATATTGCTAGAAAAATAATTATTTTTATCCAGCTCCTATTTGCCTTGGTGTTCACTACTCGGTACAATAAAAATAATTATTTCTCTAGCAATATCTCATTATTTCTGGATCCTGTTCCAAGTTGATAGAGGGAAATAATGACATATTGCTAGAGAAATAATTATTTTTATCGTATTGATAAATTAATATAAATCGTTCTATGTTAAGCAGGAGGAGGGTTGATTTCATTTTCATTACAGAGAAAAGCTTTTTTTCAGTTGCAAATAGATATTGATTATATTATCAGAGAACAATCACAATGAATTCCCTAGATCAGACAATGTCATTTCCTTGGATATGCCACTGATTTGTTGTCTTTGTGGCAGGGATGTTCATCGCTTCTATTTCAGGCAACAGAATTTCAGATAGCGAGGTATTATTTTTGTATGCATATTCAGTGCTGGGATATTAAAGGCACTGAATACTAGAATCAATCAGAGCTGAACTGCTCTGTGACCGGTAAATGGAGAGAAGCCCACTGGTCCACCGCATATAGGAACCGCTAGGCCCCCTGCAATAAAATCGGCACATTGCGCATGCGCCAAAAACGGGAATGTGGAAGATCGCAAAGATACTGCGCTCACTGGCAGAAGAGGAAGGGAGGAAGATGGGGAGAGGAGAGGGCTGGCGGCCATTTCAAAATGGCCGAGGGACATGTAGTAAGTAATTTTACTTGAAAACTAGATTTCTCCAACATTGGTGTGTCCGGTCCACGGCGTCATCCTTACTTGTGGGATATTCTCTTCCCCAACAGGAAATGGCAAAGAGTCCCAGCAAAGCTGGTCACATGATCCCTCCTAGGCTCCGCCCACCCCAGTCATTCTCTTTGCCGTTGCACAGGCAACATCTCCACGGAGATGGTTAAGAGTTTTTTGGTGTTTAAATGTAGTTTTATTCTTCTATCAAGTGTTTGTTATTTTAAAATAGTGCTGGTATGTACTATTTACTCTGAAACAGAAAAGGATGAAGATTTCTGTTTGTAAGAGGAAGATGATTTTAGCAGACAGTAACTAAAATCGATTGCTGTTTCCACACAGGACTGTTGAGATGAAGTAACTTCAGTTGGGGGAAACAGTTAGCAGTCTTTTCTGCTTAAGGTATGACTAGCCATATTTCTAACAAGACCATGTAATGCTGCAAGGCTGTCATTTCCCCTCATGGGGACCGGTAAGCCATTTTCTTAGTTAAACATAAAAGAATAAAGGGCTTCAAAAAGGGCTTAAAAACTGGTAGACATTTTTCTGGGCTAAAACAATTGCTTTACTAGGCATATTATGCAGATTCTAACTAATTATTGGTATTATAATCTTGGGGAACGTTTAGAAAAACGGCAGGCACTGTGTTGGACACCTTTTTCAGATGGGGGCCTTTCTAGTTATAGACAGAGCCTCATTCTGGGACTGTATATGGGTTAAATGTAAAAACGGCTCCGGTTCCGTTAATTTAAGGGTTAAAGCTCTGAAATTTGGTGTGCAATACTTTTAATGCTTTAAGACACTGTGGTGAAATTTTGGTGAATTTTGAACAATTCCTTCATACTTTTTCACATATTCAGTAATAAAGTGTTTTCAGTTTGAAATTTAAAGTGACAGTAACGGTTTTATTTTAAAACGTTTTTTGTGCTTTGTTGACAAGTTTAAGCCTGTTTAACATGTCTGTACCATCAGATAAGCTATGTTCTATATGTATGAAAGCCAATGTGTCTCCCCATTTAAATTTATGTGATAATTGTGCCATAGTGTCCAAACAAAGTAAGGACAGTAATGCAACGGATAATGATATTGCCCAAGATGATTCCTCAAATGAGGGGAGTAAACATGATACTACATCATCCCCTACTGTGTCTACACCAGTTATGCCCACACAGGAGGCCCCTAGTACATCTAGTGCGCCAATACTTATTACCATGCAACAATTAACGGCTGTAATGGATAACTCCATAGCAAATCTTTTATCCAAAATGCCTACTTATCAGAGAAAGCGCGATTGCTCTGTTTTAAACACTGAAGAGCAAGAGGACGCTGATGATAACTGTTCTGACATACCCTCACACCAATCTCAAGGGGCCATAAGGGAGGTTTTGTCTGATGGAGAAATTTCAGATTCAGGAAAAATTTCTCGTCAAGCTGAACCTGATGTTGTGACATTTAAATTTAAATTAGAACATCTCCGCGCACTGCTTAAGGAGGTGTTATCTACTCTGGATGATTGTGACAATTTGGTCATTCCAGAGAAATTATGTAAGATGGACAAGTTCCTAGAGGTTCCGGTGCCCCCCGACGCTTTTCCTATACCCAAGCGGGTGGCGGACATAGTAAATAAAGAGTGGGAAAGGCCCGGCATACCTTTTGTTCCCCCCCCTATATTTAAGAAATTATTTCCTATAGTCGACCCCAGAAAGGACTTATGGCAGACAGTCCCCAAGGTCGAGGGGGCGGTTTCTACTCTAAACAAACGCACTACTATTCCTATCGAAGATAGTTGTGCTTTCAAAGATCCTATGGATAAGAAATTAGAGGGTTTGCTTAAAAAGATTTTTGTACAGCAAGGTTACCTTCTACAACCAATTTCATGCATTGTTCCTGTCACTACGGCAGCGTGTTTCTGGTTCGAGGAACTAGAAAAATCGCTCAGTAAAGAATCTTCGTATGAGGAGGTTATGGACAGAGTTCAAGCACTTAAATTGGCTAACTCTTTTGTTTTAGATGCCGCTTTGCAATTAGCTAGATTAGCGGCGAAAAATTCAGGGTTTGCTGTCGTGGCGCGCAGAGTGCTTTGGCTAAAGTCTTGGTCAGCGGATGTGTCTTCCAAGACAAAATTGCTTAACATTCCTTTCAAAGGTAAAACATTATTTGGACCTGATTTGAAAGAGATTATTTCAGACATCACTGGGGGAAAGGGCCACGCCCTCCCACAGGATAGGTCTTTTAAGGCTAATAATAAGCCTAATTTTCGTCCCTTTCGCAGAAACGGACCAGTCTCTAATTCTGTATCCTCTAAGCAAGAGGGTAATACTTCACAACCCAAACCAGCCTGGAAACCAATGCAAGGCTGGAACAAGGGTAAGCAGGCCAAGAAGCCTACCACTGCTACCAAAACAGCATGAAGGGATAGCCCCCGATCCGGGACCGGATCTAGTGGGGGGCAGACTTTCTCTCTTTGCTCAGGCTTGGGCAAGAGATGTTCAGGATCCTTGGGCGCTAGAAATAGTTTCTCAAGGTTATCTCCTGGAATTCAAGGAACTACCCCCAAGGGGAAGGTTCCACAGGTCTCAATTATCTTCAAACCAAATAAAGAGACAGGCATTCTTACATTGTGTAGAAGACCTGTTAAAGATGGGAGTGATACATCCAGTTCCAATAAGAGAACAAGGAATGGGATTTTATTCCAATCTGTTCATAGTTCCCAAAAAAGAGGGAACATTCAGACCAATTTTGGATCTAAAGATCCTAAACAAATTTCTCAGGGTACCATCGTTCAAAATGGAAACTATTCGAACGATCCTACCTACTATCCAGGAAAATCAATTTATGACTACCGTGGATTTAAAGGATGCGTACCTACATATTCCTATCCACAAGGAACATCATCAGTTCCTAAGGTTTGCTTTTCTGGACAAGCATTACCAGTTTGTGGCACTTCCATTTGGATTAGCCACTGCTCCAAGGATTTTCACAAAGGTACTAGGGTCCCTTCTAGCGGTTCTAAGACCAAGGTGCATTGCAGTAGTACCTTACTTGGACGACATCCTGATTCAAGCGTCGTCCCTGTCAAAAGCAAAGGCTCATACGGACATCGTCCTAGCCTTTCTCAGATCTCACGGATGGAAGGTGAACAAAGAAAAAAGTTCTCTGTCCCCGTCAACAAGAGTTCCCTTCTTGGGAACAATAATAGATTCCTTAGAAATGAGGATTTTTCTGACAGAGGTCAGAAAATCAAAACTTGTCAAGTACTTCATTCTGTTCCTCATCCTTCCATAGCGCAGTGCATGGAAGTAATAGGATTGATGGTTGCAACAATGGACATAGTTCCTTTTGCACGAATTCATCTAAGACCATTACAACTGTGCATGCTCAGACAGTGGAATGGGGATTATACAGACTTGTCTCCGACGATTCAAGTAGATCAAAAGACCAGAGATTCACTCCGTTGGTGGCTGACCCTGGACAATCTGTCACAGGGAATGAGCTTCCGCAGACCAGAGTGGGTCATTGTCACGACCGACGCCAGCCTAGTGGGCTGGGGCGCGGTCTGGGAATCCCTGAAAGCTCAGGGTCTATGGTCTCGGGAAGAGTCTCTTCTCCCGATAAACATTCTGGAACTGAGAGCGATATTCAATGCTCTCAGAGCTTGGCCTCAACTAGCAAAGGCCAAATTCATAAGGTTTCAGTCAGACAACATGACGACCGTTGCATATATCAATCATCAGGGGGGAACAAGGACTTCCCGGGCGATGAAAGAAGTGACCAAGATAATTCAATGGGTGGAGGATCACTCCTGCCACTTGTCTGCGATCCACATCCCAGGAGTGGAAAATTGGGAAGCGGATTTTCTGAGTCGTCAGACATTCCATCCGGGGGAGTGGGAACTCCATCCGGAAATCTTTGCCCAAATAACTCAATTATGGGGCATTCCAGACATGGATCTGATGGCGTCTCGTCAGAACTTCAAGGTTCCTTGCTACGGGTCCAGATCCAGGGATCCCAAGGCGACCCTAGTAGATGCACTAGTAGCACCTTGGATCTTCAACCTAGCTTATGTATTCCCACCGTTTCCTCTCATCCCCAGGCTGGTAGCCAGGATCAATCAGGAGAGGGCCTCGGTGATCTTGATAGCTCCTGCGTGGCCACGCAGGACTTGGTATGCAGACCTGGTGAATATGTCATCGGCTCCACCATGGAAGCTACCTTTGAGACAGGACCTTCTTGTTCAGGGTCCATTCGAACATCCGAATCTGGTTTCCCTCCAACTGACGGCTTGGAGATTGAACGCTTGATTTTATCAAAGCGTGGGTTTTCAGATTCTGTAATAGATACTCTGATTCAGGCTAGAAAGCCTGTAACTAGAAAAATTTACCATAAAATATGGAAAAAATATATCTGTTGGTGTGAATCTAAAGGATTCCCATGGAACAAGATAAAAATTCCTAAGATTCTATCCTTTCTACAAGAAGGTTTGGAGAAAGGATTATCTGCAAGTTCTTTGAAGGGACAGATCTCTGCTTTATCTGTTTTACTTCACAAAAGACTGGCAGCTGTGCCAGATGTTCAAGCATTTGTTCAGGCTCTGGTTAGGATCAAGCCTGTTTACAGACCTTTGACTCCTCCCTGGAGTCTAAATCTAGTTCTTTCAGTTCTTCAAGGGGTTCCGTTTGAACCCTTACATTCCGTAGATATTAAGTTATTATCTTGGAAAGTTTTGTTTTTGGTTGCAATTTCTTCTGCTAGAAGAGTTTCAGAGTTATCTGCTCTGCAGTGTTCTCCGCCCTATCTGGTGTTCCATGCAGATAAGGTGGTTTTGCGTACTAAGCCTGGTTTTCTTCCGAAAGTTGTTTCCAACAAAAATATTAACCAGGAGATAGTTGTACCTTCTTTGTGTCCGAATCCAGTTTCAAAGAAGGAACGTTTGTTACACAATTTGGATGTAGTCCGTGCTCTAAAATTCTATTTAGAGGCTACTAAAGATTTCAGACAAACATCTTCCTTGTTTGTTGTTTATTCTGGTAAAAGGAGAGGTCAAAAAGCGACTTCTACCTCTCTTTCCTTTTGGCTTAAAAGCATTATCCGATTGGCTTATGAGACTGCCGGACGGCAGCCTCCTGAAAGAATCACAGCTCACTCCACTAGGGCTGTGGCTTCCACATGGGCCTTCAAGAACGAGGCTTCTGTTGACCAGATATGTAAGGCAGCGACTTGGTCTTCACTGCACACTTTTGCCAAATTTTACAAATTTTATACTTTTGCTTCTTCGGAGGCTATTTTTGGGAGAAAGGTTTTGCAAGCCGTGGTGCCTTCCATTTAGGTGACCTGATTTGCTCCCTCCCTTCATCCGTGTCCTAAAGCTTTGGTATTGGTTCCCACAAGTAAGGATGACGCCGTGGACCGGACACACCAATGTTGGAGAAAACAGAATTTATGCTTACCTGATAAATTACTTTCTCCAACGGTGTGTCCGGTCCACGGCCCGCCCTGGTTTTTTAATCAGGTCTGATGAATTATTTTCTCTAACTACAGTCACCACGGTATCATATGGTTTCTCCTATATATATTTTCTCCTGTCCGTCGGTCGAATGACTGGGGTGGGCGGAGCCTAGGAGGGATCATGTGACCAGCTTTGCTGGGACTCTTTGCCATTTCCTGTTGGGGAAGAGAATATCCCACAAGTAAGGATGACGCCGTGGACCGGACACACCGTTGGAGAAAGTAATTTATCAGGTAAGCATAAATTCTGTTATTTAGCGAAATTGGGCTACAGTTTGAACTATTTATCCTAGTAAACTTTATCTGTATAAGTAAAGCATTTTTTGGGTTGACTGTCCCTTTAAGCCCAAATTGGCTCCTCCAAATAAGGCACATGGTGAGTGGCTATATAATTGCTGTAAAAAGGTTTTAAAAAACATTGACTTGGCTGATTATTCTATAGCAATACAACAGAAATGTCTTGTAATTACAAGGTGCTTACTGTCCCTTTAAAACCTTCTCTTAAGCTGCAGACTAGTCCTCTAACTCCAGTTTCAGGCAATTCTTTTTCAAACCTATTGCTCATCCTTCACAAGCTTTATTATATTCTTAACTTTAAACTTGCAAATATGAGTGTCTAGGCTTTTTTTTTTTGATTATCCTAGCTATGAGATGGCATAAACTAAACAGATTAATTCATCCCCCCCTTCCACACACACACACACACACACATATCATCCTTCACCCAGTTATTATTGGGTGCAATATTAAAAGCATGTCTGAACTAAATTAAAGGGATAGTAAACACCAAAAATGTTATTGTTTAAAAATATAGATAATCCCTTTATTTACCATTCCCCAGTTTTACATAACCAACACTGTTCTAGAAATATACTTTTTACCTCTATAATTACCTTGTATCTAAGCTTCTGCTGACTGCCTCCTTATCTCAGATTTTTTTACATACTTGCATTTCAGGCAATTAGTTCTGACTCAAATAACTTCACATACATACATGAGCACAATATTATCTATATGAAACACATGAACTAGCGCCCTCTAGCTGTGAAAAACTGTCAAATGCATTCAACTAAGAGTCGGCCTTCAAGGGCTTAGAAACTAGCATATCAGCCTACCTAGTATTAGCCTTAAATTAAGAGTAACAAGAGAACAAAGCAAATTTGATGATAAAAGTAAGTTTAAAAGAGAGTTGTTTAAAATGACATGCCCTATCTAAATCATCAAAGTTTAATTTGGACTTTTACTATCCCTTGAATTTTTTTCAGCAACTTCCATTTGAAAGCGTCATCTGAGATATCTTCCTATCTAGAATGCTTCTACACCCCACAGAAAACTTTATCAATGGAGTATTAGAAGATTATCTTTCTATGTCTTCAATTGATATTAATTTCTCATACCCAGTGTACAAAAGAGCCTTTCTGCTTGTTACTGATTTAGCCTTTGATTTGCTTATTTTACATGTATTTAATGTATTATTTCTTCTTTTTTTTTATTGACCAACAAAAGGTACATTAATAAAAATTTTCATCGACTGAGTACAATACAACATTTTTTTTACCATCAAGACAGCTTATCACCTAGGATAGACAAAAAATATCTAATTACATATTTAAGGATTGAATAATCAAAATATACAAAATCAATATTTTACTTGTACCCATTTGTTGGATTGTTTTTCCCCATTTTTCTCAAAACACAACAAAAAGCAAAAACAAAAAGCAAAATCCCCGCCCCCCTCTCCCTTCATCATTAGCTCTTCTAATCCTTACAACAACGTTTTCCACTCTAGTGGATACCAGGAATTTGCAAGAATCTCTAAGATAAAGTCAGTAGAGTATCTCAAAGGATATAGGATTTGGAGTTAAAATTCTATTGGAAAAGACATGATCACCTTGTCCCACTTATTAAAAAAAATAATTAACTTTGTTCTCAGCAGAGTTCGCAGCAACATATTGCTCCATTGCTATTTGAAATCTGATCTCTTTTAAAAAAGAGGAGAAGCCTGGGCCATTCTTATAATTCCAGGTTTTAAGAATCAGTTGTCTGGCAATAAAGATGGCTGTATTGACTAGATCTCTATTCTGAATATCTAAGTTATTACAGAGAAAGATAACATAATATTTGTTGAATGGGAAATTAGAAGCTAAGAATCTATTCAACCAAAATCCGGTTCGAACCCAACAGTTTTTTTTATCTTTGGGCACTGCCAGAAACAGAGTACTAAGTCTGCTTCCTGTGAGTTACATCTAGTACAGCAGAACAGATTATTAGCTTTCCATTTAGATCTCAAAGAAGGTGTAATATAAGATCTATAATAATAATAATAATATATAATAATAATAATAATATATAATAATAATTTGCGATTTATATAGCGCTTTTCTCCCTGTGAGACTCAAAGCACTTTACAAATATACCAACATAAAGACATAAAAGTTAGGAGTTTCTGAAGGTCAGATAAGCGGACTGAATGCCTGATGGAAGAGGTGGGTCTTTAGCTTTTTTTTTAAAGTCTATAAGGACGGTGCCTCTCTGATTGCGCACGGTAAAGAGTTCCAGAAAGTAGGGGCAACGTGGCCGAATGCTCTAGAGCCTGAGTTTGTCCTTATTCTTGGCACTGAGAGGAGGGATGTGTTGGCTGACTTAAGTGAGCGGGATGGGATGTAGGGTGTCAGGAGCTCTTTCAGGTACTGTGGGCCTTTGTTGTTTAAGGCTTTGAAGGTCAGCAGGTCAATTTTAAAATATGTTCGCAATTTATTTGGAAGCCAATGCAGGGAGTGGAGAACAGATGTTATGTGGCAGGAGAGAGTTTGATTGGGCAGTAGTCTGGCTGCTGCGTTTTGTACCGTCTGAAGGCTTATTTTTTTGGGAGGCCCAAGTAAAGTGCATTGCAGTAATCTAGCCTAGAGGAAACAAACGCATGAATTAATGTTGGTATATCATCCGGTGGAAGTGTTGTATCCTGGCTATGTTTTTCAGATGAAAGTAGGCAGATTTTATGATGGAGGAAATCTGCTGTTTAAAAGATAGTCCACGTCAATCAGCACTCCGAGGTTTCGTACCTTTGCTGAACTAACGAGTTCAGAGCCTCCAAGCTCCAGGCCAGTTGGGTAATTCATCCATTCTATGAGGTCTGTTAAGGAACTGTTTATGCGGCATGCTGGGTCTGTAGTATCTGGAGCAAAGGAGAAGTAGAGTTGTGTGTCATCAGCGTAACAATGATACCTTAGGCCATGTCGGTTAATGATGTGCCTCAGTGGTAGTAAGTAAATTGCGAATAGCATGGAAGACAGGATGCTGTTGGTGCTGATGAGCTTGATCCTGATATTGCTCTCTGTAATCTACCAGCGAGGAAAAAATTAAACCAGTTAAGCACTGTGCCTCCTAGACCACAGATGTGCTGCAAGTGCTCTATTAGAATCCTATGGTCAATGGTGTCAAATGCAGCTGAGAGATCCAGGAGGATTAGGATGGAGTGATCACCTTTGTCTCTTGCCATGAGGAGATCATTTAGCACTCTGACTAGTGCTGTTTCAGTGCTGTGGCAGCATCTGAAGCCTGACTGGAAAGGATTGAATATGTTCAGGCGTGATAGATGGACTTCCAGTTGAGTTGCCACTACTTTTTCAATTATTTTCCCCAGAAATGGGAGGTTGGATACTGGTCTGTAATTAGTCATGCAGTCTGGGTCTAATAAAGGTTTCTTTAGGAGTGGTTTTATCACAGCTTCTTTTAGAGGATCTGGGAAGTCTCCATTTTTTAGTGAACACTGCACTATTTTTGTGAGGGCTGGGGTGAGTGTTTCAATGCATTCAGATATGGGCCTCTAGTTAACAATGTCTGTCGGACCTGATCGCCAGAAACACGGTGCATCAAGCTCCATTTGGAGCTTGATACCATATGCCCCATGAGCTGAGTTGGAGCAGGGTCTAAGTCACACTAATAGGGTGCAACTTTTGAATGGTGTTTTTAACTCCTTTCAGATCCACATTTGTAAAAGTGGACTATAAACTGGGGCAATCTGGCATTCCATTGTAGTGGTTCTGGTGTGTAACTGGCCTGCTGTGATAGCTGTTCGGATTGAGGAAATCTTGTCTCTGAAGAAGTTCACAAATGCTTCACATTTATCCTGAGAAAAGGTGGTGGGACTAAGCATGCATGCTGGTGCAGAGCCTTTCTACTGTGCAAAACAGTTGCCTGGGTCTATTGTGGGAGAGTGCAATTTCGCATGATAAAAATGAAGATTTTTTCGGAGTTATCTTGGATTGATATTTATTTAGATGTTTGGTAAGAGCGGCTTTATCCTCTGTATCATGTGTTCTTCGCCACTTTCTCTCAAGTTTAAGTCCTGTTCTTTTCATTTCTCTGATGGAGCTATCAAACCACAGTGCATTGTTCTGGGTTTTGACAGCGCGTATGCGAGTTGGTGAAATGCTTTCTAGGGTGTCTCTAATACTTTTGTTGTAGAGTCGGACTAAGGAGCTGGGGTCTTCGCAGGTGCCCATTAGTTCACTTAGATCCATATGTGATGCTACATCCAGTGGTGTCACCACTTTTATTGAGCGGTGTTTGACCAGGTTCTGAGGCTGGTGTCTGGTTAATTGTGATACAATGGAGAAGTGGATGGAGTGGTGGTCTGACCAAATAACTGGGTTTACATTTACTGGTGACACTTCTAGTCCAGACTGGAACACTAGATCAAGTGTATGAACTTTTCTGTGGGTGGGAGTGGTGATGATTTGTGTGAAGCCGAGTATACTCATCAAGCTGAGGAGATCCTGCCCAAGCAGGGATAGGGTGTTGTCAATCCAAGTGTTGAAGTCTCTTAATATAAGCCATCTGGGGTGTTCAAGGATTAAGCCAGCCAAAAGGTCTGGGAGTTCCTGAAGAAATGTCTTCCTATCTCCTGGGGGTCTGTATATTAGCAGTATTCGGAATCCTCTCTCTATTGAGAGGCTGGCAGCTACGCATTCAAAAGATTGGGTTTTGTGGACTGATATTGGTCTGGGATTTTGCACAGATCATAACTCCGCATCCCTTGCGATCTTGTCTCGGGCGGTGCAACATTGTGTAATTGTCTGGAATAGCTGCCTCTAGAATAGGCCCTGCATTTTCATCTAACCATGATTCTGTGATGCATGCTAATTCGCATGCTTCAATAAGGTCGGCAATAATAGCTGTTTTGTTCTTTATTGATCTGGGATTGCATAGGATTGCTCTGATAGGACAGTCTTGGGATACTGAGTTTTTGCTCTGTACTTTGGAGACAGCGTGTCTTCTAATGGGGATCACACAAAGAGATTTTCTTGATTTGATAGTGCGGTTTTTTAGGCTTTTAGGTTGTATCACTTCAATTGGGCTTGCGGGTGGACAGGATGGTGGGGCAGCTGTGATAGTGTCAGGGTATAGAACTTTAAATTTAGATTTTCCTCCATGACAGCCCCTGTCGGTCCCTTTGAAAATGCGGAGTGATTTTAGGGTAGCCACTAGTGAGGGACTGAGTGCCACTAGTGAGGGACTGAGTGCCGCGACCGCTTTTTGGGGAGTGCAGATGTGAGGGCGTATAGGTGGTCATTGCTTCTGCAGTGAATGGGTTAAAATAGCTTCTAGTTTTTGTAGGGATGTTAGCAGTGGGGGCTGGTTACATTGCCCTGCTCTATAGGATTCAGGCCAGAGTGAAGTGTGAGATTTTGCACTTCAGGCTGCATTGTAGATAACAGATAAGAAAGCATGAAGGAGGTTTTAAAACCAATGTGTTTTAGTGAAATAGATTTCATCGATTAGTTTTTCTTGTGTTTAGAAATGAAATCTGAACATTGCTAAATGGATGATCAAATCCAAAACCCAATTTGTGCATGGGTTGTGTTGTTGTTTTTTTTGTGGTGTTCAGCTGAAGGTATCTCTTTCTGGTAGTAAGATGGTCCAGTGGGAGTATATTTCCATCCGTTGAGTATCTCAGTTTAGTAATGCCATCCGTTCAATTTTGATGAGTCTAGTTGTGCATTATGTGGAGTCGATATTGGTCCTTGAAATAATTGTGATGAATTTTGAATGTAAGGAGGTTAAAATTAAGATAAATCCTAGAGAGGTCAGGAGACTGAGGAATGTGTGGCAGCCAGCAGCGGTGCCCTTTCCTATAAGATCTGTTTAATAATTTTAAATGTACTTCCTTCCATATTATTGATGAGGTGAAATTGTTTATTCTAGCAAAGCAATTTTTAAAATCATCGAAATGAAGGTTTTTAATGTCAACTGCCCATTTATTATAGTGATTTTCTTAAATCTTTTTTACCCTGCTTAGAAATGCAAATTTTTATAGAGAAGGGAAGTAGAGTGTAAACCTGCCTGATATATTTTAATTACTGTATCCAGATCTCCAAGTATCCAATTTTCTTTATCTAAAAACTTCTTTCTGGCTATAAAATGCCTCACTTGTAAGTAAGCAAAGAAGTCTTTATTGTTTAATCCAAATTTTTTAACCAAGTGTTCAAAAATTATAATAGAATTTGTATTTTTGTCTTTGAATTGACTAAGAAAGTTAAGGCCTTTTTGAGACCTTTTTTTTTTAAAAAAACACTAGACTCTAACCCAAGCTCAAATTCGTAGTGTCCTTGGAGAGGCACAAATCTAGAAACAGAATTATCTATTTCCAGGCTCTTACATACTCTGTTCCATGCTTTGACTATGTTAAGTATAGTATATTTAGGAAGCTTAATTTTAAGTTTCTCAATTTTTGGAATATGTAATAAGGCTCTGATAGAATAGGAAGAAGACATATTTTCTTCGACTACATAGTTAGAAATATAGTCAGAGCCAGCTAGCCAGTCCAACGCGACTTTTGCAAAGCTAGTTCAATTATATATTTTAATATCTGGAAGTGCCATTCCACCATCCTCCTTAGCTCTAGAGAGCCTGCGAGTAGAGATACGTGGTTTCCCCTTGCCCCCAGAAAAATCTGGCGCAGTGAGAATAAAACATTCTTATATCTTTGTTATAGATAAAAAGTGGTAGATTCTGTATCTTAGGGGATATAATTATCTTGATCAGACTTATTTTTGCAGAAAGAGATAGAGGGGGAGTCTCGACCAATCCCGTAGTAAACTGTATATTTTAGCCCATATCTGTGGATAATTAAAATCGTACCATTGATTAAGATTTTTGTAGAGCGTTATGCCGAGATATTTGATCTTTTTTAAGGCAAGAGAAAATGGATTTTCTATAATACTATCTTTATGCTTGATGATCCATAGAATTTCTGATTTATTAGCATTGACCTTATATCCTGAGAAACAACTTTGATATTGATTTGATATTGATTCTTTTGTATTCCTCATATACAATAAAATATCATCTGCAAAACTTTTTATCCCCATTCGAGACACCCTCTAGCCTATCTCTGCATACTACTGCCAGGGACTCTAGAGCAGTGTTTTCCAAACTGTGTGTCTTGACACATTAGTGTGTCGGCAGCAGTGTGTAGTAGGTGTGTCCTTGCTTCAGAACAATTTTCTTTTTTATTTAATTTTTTTTTTTTGGTTTCCAACTTTTCGCCTGCCTGCTATGCATATCACATGGTTGACACGTGATTGATTCCTAGTGGGTCACAGATCATCTTAACCTATTGGCGCAGCTCAGTGGGAACTAAAACTATTCCCATTGATGGCTTTGGCGGCACATTGGCTCCTGACTGCACGTGTAGTTTCCTCAATCGGCTCGTGACTGCATGTGTAGTCAATGAGTGGGACAGCAATGTGTTTGCAGCATGGGCAGTAGTCAGTCGGACTCACAGACTCTGAGGGCGGCAGCTTAAAAGCTGAGCTGAAGTCAGAAGTCAAAGTGTTTTTTGTTTTTTTTGCAGTTAGGTCCCAGTAGTGCATTGCTGCTCTTGCTCTTGGTATATGGATAGGAAGTGGAAGCTTAAAAATGCTTGATGATGAAATGCAAGTATCTTTATCTAATGAAGTAGAAAAGTTGGTCCGGCATCTCCAGCACCCGTTGTCCCTCAAGCCGGTCAAACCGGAAGTGAAAACTGCGTTGCCGTGTGACCTACTATACCTGGAGTGCCGTAGCCAATAGCAGTGAACCAATCCTCCGTGGTATTTTAGTAGAAAGAAAGGAGCAGGCACTGCATACACGTGTTATAACAATCTTGTCCCAAAGTTTATTGGAAAACAAAATACAGTAAATACCAATCCAAAAACGTAAGGGAAATCCTTCAAAGTGACTCCAAGACAGGTGTGGTGTGGACAATGGCAATAATCTAACGCGTTTCGCGCCCCCTACAGGCGCTTACTCATAGATCTATTGCATACTTAGACAATGTGCTTTATATACGCTTCATTGTGATATTAACCCTATCGTGACCTTTTTAAAAAAAACAGGAAAACTGGGAAAACTGTCAATGTTAAAAGAAATTACACAGAATGTATATGCAAAGGGCAGTTCAACTATGTGTTCAGCAGTTAAGACTTACAACTTACTTGTTCCAAATTGTAACACATATTTAATACTAAGCCTCAATATAAAAGTAAAAAAATGTATTGGGACCTCTGTTTGCTAATATACATTTAGATCTTGCTAGCAAATTTAAAACATTCAAGAAGGTCTAGATACCAAGATATACCATAATTTTATAAAAGATTCAATGAATGGACAACAGAAGACAGATACCTCTGGACGATAGAAAAATACAATGTCCAGAAGCACTGGCTACATGTATCAAACCCTGAAATTGTGTAAATATATATGAAAGGTGACATTCTATAAGAGCTAGTGGGTACTCCAATAGACACAGACTAGGCATCGATAAAAAAAATTGATGTCACATTCTCTATTCAGTCCTAAAGGACTTCTAGTCTGTAATTGGAGTATCCAATAGATTTCCTTTCTTTGCAGTATGTTGTATCTGTTTCCTCCTCTGGGTGGTAGGGTTTCGACATCAATTATACGAATGGAGACATTAGCTATATTTGTGAAATGTTCTCCATTGAAATGGTTAGCTATAGCTGACTCCTTGACATAATTTTTGGTGTCCCTAAGATGTTCGCTAAACCTCTTTCTGACCTCCCTAGAGGTTTGACCCACATATTGCATCTGACATAAATTACATGTAAGCAGATAGACAGCAAAAGTAATGCCACAATTGGCATAAAAATTTATATCATACCTACGTTTGGTGATACTGCTAGTGAAGTAATTTCCTCCACCCATAAAGGCGCACATTCCACAATTTCTACTAAGGCATTTAAAGTTCCCTTGCCTAGCAAGCCACCTAGAGCTAGATGAACGTGCCCTAGTTATATTACTGGGGGAAAGATTTCTGGCTAAAGTGTGAGGTTTTTTAGACACAAATTTGCAGTTTTTTATGATGGGAGCTAGTGTAGGATCTCCTTCAAGAATATGAAGGCGTTTTTGTAAGATTTTGGCTATTTTTGTGTACTGGCTGGTATATTCAGTGGTAAATTCAATGGCCTCTTTAAAAGAATTCTCTTTAAAAGAGGTACGTTCATTGTAACCTCTGGCTATAAGCCTCCTTTTGAGGTCTAATGACTGTGTTTTATAAATTTCTTGTGACTGTGTATTTCTTTTTAACCTTTTAAACTGTCCCAGAGGGACAGCTTTAATAAGGTGACTGGGATGCTGTGAGGTGGCATGCAGTATTGTATTACCTGCAATAGGCTTGTGATAAGTTTTGGTAATAACTTTAAGCCACTCACTTGTAAAGTCAAATCAAGATAATTAACTTCATCTTGATTGAAAATACCAGTAAATTTAAGATTCATGAATTTGTTGTCCAAAAAGCCAATAAACTCTTCATCAACTGTTTTTTTTAGGATGACCAAAAGGTCATCTATGTACCTCACAAATAATAGTATATCCTCCAGCCATGGATTAAGTACACTATAGATGTAGGTAAGCTCCCACCATGAAACGTATAAATTAGCGAACGCGGGGGCAAATTTTGCCCCCATGGCCGTCCCGCATATTTGTCTATAGAAAGTCCCTTCAAACATGAAGTAGTTATGAGATAACACAAACCGTAGAACATCACCAATATACTTCTTGGTATCATATTATATATGGTAGTGAGAAAGATGAGGCGCTGGAGAATTGACCCTGCTAGACTAATGTATTCCCCTCTAAGAAAACTTACTACACTACATATCATATTATATATGCCTTCAGTTATTAATTTGACAAGACCTTGTTTGTAGTGTATAACCGGATTTCCTGCCAATTTTTGATAAACCTTGACTTCCGACCGGTGGGAAAGAGCCTCACAGAAGTATTCCTCCTTATCCAGTACAACAATGCTTCCCCCTTTGTCTGAATTTCTAATGACAATCTGATCATTGTTCCTGACACTGTGTCTCTAGTGAGAGCGAAATAGCGTTTTAATGACCTTAACAAATTTACAAGAAAATTGACATTAAAACGCTATTTCGCTCTCACTAGAGACACAGTTGAAGTTGATACTGAGAAGTTATCTGAGACTCCTTACAATTTTGAAAGCACACACTTACCTTTTAGTGAAGCGTGCTCTGTGGTACAACTTACTGAGCTCTATAGTTGGGAGAGGAATGAGACGTTACCAAATGATATGTTGAAACCTGTTAAATCCAGGTCTGATTTATATCCTGTACAATATAGAGGTCCTCATATTAATGCATACCAGAGGTTGGTCCAGGAGGACATCCTACAGTTGGAGAGGTCTCTAAGCAACAATGCTTCCCCCCAGAATCTGAGTAAAGGGGAGAGGAAAGCTTTCACCACTCTCAGGAACAATGATCAGATTGTCATTAGAAATTCGTACAAAGGGGGAAGCATTGTTGTACTGGATAAGGAGGATTACTTCTGTGAGGCTCTTTCCCAGCTGTCAGATGCCAAGGTTTATCAAAAATTGGCAGGAAATCCAGTTATACACTACAAACAAGGTCTTCTCAAATTAATAACTGAAGGTATACACTTGGGTGTTTTCAGAGAGAGAGACTTAGACACACTAGTCCCTAGAAATCCTCTTGTTACTAACTTTTACCATGTCCCCAAGGTTCACAAGGACCTCACACATCCACCGGGTAGACCTATTGTCTCCGGTGTGGGGTCCTTGTTTGAGCCTTTGGGGACTTGGTTGGATAGCATCCTCCATCCTTTAGCTATTAAGCAGCTATCTTACCTCAAAGACAGTTCACACCTTATTGACACTTTACAAACGGTGGTGTGGGAACCTAATTTTACATGGTTAGTAGTGGACATTAGTTCTCTATATACTTCCATACCCCAACATCTTGGAATTGAGGCAGTTGAATTCTTTTTGGAAAGAGAACTGAACCTGGAATATGATACCAAGAAGTATATTGGTGATGTTCTACAGTTTGTGTTATCTCATAACTACTTAATGTTTGAAGGGACTTTCTATAGACAAATATGCGGGACGGCCATGGGGGCAAAATTTTCCCCCCGCGTTCGCTAATTTATACGTCTCATGGTGGGAGCTTACCTACATCTATAGTGTACTTAATCCATGGCTGGAGGATATACTATTATTTGTGAGGTACATAGATGACCTTTTGGTCATCCTAAAAAAAACAGTTGATGAAGAGTTGTTCAATAGATTTATTGGCTTTTTGGACAACAACTTCATGAATCTTAAATTTACTGGTATTTTTAATCAAGACGAAGTTAATTATCTTGATTTGATTTTACAAGTGAGTGGCAATAAAGTTATTACCAAAACTTATCGCAAGCCTATTGCAGGTAATACAATACTGCACGCCACCTCACAGCATCCCAGTCACCTTATTAAAGCTGTCCCTCTGGGACAGTTTATAAGGTTAAAAAGAAGGAGATCCTACACTAGCTCCCATCATAAAAAACTGCAAATTTGTGTCTAAAAAACCTCACACTTTAGCCAGAAGTCTTTCCCCCAGTAATATAACTAGGGCACATCGATCTAGCTCTAGGTGGCTTGCTAGGCAAGGGAACTATAAATGCCTTAGTAGAAATTGTGGAATGTGTGCCTTTATGGGTGGAGGAAATTACTTCACTAGTAGTATCACCAAACGTAGGTATGATATAAATTTTTATGCCAATTGTGGCATTACTTTTGCTGTCTATCTGCTTACATGTAATTTATGTCAGATGCAATATGTGGGTCAAACCTCTAGGGAGGTCAGAAAGAGGTTTAGCGAACATCTTAGGGACACCAAAATGATGTCAAGGAGTCAGCTATAGCTAACCATTTCAATGGAGAACATTTCACAAATATAGCTAATGTCTCCATTCGTATAATTAATGTTGCAACCCTACCACCCAGAGGAGGAAACAGATACAACATATTACAAAGAAAGGAAATCTATTGGATACTCCATTTACAGACTAGAAGTCCTTTAGGACTGAATAGAGAACGTGACATCATTTTTTTATTGATGCCTACTAGTCTGTGTCTATTGGAGTACCAACTAGCTCTTATAGAATGTCACCTTTCATTCTACATATATATTTACACAATTTCAGGGTTTGATACATGTAGCCAGTGCTTCTGGACATTGTATTTTTTCTATCGTCCAGAGTTTCTAAACTACTTAAACTGCTTATTATGATTAATATCTGTCTTCTGTTGTCCATTCATTGAGTCTTTTATAAAATTATGGTACATCTTGGTATTGTCCTTATGTTTTTGGATTGGTATTTACTGTATTTTGTTTTTCAATAAACTTTGGAACGAGATTGTTATAACACGTGTATGCAGTGTTTGCTCCTTTCCTTCTTCTATCTTTATCTAATATTCCACTAAATATTCAGAAACCTCATACATCCCATTAAAATAGTAAGTAGTTATTGGTGTTTTTAAACTTTTTTTTAATTCTTGCACATATATATTGTTACTTGTAAATACATTTAATTATTATATCATTTATGTATGTGTCCGTATCTCAAACAAGTTAGTTTAACCTCCTGTTTGCTAGTACAACTGAATTACTGTTTTGCAAAATAATGTAGGTCTAAAAAGTGTGTCACCAACAAGAAAAGTTTGGAAAGTTCTGCTCTAGAGAGATATTAAATAGAAGTGGAGATAATGGACATCCTTGCCTTGTTCCCTTCTTAAGTAAGAAAGGTGGTGAAGTACTGTCATTAACAACAATGGAAGAAGCAGGTTTTTTATATACTAATTTAATGAAATTGGAGAAATGTCCAGTCAGCCCAAAGTTTTTCAAGAGAAGTGAATAAGTGATCCAATGAGATTGAATCGAACGCCTTTTCGGCAACCAGTGTAATCAGGGCAAAATCTGCTTCTTTATTTTTTTTTTGGATTTTGTGTATGGAATTTAGTCCAGAAATGCTCGATTAATGTTAATACTGTTCTAATATTCTTCAATTAAGTTCTTCCCTGCATGAAACCAGTTTGATCTGAGTGAATAAGATGGCCCAAGATTTTTTTAAGGCGTTTAGCTATGATTGAGGTGAGTAACTTATAGTCACTGTTAAGTAGTGAAATTAGGCGATATGATTCCATCAATTCAGGGTCTTTATCTAACAACATTAGATAAAGTAAAAATATTGGATGTCATGTCATTGGACCTATAGTATTTGTTAAAAAGAGTTTGAAGAATTGGGGTGACTTGCTCGGCCAGAATCTTATAGAACTCAAATGGAATCTGATCTGGACCTGGTGTTTAAGATTAGGAGAGCTCTTAATTGCCTGTATGATTTTATCTTGTTGTATTTCTTTATGTAGTTCAAGTAGCTTGTCAGCTGATATCTTTGGGAAAAATGTAAATTCCCCTAAAAATGTTTTTTATTAACCTCAGATATAGGGTCCTCAGTATATATCTTCTGATATTATTGAAAAAATGTATTTTGTATATCTTTCAAGATTGACAGACGTATATCATCTACACTAATTACGTCAATATTATTCTTTTTCTTTCTACTTTTTAATGAATTGACCAGGAATTTTGCAGACTTAGGGCCATATTTAATAAAGATAGCTTTATTTTGAATCTCTGTTTGGACCAGCTGTTGGTTAAAAAAAAAAAATCTTTTTCAATTTAGTTTTTTTGACATGCCTCCCAGTTTTGTTTATTCTGGTTTTCTATATATGCTACATATTTATTTCTAAGTTGGTTGGCTAGTTGGAGTTCTCTTGCCTTACATTGTCTTTTTTTCCCACTAAATAAGCTTTTATTTTTCCTCTGAGGACTGCTTTAGCAGTTTCCCAGAATATCTCTATTTTAGGTAGATAATCATAGTTAAAATGTTTAAACTCAGTCCATTTTTCCATGAACCAATTCCTAAATCTACTGTCATTAAGAAGATATGTTGGGTAAAAAAAATTCCCAACATCTCTTAAGTGAACATTCTTAATTTTTATTGAGATAGTAATAACTGCGTGGTCCGAAATCAGCACTACTTTAATATTAGTCTAAGTCTCAAAACGTGATATAAGGTCCCCAGTCAAGAACATATCAAGCCTTGAAAATGTATGGTGGGATTTAGATTCACAAGTATAAAAGTCAAGAATCTGGATTTTTAAGATGCCAGATATCTATAAGTTTTAATTTTTTGATAATTTTTTTTTTTTTAAATTGGCTTCTCTGTTATATCTATTAAGATTGTTTTTTGTTTTTTTGCAGTTTATCTAAACTAGGTTGTGGAGATAAATTAAAGTCCCCAGCTAATATGAGATTTGCATCTACATATTGTAACAATTTTAAATATAGTACATCCCAAAAATCTAACTGCAATGTATTTGTAGCATATATGTTGCAGAGAACAAAGCGTATATCTTGAATTCAAATCTCCAGTATTAAAAATCTACCGTTCTTTATCAATATCTTTTGAAAGAATTTGGTAGTCTAGAATTTTTATTAAAAAGACAGGCAACTCTTCTTTTCCTTGCACATGCCACGGTAGCAATCACCTCCCCAATCCAGCTGAATTTGAGTTTTTCTGATTCTGTCAAATTAAGACGGGCTTCCAGGATCATAGCTATATCCGGGCTGTACCGCTTCATAGAATTAACAACTCTTTTTCTTTTGACTGGAGAAGTGATCCCCCTACATTCCAATAAATAATATTAATGGAATCTTTCATCCCTTAAGATAAGAGGATAAGCAAGGGATAAAGAGCGAGGAAAAAAAAAAGACTAAAAGAACCACCCATACCTTCAATCCTTTTTATCTTAAATAAAATAGGTATATAAATAAGTATTCCTCCGACTCTCATTTTCATTGTGCCCTTTTTTACTTTCATTTTGACAGCCATTAGATTATTAGACAGTAGACAATTTATTATCCAAGCTTAACAAAAAGTCTCTAGCTTCTTGTGTTTTTTGTATAATTATCAGTCTAGAGTCATACCATATCTTTAACTTTGCAGGATATATCAAAGAAACTTGTATCTCACGATTTATAAGTTGGGTGCAATACGGAGCCATCTCCTTTCTCTTATTTAATGTTTCTGTTGAATAATCCTGGAAAATCAATATACGGTGACCATTGATTAGGAGAGGATCGGTCTTGCGATACATACTAAGAATTTTCACTTTATCCTGGAAGTTCAAACATTAAAATATCATTGGTCTTTTATAATTAACTGTATCACTCTGGGTTCGAATGGATCCTAATCTATTGGCTCTTTCTATAGAAATAGGTGCCTTATCTTTCAATAGGCCAAGAGCCTGTGGCAACGTAACTGAGGTAAAATGCAATAGATCATTGTATTCTGGAGATTCTGGGAGACCAATAATTTCAAGATTGTTCCTAAGCGATCTGTCTTCCAGATCGTCTATTCTTTTCTGAAGACTCTGTAGTTTTTCTTCTTGTTCTTTAATAGTCTCTTGCTGTATGTTATAGGTGTCCTCTAAATCTGAAACTCTGCCCTCTACTTCAGTATTTCTTGTACCAAACTGTTTAACCTCGATTGAGAGCATGGTTATTTCTTTTTAAATACCCTCAAACTAGGGCAAAACATTTCTGATATTTGTTTAACTAGGCTGTTTGTGTCAATATGGAGAGTGGGTTGAAGATTAGACTCAATAGAGCCATCTGTAGGTAACTCTACTGCTACTTTTTTATCCTTTTGTTTGGGGGCATTATTAGTGATCTAAGTTTGTTCGAGCTATCAAATCTGTCCATAGACTTAATAGTGTTTCTCAATAGTAGTATAGGAAAGACAAAAGCACAGAAGAGTCAGCTGGTACAAAGTGCCAAAAAAACCCAGTGAAATACAAAAATCAAGGTTAGTTTATGCTGACTCACTGTCAGTGTGTATGTGCCAGCAATTAAACAAAAAACAAAAAACAAACGGTGAATATAGCAATAGTGTGTACTCTGCAAAAATGCAGATTCTTCTTTTTTTTCCCCCTGTCAACCAATTTGTGAATGTGCGTGTGAAGGTAGTCCCCCCAAAGCTGCTAAAGTTACTTATATATTGGCACTGTTCAAGATTTTATGGCTTTCAGCAATCATATACCTTTAACCAATAATAATGATAACAACAAAAATCTTGTTATTACACTGTTACCCTCCAGGGGTAGTTATTTGCATACTTTGACAACAGTTAGTAAATTTGCTCAATACAATTTCTAAATATTTTTAACACATTATCTATAGGGGCCTAGTTATCAAGCCGTCAACCTCAAATACGCTGCGTATTCCGCAGCGTATTTGTGGCGAGGCTGATACGCCTTAGTTATCAAAGGCTCGAGACAGGCAAAAGTAGAATTTTGTGACGTAAGCTTCGATCCGCCGGACTCAGTCCGACACAGATCGATTCTTACGTCACTCCAGATGTTCCGCACACAAGTGCGGCACATTCTCACTACTTTTGCTAGCTATCAAAAAACTAGCAGGTACGCTCGGCACTTTTACGGCCCAGCGTACCTGGTTTTCAAAGCGCCAGCCTGGAGGCGGCGGATCCCATAGGAATCAATGGGAGTCTGACCATAGCGAAAGTACAAGTTCGCTGCTGACAGACATCCCATTGATTTCTATGGGAGCTGTCTACACCTAACACCCTAACATGTACCCCGAGTCTAAACACCACTAATCTGTCCCCCCTACACCGCCGCAACTAAATAAAGTTATTACCCCCTAAACCGCCGCTCCCGGAGCCCACCGCAAGCTACTCTATACATATTAACCCCTAAACCGCCGCTCCCGGAGCCCACCGCAACTATAATAAATGTATTAACCCCTAACCCGCCGCTCCCTGAACCCGCCGCAACCTATATTAAATGTATTAACCCCTATCCTGCCCCCCCTACACCGTCGCCACCTATAATACATTTATTAACCCCTAATCTGCCCCCCCTACACCGTCGCCACCTATAATAAATTTATTAACCCCTATCCTGCCCCCCACTACGCCGCCGCCACTGTAATAAAATGATTAACCCCTAAACCTAACCCTAACCCTAACGCCCCCTAACTTAAATATTAATTAAATAAATCTAAATAAATTAACTCTTATTAACTAAATGAATCCTATTTAAAACTAAATACTTACCTTTAAAATAAACCCTAATATAGCTACAATATAAATAATAATTATATTCTAGCTATCTTAGGATTTATTTTTATTTTACAGGTACCTTTCAATTTATTTTAACCATGTACAATAACTATTAAATAGTTATTAACTATTTAATAGCTTACCTAGCTAAAATAAAGAGAAATGTACCTGTGAAATAAATCCTAACCTAAGTTACAATTACACCTAACACTACACTATACTTTAATAAATTATTCCTATTTAAAAATAAATACTTACCTGTAAAATAAACCCTAAGATAGCTACAATGTAATTAATACTTATATTATAGCTATTTTTGGATTTATATTTATTTTACAGGTAACTTTGTATTTATTTTAGCTAGTTAGAATAGTTATTAAATAGTTATTAACTATTTAATAACTACCTAGCTAAAAGAAATACAAAATTACCTGTAAAATAAATCCTAACTTAAGTTACAATTAAACCTAATACTACACTATCATTAAATTAACTAAATAAACTACCTACAAAGAACTACAATGAAATACAATTACATAAACTAACTAAAGTACAAAAAATAAAAAAAGCTAAGTTACAAAAAATAAAAAATTAAGTTACAAACATGTTAAAAATATTACAACAATTTTAAGCTACTTACACCTAATCTAAGCCCCCTAATAAAATAACAAACCCCCCCAAAATAAAAAAAATCCCTACCCTATTCTAAATTACATAAATTTCAAAGCTCTTTTACCTTACCAGCCCTTAAAAGGGCCATTTGTGGGGGCATGCCCCAAAAAGTTCAGCTCTTTTGCCTGTAAAATAAAAATACAACCCCCCCCCCAACATTAAAACCCACCACCCACATACCCCTAATCTAACCCAAACCCCCCTTACAAAAACCTAACACTAATCCCCTGAAGATCATCCTACCTTGAGTCGTCTTCACTCAGCCGAGCCACCGATGGAACTGAAGAGGGCATCCGGAACGGAAGAAGTTAATCCTCCAAGCGGCGCTGAAGAAATCTTCCATCCGATGAAGTCATCATCCAGGCGGCGCTGAAGAAGTCTTCGATCCGGCCGATGTCATCTTCAAAGAGGCGCTGAAGAGGTCTTCTATCCGGGCGAAGTCATCTTCCAAGCCGGGTCTTGAATCTTCCTTCCGCCGACGCGGAACCACCTTCTTCACCGACGGACTACGACGAATGACGGCTCCTTTAAGGGACGTCATCCAAGATGGCGTCCCCTCAATTCCGATTGGCTGATAGGATTCTATCAGCCAATCGGAATTAAGGTAGGAAAATCTGATTGGCTGATGGAATCAGCCAATCAGATTCAAGTTCAATCCGATTGGCTGATCCAATCAGCCAATCAGATTGAGCTCGCATTCTATTGGCTGTTCCGATCAGCCAATAGAATGCGAGCTCAATCTGATTGGCTGATTGGATCAGCCAATCGGATTGAACTTGAATCTGATTGGCTGATTCCATCAGCCAATCAGATTTTCCTACCTTAATTCCGATTGGCTGATAGAATCCTATCAGCCAATCGGAATTGAGGGGACGCCATCTTGGATGACGTCCCTTAAAGGAGCCGTCATTCGTCGTAGTCCGTCGGTGAAGAAGGTGGTTCCGCGTCGGCGGAAGGAAGATTCAAGACCCGGCTTGGAAGATGACTTCGCCCGGATAGAAGACCTCTTAAGCGCCTCTTTGAAGATGACATCGGCCGGATCGAAGACTTCTTCAGCGCCGCCTGGATGATGACTTCATCGGATGGAAGATTTCTTCAGCGCCGCTTGGAGGATTAACTTCTTCCGTTCCGGATGCCCTCTTCAGTTCCATCGGTGGCTCGGCTGAGTGAAGACGACTCAAGGTAGGATGATCTTCAGGGGATTAGTGTTAGGTTTTTGTAAGGGGGGTTTGGGTTAGATTAGGGGTATGTGGGTGGTGGGTTTTAATGTTGGGGGGGGGTTGTATTTTTATTTTACAGGCAAAAGAGCTGAACTTTTTGGGGCATGCCCCCACAAATGGCCCTTTTAAGGGCTGGTAAGGTAAAAGAGCATTGAAATTTATGTAATTTAGAATAGGGTAGGGATTTTTTTTATTTTGGGGGGGTTTGTTATTTTATTAGGGGGCTTAGATTAGGTGTAAGTAGCTTAAAATTGTTGTAATATTTTTAACATGTTTGTAACTTAATTTTTTATTTTTTGTAACTTAGCTTTTTTTATTTTTTGTACTTTAGTTAGTTTATGTAATTGTATTTCATTGTAGTTCTTTGTAGGTAGTTTATTTAGTTAATTTAATGATAGTGTAGTATTAGGTTTAATTGTAACTTAAGTTAGGAATTATTTTACAGGTAATTTTGTATTTCTTTTAGCTAGGTAGTTATTAAATAGTTAATAACTATTTAATAACTATTCTAACTAGCTAAAATAAATACAAAGTTACCTGTAAAATAAATATAAATCCAAAAATAGCTATAATATAAGTATTAATTACATTGTAGCTATCTTAGGGTTTATTTTACAGGTAAGTATTTATTTTTAAATAGGAATAATTTATTAAAGTATAGTGTAGTGTTAGGTGTAATTGTAACTTAGGTTAGGATTTATTTCACAGGTACATTTCTCTTTATTTTAGCTAGGTAAGCTATTAAATAGTTAATAACTATTTAATAGTTATTGTACATGGTTAAAATAAATTGAAAGTTACCTGTAAAATAAATATAAATCCTAAGATAGCTAGAATATAATTATTATTTATATTATAGCTATATTAGGGTTTATTTTAAAGGTAAGTATTTAGTTTTAAATAGGATTCATTTAGTTAATAAGAGTTAATTTATTTAGATTTATTTAATTAATATTTAAGTTAGGGGGGCGTTATGGTTAGGGTTAGACTTAGGTTTAGGGGTTAATCATTTTATTACAGTGGCGGCGGCGTAGTGGGGGGCAGGATAGGGGTTAATAAATTTATTATAGGTTGCGGCGGGTTCATGGAGCGGCGGTTTAGGGGTTAAACTATTTATTTAGTTGCGGAGAGGTGCGGGATCAGCAGGATAGGGGTTAATAATTTTATAATAGAGGGCGACGGTATAGGGGGGGCAGGATAGGGGTTACTAGGTATAATGTAGGTGGCAGCGGTGTCCGGGAGCGGCGGTTTAGGGGTTAATACATTTATAAGAGTTGCGGCAGGGTCTAGGAGCGGCGGTTTAGGGGTTAGTAACTTTATTGAGTTGCGGGGGGCTCCGGGGGCGCCGGTATAGGGGGTAGAACAGTGCAGTTTAGTGTGAGTGCTTAGTGACAGGCTAGCAATAAAGCTGGGAAAAAGCCGAAGGGCAGCGAGATCGGATGAGTGATAACTGTCACAGTCCGCTGCTCATCGCCCCGCGGCTTTTTGACAGCTTTATTTGATAACTTAGGCGAACGTATTCAAGGTCCGCGGCGGCGAAGGTAGGCGAGCTTAGGCGGACGTATTGGGCCGGCGAAGCCAGAAAAGTAGACGGCTTGATAACTAGCCCCCATAGGCTTAAGAGGGGTCAAGTTTAGGTTACCATATACCCAACAACTTTATATCTTATAACACACCAATGTTCGTACAGTATAACATAGATAACCGTTTTTAACCAATTAATCTCAGAAAACTCAGTCTTCAATCTAAAACAGAAAGATGCAACTGCACTACACGTGGTATGGGGGAGATGCTTTTATCAAAATGGATTAATTTCCTAAGCTTGAGTGCTTATGCATGAATTAACTAGAAGAACTGGATCAACAAAGGAGTTGAAAAAGTATGCATTTTTTAGCACTTCATTCTCCCCATATAAATTTGTAATTGGAACACCAATAGTAGGATGAAGTGGGTGATTTAAATTAAAATATAACCTTTATTAGTTTCATTTAAAAAAGGAAAACCAAACACACAACATACAAAGTTAAAAAACACAAAAAGTAGGGGCCTATAGAACGAGTCTATCAGTTGACACAGTGCTATAAACTGTGTTATTAGATTAATAAGTAGTGGATATCCGGTAGTGTTTGAATCTATACAATCAGAAAATGGAATGTATTGAGATTCCTGAGAGAACACAAAGGAATAACTATGTATAATTTTTTCTTAAGTGTCAATGTAGCTCAGTAGTAAATAGATACTTTATAAGTTTGTCAGGTGGACAGTCTTAAATCTATTTTATTTTCCTCTTATTTACAGTAATACTGTGAATAATGGTGGAGAGAAAAAATAGCAAATTGTGCTCAAATAGATGAGCAATTGTTTGTAAAAGTAATTCTGAATAAAGTATCTAAATTTTTTTGCTTTTGGTTGTTAGATGTCTTTTGTCATTGACTCAAGTATGAGTTGAATTGCCTTATATCATCAATTGTTACTTGGATTTATATTAATTTCTGAAATTGCAAGGTAGTAAATGTATACTGATTCGCAATCTATAAGTTCACTGCATAAATAATCTGATGTCTTTTATCATAGGCTCATGTGCTTTAGATTGCTTTTGTGTTTGCAATCTGTACTTAGATTTCAATTATTATCGATTAATACCAGATAATACTATTATTTGTGAGAGTATATATAGAGAAAGTACCCAAATTGCATCCTTTGGATTGCCTGATGTCTTTTATCATTGGCTCATGTGTTTGAATTGCCTAATATTTGTAGTCATTATTTGGGTTTGAAATCTACAATCGACTTATTGTCTGGAAATACAAAGTAATAAGCATAGGCTTATATGCAATCTATTATTGACTTTATTAGCAGTTTAATATCTTTTACCATAGGCTCATGTGTGTATGGTTGCTTTATATCTGCAGTTTATACTCAGATTGTAGTTGTTCTCTATTAAGACTGGATGGTTGATACTAACTGATTCTAGGTCTGTTAGTTAGTTTTATTCGCGGTCTGTCACTCTCAGAGGATGATAAGACTTATTTTATAGAATGTGCACTGAACTTAGTTCTTAATTTAGGATTATCACACTTTATATAGAGGAGTGCTATCCTGATAGCTTTCAGTCTTTGATATATTGTGGCTAGTGAGGTTGCGAGAGGCAACAGTATATTGATCTTAGGGTTCTATATATACCTTTTAGATAGAGATTCCAGCCTAAATATTCCCTGAGGATATAGTCCTTAATGTTAGAAATCTCTATTTGCTAATGCATTAATGTCAAGTAATTTAAATATTGCTAAGGTAACGGCTGGAATCAGTTGATAGTAAAATTAAATTTTGTCTTGGTATATAGAGGACCTCTTTCAACCCCCATTACTTTTTAAACTTAGCATTAAGTTTGGGCTAATCAAAATCAGCAACATGGCTATTTAACTTATTATACAATAGAACGAGCCATATCTAACTGTGACACAAACTGAACTTGCTACAGCAAGTCTCTCTATAACCTAACTGAGTGTGAATCTGTGGTATGTGTGATCGGTTATTTTTAGAATTTAATTTAACGGAGATGTGAATAATTTCAGTGTGTGTTCTAAGCTAACAGCTTTTACCTGAATTATAAAGTGACACATATCCAAAAGCTATACTATCTATCTACTCATATAGTTAATATAAAAGAGTGCTACTTAGAGATTTTACAAAGATAAATTAACCTCATTACAGCACTATAGGTTAAATCTATATACCAAGACAAAATTTAATTTTACTATCAACTGATTCCAGCCGTTACCTTAGCAATATTTAAATTACTTGACATTAATGCATTAGCAAATAGAGATTTCTAACATTAAGGACTATATCCTCAGGGAATATTTAGGCTGGAATCTCTATCTAAAAGGTATATATAGAACCCTAAGATCAATATACTGTTGCCTCTCGCAACCTCACTAGCCACAATATATCAAAGACTGAAAGCTATCAGGATAGCACTCCTCTATATAAAGTGTGATAATCCTAAATTAAGAACTAAGTTCAGTGCACATTCTATAAAATAAGTCTTATCATCCTCTGAGAGTGACAGACCGCGAATAAAACTAACTAACAGACCTAGAATCAGTTAGTATCAACCATCCAGTCTTAATAGAGAACAACTACAATCTGAGTATAAACTGCAGATATAAAGCAACCATACGCACATGAGCCTATGGTAAAAGATATTAAACTGCTAATAAAGTCAATAACAGATTGCATATAAGCCTATGCTTATTACTTTGTATTTCCAGACAATAAGTCGATTGTAGATTTCAAACCCAAATAATGACTACAAATATTAGGCAATTCAAACACATGAGCCAATGATAAAAGACATCAGGCAATCCAAAGGATGCAATTTGGGTACTTTCTCTATATATACTCTCACAAATAATAGTATTATCTGGTATTAATCGATAATAATTGAAATCTAAGTACAGATTGCAAACACAAAAGCAATCTAAAGCACATGAGCCTATGATAAAAGACATCAGATTATTTATGCAGTGAACTTATAGATTGCGAATCAGTATACATTTACTACCTTGCAATTTCAGAAATTAATATAAATCCAAGTAACAATTGATGATATAAGGCAATTCAACTCATACTTGAGTCAATGACAAAAGACATCTAACAACCAAAAGCAAAAAAATTTAGATACTTTATTCAGAATTACTTTTACAAACAATTGCTCATCTATTTGAGCACAATTTGCTATTTTTTCTCTCCACCATTATTCACAGTATTACTGTAAATAAGAGGAAAATAAAATAGATTTAAGACTCTCCACCTGACAAACTTATAAAGTATCTATTTACTACTGAGCTACATTGACACTTAAGAAAAAAATTATACATAGTTATTCCTTTGTGTTCTCTCAGGAATCTCAATACATTCCATTTTCTGATTGTATAGATTCAAACACTACCGGATATCCACTACTTATTAATCTAATAACACAGTTTATAGCACTGTGTCAACTGATAGACTCGTTCTATAGGCCCCTACTTTTTGTGTTTTTTAACTTTGTATGTTGTGTGTTTGGTTTTCCTTTTTTAAATGAAACTAATAAAGGTTATATTTTAATTTAAATCACCCACTTCATCCTACTATTGGTGTTCCAATTACAAATTTATATGGGGAGAATGAAGTGCTAAAAAATGCATACTTTTTCAACTCCTTTGTTGATCCAGTTCTTTCAGTCTTCAATCTGTTTAAAAACCTCAGAGAATTAACTCTAACCTGGCTAAATAGTAGATAAGAATATCTGTTGGCGCTCTACGCCTAGATAAGGGCCATAATAATACTATACCCTATTTATTATTTCTTCTAAGATTTTTTTCCCCCTCAGATGCAGAAGAATACATTTTGGTTGAATGACTAAGGCCACTGTCCATCTGTTACATTATCTTTTATTTTAGCCTATGGTTTCAAGGCTTCAAATAAACCCCAAATGTTCTGTAATTGTGCTTGCTGTTGGTTATCTCAGTAAAGAAACAGAATACAAATATTTGTCTCCGTGTATTTAATACAATCATAATTGTGTCATCAGAATGTTAGGGTAATCAAAACTACTGAGCTAGGGAGGATTTGATACAATATATACAGAGCTGCCGAATCTGTTGGCGCTCTACAAATACCTGATAATAATAATAATAGCTATGAGGACATATAGCTATTGCAACTATTCACTTTTTTAGATTTTGCATAGTAATGTTAAAAAGACAGTGAAAATTATTTTATTTAAAAAAAAAAAAAAAACACCAAACAATTGTCTGTACCATTTAAACTTCCTTGATGCAGAATCCCATAAGGATTTCTCCCTTTATTTATGAAAAATGTACTTATTTTTCAGTCCTCTTCAGCCTTGCATTTTATTTTAACTATATTTTAAAGTAAACTATGGAATTGACTTTAAAAAGGTACATTTTTAATAAAAAGGGACAAATTGTTATGGGATTCATCATCAAAGAAGTTTAAATGGTACAGAGAAATTTCTTTTGAAATAAAATAATGTTTACTGTACCTTTAGTGTATTGCAGATTTAACCTGACCTTTCAGAGATAAGAGAGAGAGAGAAGGATTTATTGAAATATCAATGAAAATATAGTGAACAATAACATTTGGCAAAACACATAGGTAAACTAAAATTAAAGATTGGATCTGTGACAAAATAATAGAAGTGGACTATTTAGAAATCTGCTGCTTCCTCATACAATAAAATATTGTCAAGTGAATTACCAGTACAGGACCTTTTTTTATTTTATTTTTCTAAATCACAATTTTTTATTGAGGTTTTTATAAATAACAGCATAAGCTGCATAACAGAAAGTTATATATGTCCTTTTACAATGACAACAACCATATCAATACAGTTATGGATACAAACTTTTGGTGCTACAAGAGATGGATGTCTACCTGTGAAAAAATACATAAAATTAAATATCACCATAAACATAAGGAAGGATGACATATTCGTCAGCAAATCAATCAGACCAAATAAAAATGAAACCTTATTTTTTAATTTTTTTTAATAAAATATTTCTTTTATTGAGATTCTGAGTATAGTTACAACAAAGAAGTGGTACAAGACAGTAAGTTGTAATACAAGGATGGTGAATAGGTTACAGTTAGCAACTCAAGTCCAATATTCAAGTCCTTGTTTCCACATCATAAATTGCATATTAACATGGTCATACAAACATATGAAGACTATGGGGCCTAGTTATCAAGCCGTCAACCTCAAATACGCTGGAATTCCGCAGCGTATTTGTGGCGAGGCTGATTCGCCTTAGTTATCAAAGGCTCGAGACCGGCAAAAGTAGAATTTTGTGACGTAAACTTCGATCCGCCGGACTCAGTCCGACACAGATCGATTCTTACGTCACTCCAGATGTTCCGCACACAAGTGCGGCACAATCTCACTACTTTTGCTAGTTATGAAAAAAATTAGCAGGTACGCTCGGCACTTTTACGGCCCAGCGTACCTGGTTTTCAAAGCGCCAGCCTGGAGGCGGCGGATCCCATAGGAATCAATGGGAGTCTGACCATAGCGAAAGTACAAGTTCGCTGCTGCCCGACATCCCATTGATTTCTATGGGAACTGTCTGCACCTAACACCCTAACATGTACCCCGAGTCTAAACACCGCTAATCTGTCCCCCCTACACCGCCGCAACTAAATAAAATGATTAACCCCTAAACCGCCGCTCACGGAGCCCACCGCAAGCTACTCTATACATATTAACCCCTAAACCGCCGCTCCCGGAGCCCACCGCAACTATAATAAATGTATTAACCCCTAAACCGCCGCTCCCTGAACCCGCCGCAACCTATATTAAATGTATTAACCCCTAATCTTCCCCCCCTACACCGTCGCCACCTATAATAAATTTATTAACCCCTATCCTGCCCCCCACTACGCCGCCGCCACTGTAATAAAATTATTAACCCCTAAACCTAAGTCTAACCCTAACCCTAACGCCCCCCCTAACTTAAATATTAATTAAATAAATCTAAATAAATTAACTCTTATTAACTAAATGAATCCTATTTAAAACTAAATACTTACCTTTAAAATAAACCCTAATATAGCTACAATATAAATAATAATTATATTCTAGCTATCTTAGGATTTATATTTATTTTACAGGTAACTTTCAATTTATTTTAACCATGTACAATAACTATTAAATAGTTATTAACTATTTAATAGCTTACCTAGCTAAAATAAAGAGAAATGTACCTGTGAAATAAATCCTAACCTAGGGTTACAATTACACCTAACACTACACTATACTTTAATAAATTATTCCTATTTAAAAATAAATACTTACCTGTAAAATAAACCCTAATATAGCTACAATATAATTAATAATTATATTATAGCTATCTTAGGATTTATATTTATTTTACAGGTAACTTTGTATTTATTTTAGCTAGTTAGAATAGTTATTAAATAGTTATTAACTATTTAATAACTACCTAGCTAAAAGAAATACAAAATTACCTGTAAAATAAATCCTAACCTAAGTTACAATTAAACCTAATACTACACTATCATTAAATTAACTAAATAAACTACCTACAAATAACTACAATTAAATACAATTACATAAACTAACTAAAGTACAAAAAATAAAAAAAGCTAAGTTACAAAAAGTAAAAAAATAAGTTACAAACATGTTAAAAATATTACAACAATTTTAAGCTACTTACACCTAATCTAAGCCCCCTAATAAAATAACAAACCCCCCCAAAATAAAAAAAATCCCTACCCTATTCTAAATTAAATAAATTTCAAAGCTCTTTTACCTTACCAGCCCTTAAAAACATAATTTATGCTTACCTGATAAATTTATTTCTCTTGTAGTGTATCCAGTCCACGGATCATCCATTACTTATGGGATATTAACTCCTCCCCAACAGGAAGTGCAAGAGGATTCACCCAGCAGAGCTGCTATATAGCTCCTCCCCTAACTGCCATTACCAGTCATTCGACCGAAACATGCAGAGAAAGGAAAACCATAGGGTGTAGTGGTGACTGTAGTTTAATGGAAAAATTACCTGCCTTAAAGTGACAGGGCGGGCCGTGGACTGGATACACTACAAGAGAAATAAATTTATCAGGTAAGCATAAATTATGTTTTCTCTTGTTAAGTGTATCCAGTCCACGGATCATCCATTACTTATGGGATACCAATACCAAAGCTAAAGTACACGGATGACGGGAGGGACAGGCAGGCTCTGTATACGGAAGGAACCACTGCCTGAAGAACCTTTCTCCCAAAAACAGCCTCCGAAGAAGCAAAAGTGTCAAATTTGTAAAATTTGGAAAAAGTATGAAGAGAAGACCAAGTTGCAGCCTTGCAAATCTGTTCAACAGAAGCCTCATTCTTAAAGGCCCAAGTGGAAGCCACAGCTCTAGTAGAATGTGCTGTAATTCTTTCAGGAGGCTGCTGTCCAGCAGTCTCATAGGCTAACCGTATTATGCTACGAAGCCAAAAGGAGAGAGAGGTAGCCGAAGCTTTTTGACCTCTCCTCTGACCAGAATAAACGACAAACAGGGAAGACGTTTGTCGAAAATCCTTAGTTGCCTGTAGATAAAATTTCAGGGCACGGACTACATCTAGATTGTGTAGCAGATGTTCCTTTTTCGAAGAAGGATTAGGACAAAAAGATGGAACCACAATCTCTTGATTGATATTCCTGTTAGTGACCACCTTAGGTAGGAACCCAGGTTTAGTACGCAGAACTACCTTGTCTGAATGAAAAATCAGATAAGGAGAATCACAATGTAAGGCAGATAACTCAGAGACTCTTCGAGCCGAGGAAATCGCCATTAAAAACAGAACTTTCCAAGATAACAACTTGATATCAATGGAATGAAGGGGTTCAAACGGAACCCCCTGTAAAACATTAAGAACTAAGTTCAAACTCCATGGTGGAGCAACAGTTTTAAACACAGGCTTGATCCTAGCTAAAGCCTGACAAAAAGCTTGAACGTCTGGAACTTCTGACAGACGTTTGTGTAAAAGAATGGACAGAGCTGAAATCTGTCCCTTTAAGGAACTAGCGGATAAACCCTTTTCTAAACCTTCTTGTAGAAAAGACAATATCCTCGGAATCCTAACCTTACTCCATGAGTAACTCTTGGATTCGCACCAATATAAGTATTTGCGCCATATCTTATGGTAAATCTTTCTGGTAACAGGCTTCCTAGCCTGTATTTAAGGTATCAATAACTGACTCAGAAAAACCACGTTTTGATAAAATCAAGCGTTCAATTTCCAAGCAGTCAGGTTCAGAGAAATTAGATTTTGATGTTTGAAGGGACCCTGGATCAGAAGGTCCTGTTTCAGAGGTAGCGACCAAGGTGGACAGGATGACATGTCCACTAGATCTGCATACCAAGTCCTGCGTGGCCATGCAGGCGCTATTAGAATCACTGATGCTCTCTCCTGTTTGATTCTGGCAATCAATCGAGGAAGCATCGGGAAGGGTGGAAACACATAAGCCATCCCGAAGGTCCAAGGTGCTGTCAAAGCATCTATCAGAACCGCTCCCGGATCCCTGGATCTGGACCCGTAACGAGGAAGCTTGGCGTTCTGTCGAGACGCCATGAGATCTATCTCTGGTTTGCCCCAACGTCGAAGTATTTGGGCAAAGACCTCCGGATGAAGTTCCCACTCCCCCGGATGAAAAGTCTGACAACTTAAGAAATCCGCCTCCCAGTTCTCCACTCCCGGGATGTGGATTGCTGACAGGTGGCAAGAGTGAGACTCTGCCCAGCGAATTATCTTTGATACTTCCATCATTGCTAGGGAGCTTCTTGTCCCTCCCTGATGGTTGATGTAAGCTACAGTCGTGATGTTGTCCGACTGAAACCTGATGAACCCCCGAGTTGTTAACTGGGGCCAAGCCAGAAGGGCATTGAGAACTGCTCTCAATTCCAGAATGTTTATTGGTAGGAGACTCTCCTCCTGATTCCATCGTCCCTGAGCTTCAGAGAATTCCAGACAGCGCCCCAACCTAGTAGGTTGGCGTCTGTTGTTACAATTGTCCAGTCCGGCCTGCTGAATGGCATCCCCCTGGACAGATGTGGCCGAGAAAGCCACCATAGAAGAGAATTTCTGGTCTCTTGATCCAGATTCAGAGTAGGGGACAAGTCTGAGTAATCCCCATTCCACTGACTTAGCATGCACAATTGCAGCGGTCTGAGATGTAGGCGTGCAAAGGGTACTATGTCCATTGCTGCTACCATTAAGCCGAACACCTCCATGCATTGAGCTACTGACGGGTGTTGAATGGAATGAAGGACACGGCATGCATTTTGAAGCTTTGTTAACCTGTCTTCTGTCAGGTAAATCTTCATTTCTACAGAATCTATAAGAGTCCCCAAGAAGGGAACTCTTGTGAGTGGAAAGAGAGAACTCTTCTTTTCGTTCACCTTCCATCCATGCGACCTTAGAAATGCCAGTACTAACTCTGTATGAGACTTGGCAGTTTGAAAGCTTGAAGCTTGTATCAGAATGTCGTCTAGGTACGGAGCTACCGCAATTCCTCGCGGTCTTAGTACCGCCAGAAGAGCACCCAGAACCTTTGTGAAGATTCTCGGAGCCGTAGCCAATCCGAATGGAAGAGCTACAAACTGGTAATGCCTGTCTAGAAAGGCAAACCTTAGATACCGGTAAAGATCTTTGTGAATCGGTATGTGAAGGTAAGCATCCTTTAAATCCACTGTGGTCATGTACTGACCCTTTTGGATCATGGGTAAAATTGTCCGAATAGTTTCCATTTTGAACGATGGAACTCTTAGGAATTTGTATAGGATCTTTAAATCCAAGATTGGCCTGAAAGTGCCCTCTTTTTTGGGAACCACAAACAGATTTGAGTAAAACCCTTGTCCTTGTTCCGACCGCGGAACCGGATGGATCACTCCCATTAATAAAAGATCTTGTACGCAGCGTAGAAACGCCTCTTTCTTTATTTGGTTTGTTGACAACCTTGACAGATGAAATCTCCCTCTTGGGGGAGAGAATTTGAAGTCTAGAAGGTATCCCTGAGATATGATCTCTAACGCCCAGGGATCCTGGACATCTCTTGCCCAAGCCTGGGCGAAGAGAGAAAGTCTGCCCCCCACTAGATCCGTTCCTGGATCGGGGGCCCTCGATTCATGCTGTCTTAGGGGCAGCAGCAGGTTTCCTGGCCTGCTTGCCCTTGTTCCAGGACTGGTTAGGTCTCCAGCCTTGTCTGTAGCGAGCAACAGCTCCTTCCTGTTTTGGTGCAGTTGATGCTGCTCCTGCTTTGAAATTACGAAAGGAACGAAAATTAGACTGTCTAGCCTTAGGTTTGGCTCTGTCTTGAGGCAGGGCATGGCCTTTACCTCCTGTAATGTCAGCGATAATTTCTTTCAACCCGGGCCCGAATAAGGTCTGCCCTTTGAAAGGTATATTAAGCAATTTAGATTTAGAAGTAACGTCAGCTGACCAGGATTTTAGCCACAGTGCTCTGCGTGCCTGAATGGCGAATCCGGAATTCTTAGCCGTAAGTTTAGTTAAATGTACTACGGCATCTGAAATAAATGAGTTAGCTAACTTAAGGGCTTTAAGCTTGTGTGTAATCTCATCTAATGGAGCTGATTCAAGTGTCTCTTCCAGAGACTCAAACCAAAATGCTGCTGCAGCCGTGACAGGCGCAATGCATGCAAGAGGTTGCAATATAAAACCTTGTTGAACAAAAATTTTCTTAAGGTAACCCTCTAACTTTTTATCCATTGGATCTGAAAAGGCACAGCTATCCTCCACCGGGATAGTGGTACGCTTAGCTAAAGTAGAAACTGCTCCCTCCACCTTAGGGACCGTTTGCCATAAGTCCCGTGTGGTGGCGTCTATTGGAAACATCTTTCTAAATATCGGAGGGGGTGAGAACGGCACACCGGGTCTATCCCACTCCTTAGTAACAATTTCAGTAAGTCTCTTAGGTATAGGAAAAACGTCAGTACTCGCCGGTACCCGCAAAATATTTATCCAACCTACACATTTTCTCTGGTATTGCAACTGTGTTACAATCATTCAGAGCCGCTAACACCTCCCCTAGTAATACACGGAGGTTTTCCAGCTTAAATTTAAAATTTGAAATATCTGAATCCAGTTTGTTTGGATCAGAACCGTCACCCGCAGAATGAAGCTCTCCGTCCTCATGTTCTGCAAATTGTGACGCAGTGTCTGACATGGCCCTAATATTATCAGCGCACTCTGTTCTCACCCCAGAGTGATCACGCTTACCTCTTAGTTCTGGTAATTTAGCCAAAACTTCAGTCATAACAGTAGCCATATCCTGTAATGTGATTTGTAATGGCCGCCCAGATGTACTCGGCGCTACAATATCACGCACCTCCCGAGCGGGAGATGCAGGTACAGACACGTGAGGCGAGTTAGTCGGCATAACTCTCCCCTCGTTGTTTGGTGAAATATGTTCAATTTGTACAGATTGACTTTTATTTAAAGTAGCATCAATACAATTAGTACATAAATTTCTATTGGGCTCCACTTTGGCTTTAGCACATATAGCACAGATATCTTCCTCTGAATCAGACATGTTTAACACACTAGCAAATAAACTAGCAACTTGGAAATACTTTTCAAGTAATTTACTATAATATGAAAACGTACTGTGCCTATAAGAAGCACAGAAAAAGTTATGACAGTTGAAAATTAATAAACTGAAAAGTTATAGCATCAAATCTTTGTAAAAAACACAATTTTAGCAAAGGATTGCTCCCATTAGCAAAGGATAACTAACCCTGATAGCTAACAGTGAGAGAGATCAGTAAACTGTCATAAATTAAATAAAACGACTGCCAAGTGGAAAAAAATAGTGCCCAAAACATTTTTTCACCCAGTACCTCAGAAAATTAAACGATTTTACATGCCAGCAAAAAACGTTTAACATTAATAAATTGAGTGTTATTAAAAAGCCTGTTGCTAGTCCCTGCAAATTAGGCTAAAGTTTTATGCATACAGTATAATTCCAGTGAAGTGCCATTCCCCAGAATACTGAAGTGTAAAATATACATACATGACAGCCTGATACCAGTTGCTGCTACTGCATTTAAGGCTGAGTTTACATTATATCGGTATGGCAGAATTTTCTCATCAATTCCATTGTCAGAAAATAATAAGCTGCTACATACCTCTTTGCAGATTAATCTGCCCGCTGTCCCCTGATCTGAAGTTTACCTCTCCTCAGATGGCCGAGAAACAGCAATATGATCTTAACTACTCCGGCTAAAATCATAGAAAAACTCAGGTAGATTCTTCTTCAAATTCTACCAGAGAAGGAATAACACACTCCGGTGCTATTATAAAATAACAAACTTTTGATTGAAGGTATGAAACTAAGTATAATCACCACAGTCCTCTCACACATCCTATCTATTCGTTGGGTGCAAGAGAATGACTGGTAATGGCAGTTAGGGGAGGAGCTATATAGCAGCTCTGCTGGGTGAATCCTCTTGCACTTCCTGTTGGGGAGGAGTTAATATCCCATAAGTAATGGATGATCCGTGGACTGGATACACTTAACAAGAGAAAGGGCCATTTGTGGGGGCATGCCCCCAAAAGTTCAGCTCTTTTGCCTGTAAAAGAAAAATACAACCCCCCCCCAACATTAAAACCCACCACCCACATACCCCTAATCTAACCCAAACCCCCCTTACAAAAACCTAACACTAATCCCCTGAAGATCATCCTACCTTGAGTCGTCTTCACTCAGCCGAGCCACCGATGGAACTGAAGAGGACATCCGGAGCGGAAGAAGTTAATCCTCCAAGCGGCGCTGAAGAAATCTTCCATCCGATGAAGTCATCATCCAGGCGGCGCTGAAGAAGTCTTCGATCCGGCCGATGTCATCTTCAAAGAGGCGCTGAAGAGGTCTTCTATCCGGGCGAAGTCATCTTCCAAGCCGGGTCTTGAATCTTCCTTCCGCCGACGCGGAACCACCTTCTTCACCGACGGACTACGACGAATGACGGCTCCTTTAAGGGACGTCATCCAAGATGGCGTCCCCTCAATTCCGATTGGCTGATAGGATTCTATCAGCCAATCGGAATTAAGGTAGGAAAATTCTGATTGGCTGATGGAATCAGCCAATCAGATTGAGCTCGCATTCTATTGGCTGTTCCGATCAGCCAATAGAATGCGAGCTCAATCTGATTGGCTGATTGGATCAGCCAATCGGATTGAACTTGAATCTGATTGGCTGATTCCATCAGCCAATCAGATTTTCCTACCTTAATTCCGATTGGCTGATAGAATCCTATCAGCCAATCGGAATTGAGGGGACGCCATCTTGGATGATGTCCTTTAAAGGAGCCGTCATTCGTCGTAGTCCGTCGGTGAAGAAGGTGGTTCCGCGTCGGCGGAAGGAAGATTCAAGACCCGGCTTGGAAGATGACTTCGCCCGGATAGAAGACCTCTTCAGCGCCTCTTTGAAGATGACATCGGCCGGATCGAAGACTTCTTCAGTGCCGCCTGGATGATGACTTCATCGGATGGAAGATTTCTTCAGCGCCGCTTGGAGGATTAACTTCTTCCGCTCCGGATGTCCTCTTCAGTTCCATCGGTGGCTCGGCTGAGTGAAGACGACTCAAGGTAGGATGATCTTCAGGGGATTAGTGTTAGGTTTTTGTAAGGGGGGTTTGGGTTAGATTAGGGGTATGTGGGTGGTGGGTTTTAATGTTGGGGGGGGGGTTGTATTTTTCTTTTACAGGCAAAAGAGCTGAACTTTTTGGGGCATGCCCCCACAAATGGCCCTTTTAAGGGCTGGTAAGGTAAAAGAGCTTTGAAATTTATTTAATTTAGAATAGGGTAGGGATTTTTTTTATTTTGGGGGGGTTTGTTATTTTATTAGGGGGCTTAGATTAGGTGTAAGTAGCTTAAAATTGTTGTAATATTTTTAACATGTTTGTAACTTATTTTTTTATTTTTTGTAACTTAGCTTTTTTTATTTTTTGTACTTTAGTTAGTTTATGTAATTGTATTTAATTGTAGTTATTTGTAGGTAGTTTATTTAGTTAATTTAATGATAGTGTAGTATTAGGTTTAATTGTAACTTAGGTTAGGATTTATTTTACAGGTAATTTTGTATTTCTTTTAGCTAGGTAGTTATTAAATAGTTAATAACTATTTAATAACTATTCTAACTAGCTAAAATAAATACAAAGTTACCTGTAAAATAAATATAAATCCTAAGATAGCTATAATATAATTATTAATTATATTGTAGCTATATTAGGGTTTATTTTACAGGTAAGTATTTATTTTTAAATAGGAATAATTTATTAAAGTATAGTGTAGTGTTAGGTGTAATTGTAACTTAGGTTAGGATTTATTTCACAGGTACATTTCTCTTTATTTTAGCTAGGTAAGCTATTAAATAGTTAATAACTATTTAATAGTTATTGTACATGGTTAAAATAAATTGAAAGTTACCTGTAAAATAAATATAAATCCTAAGATAGCTAGAATATAATTATTATTTATATTGTAGCTATATTAGGGTTTATTTTAAAGGTAAGTATTTAGTTTTAAATAGGATTCATTTAGTTAATAAGAGTTAATTTATTTAGATTTATTTAATTAATATTTAAGTTAGGGGGGCGTTAGGGTTAGACTTAGGTTTAGGGGTTAATAATTTTATTACAGTGGCGGCGGCGTAGTGGGGGGCAGGATAGGGGTTAATAAATTTATTATAGGTGGCGACGGTGTAGGGGGGGCAGATTAGGGGTTAATAAATTTATTATAGGTGGCGACGGTGTAGGGGGGGCAGGATAGGGGTTACTAGGTATACTGTAGGTGGCAGCGGTGTCCGGGAGCGGCGGTTTAGGGGTTAATACATTTATAAGAGTTGCAGCGGGGTCTAGGAGCGGCGGTTTAGGGGTTAGTAACTTTATTTAGTTGCGGGGGGCTCCGGGGGCGCCGGTATAGGGGGTAGAACAGTGCAGTTTAGTGTGAGTGCTTAGTGACAGGCTAGCAATAAAGCTGGGAAAAAGCCGAAGGGCAGCGAGATCGGATGAGTGATAACTGTCACAGTCCGCTGCTCATCGCCCCGCGGCTTTTTGACAGCTTTATTTGATAACTTAGGAGTATTTTTTCAGGTCCGCGGCGGCGAAGGTAGGCGAGCTTAGGCGGACGTATTGGGCCGGCGAAGCCAGAAAAGTAGACGGCTTGATAACTACCCCCCTATAGGTTATGCAGGTCTTATAGGAATCTCATTTTCTTAAATATAAATTCATGAACAATGGTTAATGTGATGGATCAAACATGACCCAATTGTTATAAGCAGCAGAGAAATGAGAATGATAACCATAAAAAGAAAAACATACATAAATACAAAACCACAATAACATTGTTCTACTATGCAACATAGTCTAATAGTTTTGACACCTTGTCTTAAACATGTGGGTGATCCTCAACTGAGGAGTCTCCGTTTGACTGACTTCAGTGGGTAAACACCGCTTATAAGCAGTCTCAAAAAAGAGAAATAGAAGGGGTGTCAAGATTCCAAAATAGCAATGTAACGTATGATATATAAAGGAAGGAGAGAGGAAAAGGAAGGGGGGAAGGTGAGGGGGGGAGGAGGGGAGAATGCTAGATACTAAGTATTTAATGGTTAATTCTATAGTTGATAGCTAAGCCAATTAATACTGGCAGCTTAAAGGGACAGTATACTGAAAAATAGTTTTTCGCTTAATGTGTTTACAATTGCTTTTTTTACCAACTACAGAGAACAAAATGTATGAAAAATAGCTTTTTATGTTTTTTTTTGTGTATATTAAAGCTCTGATTTTGGGTTTTGAAGCCACAACCTAATAAAATGGGTTGAGCTTGTAGGTATACTCAGATCTTATTACTGTATCACATTGTGTACATATACCTGCTTCTTTATCTTATATCTGTACATAAAACAATCACCAATACTTGGAGAGTACAATGGAAAAATCAACATTATATTACCTTATCTCTGCTGTATCCCACTGGGAGTATAATTTCTTCTGCTGGCTGTGTTTACAAAGCTTATCTATAGCAGGGACCTGCGGCCACAAACTTTCAGAATAGGTGGGGATACCACATGCTAAATCAACTATTTCAAATGCCAATATAAGGGTAAAGGAGCTACTTGTAAACAATTTAATACACTCCAGCAGGTAAAGTGGATCATTGGGAACAAATTAAAGGGGAGAACATTTTTGAGTAAACTGTCCCTTTAAGGTGGTGATAATGTTAACCATAAGAAATATGCAAGTACTATAAAAACATAATTTATGCTTACCTGATAAATTTATTTCTCTTGTAGTGTATCCAGTCCACGGATCATCCATTACTTGTGGGATATTCTCCTTCCCAACAGGAAGTTGCAAGAGGATCACCCACAGCAGAGCTGCTATATAGCTCCTCCCCTAACTGTCATATCCAGTCATTCGACCGAAACAAGCCGAGAAAGGAGAAACCATAGGGTGCAGTGGTGACTGTAGTTTAATTAAAATTTAGACCTGCCTTAAAAGGACAGGGCGGGCCGTGGACTGGATACACTACAAGAGAAATAAATTTATCAGGTAAGCATAAATTATGTTTTCTCTTGTTAAGTGTATCCAGTCCACGGATCATCCATTACTTGTGGGATACCAATACCAAAGCTAAAGTACACGGATGATGGGAGGGACAAGGCAGGATTAAGCGGAAGGAACCACTGCATGAAGAACCTTTCTCCCAAACACAGCCTCCGAAGAAGCAAAAGTATCAAATTTGTAAAATTTTGAAAAAGTGTGAAGCAAAGACCATCTAGCTTCCAAGACACTAGGAAGGAAATCAGGCGGAGATACTCAAAGTGCAGTAATTGTGGGAGATTAAATTCCCTTGCAGCGCTTTGAAAATTGAACAACTTACCTCTCCGATAGAGGACTGAAATTGGAAGATCTGCCGTATCGCTCCACATAGCGAGACGAGTCTCAGGGAGACAGATTAGTATAGTACGGATTTTGTGAACATAAGAAGGATGTGGGGAGATCTCAGGCAAATGCCTTTTAGTATCCCAGTGTGTAAGCTTCATCAAGATCAATGGGTGATCAATACGTAAGTTTTTTTGCAAATGAGGGGGAATCGAAAGTAAATCTACCAGATTGATACCCTTAGGTAGCAGAGACTGTTCGACCTCCTGACATCGAAAACTGGTCTCCGGAGCAGCCCAACTCGCCAGGTGGGAGAGGTGGGCAGCATCATAGTACAGTAGTATGCTAGGGTAGGAGAGACCTCCTCTGTGTATGGGTTTCATGATCGTCGTCGTAGCGGTGCAAGGTCTTTCTCCCCTCCAAACATAGTTAGAGATCATGCTCTGTAATCTGTTCAAAATGGATCTATTAATCATGAGAGGCAAGCACCGGAACAAGTAGGTCAATTTAGGTAAAAAGGCCATTTTAATTGCCGCTATCCTGCCGGACCAGGACAGTCCTCTGAACTCCCATCCAGAGTCTTCTGGAAATCCGGAATTCTTTCTGTGAAATTTTTAGAGATAACCGTGTCAAGATCAGCACTTAAATACACACCAAGGTGTTTAAGAGTTTGGGATGACCATTTAAACGGGAATCTACGAGTTAATGTGTCGAGATCGCGTTGTGAAATATTAATATGTAAAACCTCTGTCTTCGTTAAGTTAAGCTTGTACCAGCTATGTTTACTGAAGTTAGAGATAATATCAAAGACCGCCGGCATAGATGTCATGGGTGAGGTTAATAAAAGGGTCACGTCATCTGCAAATAATGCAATTTTATGTTGAGATTTTCCAAACAACATCCCCGAGACTAACTGACTATTTCTAACAGCCTGGGCCAGAGGTTCAATAGCAAGCGTGAATAGTAGGGGGGATAACGGACACCCCTGGCGAGTCCCATTTGTTATAGCAAAGGTCTTTGAGGTGAATCCCTCACCTCTAACACTCACCACTGGGTGAGAGTATAGCGCTTGGGTTGCTAAGATGAACTGCTGAGGTAAGCCGAAGACTTTCAGTGCATCCCATAGAAAATCTCACCTGACCCTGTCAAACGCCTTTTCAGCGTCAAGCGACAGGGCCAGGAGGGGAACATGAAGTCTCTTCGCCTCATATAACACCGACAAGATACGTTGTGTGTTATCTGGTCCCTCTCTGCCAGGCACAAACCCAACCTGATCCTTATGTACTATACTTGGGATTTCTCTCGCCAATCTGTTTGCCAGGATCTTTGAGTACAGCTTGATGTCAGAATTAATTAGAGAGATGGGTCTGTAGCTCTGGCAGAGCTGAGGGTCCTTGTCTGGTTTGAGCATAGTGATAATATCTGCACGTATGTATTCTTCCAAAATAGTGCCTGAAGAGGCAAAGTCATTAAAGGTTCTCAACAAAATGGGGCTAAGGACATCAGTGAAGGTCTTAAAGAACTTCCCAGTAAAACCATCAGGTCCCGGGGATTTGTTCGGTTTACCCTGTTTAATGGCTTTTAAAAGTTCTTGCATAGTAAGAGGGGTCTTCAAGCGATCAATCTGCTCTGAATTCAGCTGGGGAAGTTGTAGGGATCTTAGGTAATCCTCACTACTGCAGTACTTGTTGAAATATTCTTCTTGTGTGTCTTTCAAATTGTATAAGTCTGCGTAGTAGGAGCGAAACGCCTCCCCAACATTCTTAGGTGAGTTAACTATAGTATTACCCAACTGGATCGCAGAGATACGTCTCTGAGCCCATCTCTGTCTAAGTTTACCTGCTAAAAGAGAATTAGCTTTGTTACTCTGAGACTAAAATATCCACAAAATCTACTTAGCATTCGTTGAGTTTTCAGGTATTCTAATCGTTTGATGTCAGCACGGACTTTTTCAAGCTGTGCTAGCCCGGTAGTAGTAGGCATATTTTTATGGGAATCGGAAATGGATCTATATAAGCATGTAAGTTCCACCATGGATTTGCCCATATTTCCCCGTATAACTGAGGCCTGTTTCATACAGATACCTCTGACGAATGCCTTAAGCGAGGCCCAGACAAACTGAATAGGAGCTTGACCATTATCATTGGCGGATATAAATTCTATAATTTGTTCCTTAAGGTTCTGTTGGGCTAGAGGGTCCCTAATAAACCAATCATCATATCTCCAGGGGACATCTGGAACCTTAGTAGGGCCATTTAGTAGCATCACTACAGGGTCATGGTGTGACCAAGCTGTCAATGTTATGCTAGAACTGTATACAACATCTAGAGTCTGTGATTCGACGAAGAGGTGGTCAATGCGGGAGAACGATCGGTGCGGGTTGGAAAAAAAACTAAAGTCTCTATCAGTGGGCCTTAATGCTCTCCAGACATCATAAAGACCATACTGGGATATAAGGGAACGAAAAGAGTGAGCTAATGAACTAGTATTACGAGTAGGAGTTTGAGATTTATCACTTGACTTGTCCATGGCTGGGTCCCACACCAGATTAAAATCCCCACCCAAAATTAGAGTACCTCGCTTGATCTCCTTTACTAATCTAAGAATTTTCTTGAGAAATGGGATCTGACGAGTGTTAGGAGCATAAATGTTGGCAAGTGTGTAAATCTGACTGTTAAGTTTGCAAATCGCCACCACATATCTAGCCTCAGGGTCACGTTCAACATGGAGCGTCTCTACTGTGACAGTGTCCTTAATCAGAATAGCGACCCCCGTGTTTTGGTTTGGAAAGAAGACTCAAAAACAGTGGAATAGTTTTTCAGTAAAAACCTCGTAGGAGTGACCCAATGAGTCTCTTGGAGAAAAACTACATGAGTTCTAAGCTTTCTGAGATTTTGTAGGAGTAAGCATCTCTTTGTGAGCGAATTGAGTCCCTGTACATTATGGGTAAGGAACGCAAGATCCATGATGGTCGTTTTAGAGTACGACTATGTCTTACAAGTGGGATGGGAGGGAGGAAAGGGAAAGAGAAAAAGAGAAAAAAAATTTTGTCTATCCAAGTGTCAAGCAAATGTTTTTAGCCTGTAAGTTTATCTCGCGGGTTAATATAGGGGAAGAGGGTTGAGGGGAGGAGAAAAGATGGGAAAAAGGAAAGGGGAGAGGGGGAAAAAAAAGGGGGGGGGAGGGCTTAGGCGTCTAAATTCTTAAATCTTGTGGAGCTATAATTCTTAGCGTATAGAAGGCTGTAAGATTCTTACTTGATAAGGTTCTCTCTAAGGAGATAAATAATAGTACTGGGACAGGTAAGTGAGAGTAATAATAATTTTGGGCACAGTGAAGAGAGACAGGTACACTGCCCCCCAAATATATATAACAAAATATATTGAAAACATGAGGTAAAATATGTCTACAAGAGTCCAGGAGGTAAGGGCATAGGCACACCTTGAGTAGTGTAGTGGGCAACTAACTAATCTGCCGCAGGAAGCGGAGCTAGTAAAAGGAGGGTGTCCAATGCCTCTATATCATGTTTGGTAGTGCAGCTCTGCTACTCTGACAAATGTAGGCACAATAGATCTAAATAAGTATACAAAAGCCTGTGCGTGACAAGCTGGGAGTTAACATTTCAATTCAGGAAAGAGATATAGAACATCATAAAGTATTGGTTTAACAATAAAATTCTAGTGGACTTCTCAGGACTGTACACAAATCTGCTTCTAATGTATCTCATTTAATTGTGTGGAGATTAACACATAAGTAAGATAGAGCATATAGAATATCATTGACTTAAACTATATTTTATCCTAGGACTCATATTTGTGACTAGGCCAGAGATATAATATCCTATATAGTCTAAGCGGTGTATGATATTATACAGAGACAGGATGAATTTATATCGATAAGTAAACTTAAGGCCCAAACCAGGAAGGTCACAGACTGCTGTATTAACTATAGTTTGACTCTGAAAAAAGATATAAAATTGGAATACAAAACTAAGAGTTCATATGTAAGTATTCACAGACCATGACTATAATCCTTAACATATATTACTTGGTGTCATAACAACCTTTAAGACAAAAAGGAAGGGCTACACTCATCTAGTCTGCTGTCTAGGGGTATCCTTACATCCTATGAATTCAGATATGTGGCCAGAAGCAGGGCCCCATTCTTGAGCTTCATAATGGAGTAATTTAATAATAAAAGTCTAAAGGACTCTTCAGGGGTTGTGCCTAAATCCACGTCTAATGTGGCAGATCTAATTGTTTGTTGATCTATACATAAGCAGGGTAGGGCATATGAGATGACACTGACACAGATTTTAGTTTGACCTAGGTGTTATAACAGTAAATAGACTAGAGACATAATATCCAATACATCGTAACATATGTAACAGTATAAAACAACATAACGTATTTATGTCTAAGGAGGACCTTAAAGTCCAAGCTGAGAGGGTCATGGACTTCTGAATTATCTATAGTTTAACTCAGAAGAAGGGTAAAAATTTTGAAAACATAACTAAGAGTCCACATGTAAATATTCACAGTCCATGACTATAATTCTTAACATATATTGCTAGGTGTAAAAAAAACCCCAGTTACAACAAAAGCAAAGCAATACACTCATCTGTTCTGCTGTCCGGCGTGTCCTTTCTTCTTAAAGGTTCTGGCGTGTGGCCAGAAGCAGGGCTCCATTCTTGGGCTGTTACATTGAGAGGTGGAGAGTGTGTCCGAACTTGTGTGGATGTAGTTGAGGATTGTAATATATGAAGTCTCTCCAACAGGTCTATCCCCTGCTTCAGTGATGGAATAGTGTAGCTTTGTCCATTGTATTGGAAAAAAAGATTCACAGGGAATCCCCATCTATATTTTATTTCCTGTTTCCTCAAGCATTGCGTAATTGGGTGGAAGCTTCTTCTTTTCGCTAGAGTATGTACTGATAGATCCGGGAAGATCTGAATCTTTTGGTATGGTTCAGGAAGAGATTTGTTTAAGAAGGATGCTCTCAACAGCTTCTCCTTGAAAGAGAAATAATGAAAGTGAATGATGACGTCACAAGATAGTTCAGCAGATGTATTCCTAGGGCGTAAAGCTCTGTTTGCCCTGTCTATTGTTGCCTCCTGTTCCTGGTAGGGCCCCAGGAGGCTCTTAAAGAGGTCTCTGAGGTAGTCAGGAAGTTCTTGATTTGTGACAGTCTCTGGTATGCCTCTTATGCGGAGATTACTTCTTCTCGATCTGTCCTCGAGGTCTGCTAATTTTGTTTCAACATCCGTGAGTTGTTCTGCCAGTGACTGCGTGTATGCTAGTAAGTTGGACTGGTCTGTGGCTAAGTCTTCATTCTTTCGCTCAAGAGTTTCTGTTCTTTCCCCTAAAGCGGTTATCTCCCTTTTGAGATCAGCTACTGATGACTTGATATCTTGTCTTAGGGAGGCATAATGCAAGTCCATCTTTGTAGACAGGGAGTTAATGAGATCTATAACTGCGGTATCTGAGTGAGAGTGTACCTGGGCTTGAGAACCAAAAAGGTCCGTCATCTTAGCAGGGGTAGGTGAATCACGAGAGTCCTCATCAGAAAAATCTCTGTCTACCTGAGATTTGCTATGAAAATGATCCGCCACTGTGTGTTTAGGACCTTCCTGGTGCTTGGGTTTCTTCCTCTGAGAGTGAGACATTTTATCTGATCAGAAAAGATATATTCGTATGTCACCACAATAGAAATCCTTTTGAACTATTTCTGACAGGATATGGTATCAGCAGTTTTAATGTTTCAGAGGGAATGACTCGTAGACATCTAGAATTTGGGGGGCCTCACCTGTCTCACTGAGGGCTCTAGCCCATCATGCTGGACCCTTTAGGCATATTAACTGAGGTGGGCCTGTGAAAGAGTCACTATAGGGGATACTTTCAGTTCCCTAGTCACAGGAGAGAATTTTCAAAAGAAGCTATGCCTGAATTGCAGGTCAACTTTTGTGGTGTATCTGATCTCATGTACACATTGTGCCCTCCAATATGTAGGACTCACAACAAGGGAAGCCAGAGTCAGGATCAAAGAACACCTATCGGATATAAAAGCGGGTATTCTCACTACTCCACTAATCAATCACTTTTCAATTATTCACAACAAGGATAAAAGATTCTTTTCTTGGACCATCATTGAGAGAGTACCTATCCAGACCAAAGAGGGGGATATTACACGAAAATTGGGGGAAAGAGAGGCCTTCTGGATATTTCGTTTAAAAACGAGAGTTCCAGATGGCCTCAACTCAGAATTCGATTTAATCAACTTTTGGTAATCTAAGTAATCTACACTACTCTGAGTAATCTATATATATTGCCATGCCAGGCATCTATAGATTTTCCAACAATATTGTTCCCTTCTAAACACCCCCCTTATCAAACCACTGTATATATTTAACTTCTTCACACATGAAACTAAGTATACAAATAGAGTTTAGGAATAACCTGTCAATGGAAAGCGGGCATACAGATCAGGAGATATTATTCCCCCTAACCGGTAGTGACTAATCCCCCACTAGGATTTCTACATATTTACAATCTCAGCACATAACTAGCTAAGGACAAGGGACATTTCACGTTATGCTTTTTACCCAGAACAAGCAAGATTTATTGTATAGATAACATTTCACTCCTAACTAGCAGCACTAATCCCTGACTAGGACCTTTGTAGATTTATGATCCTAGTATATGTTCAGTTAACAACAAGGTCCTTTTTTCTGTAAGCGATTTACTCAGAGTTAGCAAGATTTAATACGGAGGCATAGGATCCCACGGTTGCGATATGTAAGTAGAAACCTTCCAAATTTCTGAAGCATTAAAGTCTGTATGTTTACCTAATTAACCCATTTTCTTCATACAACAACAGAACTGCAGGTTACAGATATCCCCCAGTAACGGTTGCTAACAACACACACACGTAATGAATAGGACGACACAGCAGCTGCAGGGGACCAATAAGACAGGGTGTTTCATACGTCTGAAGCACACGCTGTGAGACTTGCACAATGATTGGTCTAAATATACGATAACCATCCAATGAGAACACTTTAGAACGGAAACCTGGGCAGTCATTCACAGGCCCCACAGCGTTATGCAGACGATATCAAGCAGAGCTAAAAGTTTAAAGCTAAAAGGTAAAACCCATTGAAAGTAACACTTTATTAGTGCACAATATAATTGACTATAAGTGTCCCTATAAAACATAAAAGATAACGTGTTTCTTTGTACAGCCGGAGTACACGGCAACCTTTGTTATTACACTAGCATATGCTAGAGTGGTTTTCAGCATACACATAAGCTATGCACATCCTAATATAAAAGGATACACCATTAGAACAAGAGTTTATTTATTAAAAACTTAAAGAATTAAAAGGTTATTGTTTAGTTTGTACATTCACTTGCTTTCTTCACAACAATGTGCCGTAGGAATTCTGGTGTCATTTAATGAGTATATAATTGAATGAAGCTGGAGATCATGGGGTGTGAGCCCCTGAACCAATGGCAACTCAGATGAGGGTTTTTAAAGCAGTAACTGTTAAACAGTTTTAAGCAGGCTAGGAGTAAGGCAACAGCCGAAACCGGTCAGCCATTGTTCATTTGTTTGTTGGTTCAAACCTTTTTCTTTTTGTGTGTTCTTACCCGGGGTTAATATACCCTTTGTATTTCAATAAAATTTATAATTTTTATCACTTTACCTGGTGCTCCTGTTATACATTTTTTTGAAGTTCATATCAAGGCCAGACAGAGAGCACAGGTATGGATAAACACTGTGAGAGGTTAGCTAACAACATGCTGCAATAGACTGTATTTAAAAGAAGAGCCAGCTGGTAAATACGGATACTATAAAGGAGGGAAAAAACAAAACAAAAAAACAAACAAACAATATTTGTCCAGCTAAAGCAATTGGCCAGCTGGAGGAGAGAAGAACAGGATTAATATTCCCAACACATGGGATACAGCACCTGAAACTAAGGAAGTCCTGTCCAAGGAGGCGGTGAGTCACCTTTATACAAGTAACTTTAATCCACAGTTGACTGTAATTGCTTTATTTGAATTTTGAATGGTGGGGGGTGTTTGGGGGAACACCACCACCACTATATATATATATATATATATATATATATATATATATACACAGTCTTTTTTGCACAGCAGCTTTTTCAAGATATTATTGACGAGAAATTTTCAATCTCTACCTATCCTTTTTTTCTTACAAGGCTAGTACACACACCCAAACTGTCCCCCCCCCCTTTCATGTTATTAGAGACTGTTACCCACAGTTTATCTTGTTTTTCTCTTCATAAAGATAAATGATGCAGCAGGACTGACGTACACTCTCTCCAGGGATTTTGCCACCACTGGGCCAAGTCGGTAAAAGGATTGAGGATATGACCTGCTGCACTCTCATACAGCAGGAAAGGGGGGAGAGAGTGTGTGAGGAGAAAATAGAGAAAAATGGGTACTCTCCGTGTAATTATTTACTGAGACCAAGCCACCAGACCACCAGTTGCCGCAATATCAGATGTATGTACCAGGCTTAGGGGTTATGTAGAAAAGGAAGTTGTAGTGAATTGGTTTGACTGCAAAAAGGCTCAGATATGTCCACTTCTAGAAGGGTGTTAGTTTTAAGATATGCTGATAAAATAACCGGACTAATACTGGGAGCCTTGTTAAAGGACTAAGTGAAAGGTCTTCACAGGGTTAAGCTGTGTAAAGTTATTGTGTATGTTTCAGGGAACTCATAGTACTCCAGCTGTATATGTGTCCGTACACTCACTCTACTTCAGTGTGTGAAATATAGATAATAGGGAATTTTTTCAGGTATACAGAAAACTTTTATTATATACTGTCACTGAGGAGCTTGAATCTCTCTACCAGCTTCCTAATATGGCCAGGCTAATGTCCGGTGTATCAAGAGTATGTCTAGTTAGTGCATTGGTAAGTAGGAGAAAAGTTGCGCAGCTACATCTCTGAACAAGATGGCGATTCGCGCCACAAGTATAGGCCCTTTCAGCCGGTGAATGAGTAAGTAAGGCTAGAGCTCAGGTTATTTACAAGCAGCTGCAATATATGGACATCCGGTTACAATGTCTAATCAGTGTGTAGCTGTTATATCATCATGAGCGGTAGTCCGGGGATATAGCAAAGCGTACCTGGTGCTGTTGCAGCAATGAGTCGATGATCTCTGTAGCACTCCCAGCTAGAGCCCGGCACTGGTCGCTTTACGCAACTTCCAATCAGCCTGACTAGTGTGGCTGGGGTTAAAAATTGCTGAGTAGGGTTCCGGAGTTCTACTCAGGTTGAGCGATGAGAGCCTCTTTAGAGCTCAGGGTAGAGTAGCTCCGGTGTTTACTTAGGGAGCAATTTCAATCTTTCAGACCGGGACCTCTTAAGGGCTGCGCATACAGGTGGGTTCCCTCCACGCAGTTAGATATAGCTGCCAAATCTCCCGCTTCTAAGGGTATTGTTGTAAAATAGGACAAAAGCAATATAATAATAAGGAAAAAATAAAGAGAAATAATATACCTAAGGCAAGAATTATAGCTGATAAATGTTTTTGAATCACAGAGCTACAGACACACGCCTCTGCTGGCTAGCTCCGCCCCCCCCTATTTTTTAATTTTATAGACCTCCCAGATTGGCAATAGGCCACTCTTGGACCTATGTGTAATAGTTGAATGCACTGGAGGTAAACTAGAATGATACAAAACCACTCTTAGGCATGGTATATTAAAATAAAAAACAAAATTTATGCTTACCTGATAAATTTCTTTCTTTTGCGATGTACCGAGTCCACAGATTCATCCTAACTTGTGGGATATTGTCCTTCCTGACAGGAAGTAGCAAAGAGAGCACCACAGCAGAGCTGTCTATATAGCTCCCCCCTTAACTCCACCCCCCAGTAATTCGACCGAAGGCCAAGGAAGAAAAGGAGAAACTATAAGGTGCTGAGGTGACTGAATTTTATATAAAAAAATACTATCTGTCTTGAATAGACAGGGCGGGCCGTGGACTCGGTACATACAGGTAAGCATAAATTTTGTTTTCTTTTGCATGATGTACCGAGTCCACGGATTCATCCTAACTTGTGGGATACCAATACCAAAGCTTTAGGACACGGATGAAGGGAGGGACAAGACAGGAACCTAAACGGAAGGCACCACTGCTTGCAAAACCTTTCTCCCAAAAATAGCCTCCGAAGAAGCAAAAGTATCAAATTTGTAAAATTTTGAAAAGGTATGAAGCGAAGACCAAGTCGCAGCCTTACAAATCTGTTCAACAGAAGCATCATTTTTAAAAGCCCATGTGGAAGCTACCGCTCTAGTAGAATGAGCTGTAATCCTTTCAGGAGGCTGCTGTCCAGCAGTCTCATAAGCCAAACGGATTATGCTTTTCAGTCAAAAGGAAAGAGAAGTCGCCATAGCCTTTTGACCCCTACGCTTTCCAGAATAGACAACAAACAAAGAAGATATTTGACGAAAATCTTTGGTTGTCTGCAAATAAAATTTCAAAGCACGAACCACGTCCAAGTTGTGCAACAGACGTTCCTTCTTACAAGAAGGATTACGACACAGAGAAGGAACAACAATTTCTTGATTGATATTCCTGTTAGTAACAACCTTAGGTAGGAACCCAGGCTTGGTACGCAAAACCACCTTATCAGCATGGAACACAAGATATGGAGAGTCACATTGTAATGCAGATAGTTCAGAAACTCTTCGAGCTGAAGAGCAACTAGGAACAAAACTTTCCAAGATAAAAGCTTAATATCTATGGAATGCATGGGTTCAAACAGAACCCCCTGAAGAACTCTAAGAACTAAATTTAGACTCCATGGCGGAGCAATAGGTTTAAACACAGGCTTAATTCTAACTAAGAGCAAGTTTTCTCTGTGAAAAAATCACAAAAAGACAAAGGCGCCTCCTGGTGTAATACAGTTGGTGAAAGAGATTTGTTAGGTTATCAAAAAGGTACTCACAAGTGGAGCAGCACCCAATTGTGCTAAATCAAACAGACTGGGATCTCACAGTGTCCCAGCTCACTGACACTGCAAGGAAACTGGTTTCTCCAACGTCTTGCCGGGCTGACAGAGCTCAGACTCTCACAAAGAGGTTTACATACAGGGAGTGCAGAATTATTAGGCAAGTTGTATTTTTGAGGATTCATTTTATTATTGAACAACAACCATGTTCTCAATGAACCCAAAAAACTCATTAATATCAAAGCTGAATAGTTTTGGAAGTAGTTTTTAGTTTGTTTTTAGTTATAGCTATTTTAGGGGGATATCTGTGTGTGCAGGTGACTATTACTGTGCATAATTATTAGGCAACTTAACAAAAAACAAATATATACCCATTTCAATTATTTATTTTTACCAGTGAAACCAATATAACATCTCAACATTCACAAATATACATTTCTGACATTCAAAAACAAAACAAAAACAAATCAGTGACCAATATAGCCACCTTTCTTTGCAAGGACACTCAAAAGCCTGCCATCCATGGATTCTGTCAGTGTTTTGATCTGTTCACCATCAACATTGCGTGCAGCAGCAACCACAGCCTCTCAGACACTGTTCAGAGAGGTGTACTGTTTTCCCTCCTTGTAAATCTCACATTTGATGATGGACCACAGGTTCTCAATGGGGTTCAGATCAGGTGAACAAGGAGGCCATGTCATTAGATTTTCTTCTTTTATACCCTTTCTTGCCAGCCACGCTGTGGAGTACTTGGACGCGTGTGATGGAGCATTGTCCTGCATGAAAATCATGTTTTTCTTGAAGGATGCAGACTTCTTCCTGTACCACTGCTTGAAGAAGGTGTCTTCCAGAAACTGGCAGTAGGACTGGGAGTTGAGCTTGACTCCATCCTCAACCCGAAAAGGCCCCACAAGCTCATCTTTGATGATACCAGCCCAAACCAGTACTCCACCTCCACCTTGCTGGCGTCTGAGTCGGACTGGAGCTCTCTGCCCTTTACCAATCCAGCCACGGGCCCATCCATCTGGCCCATCAAGACTCACTCTCATTTCATCAGTCCATAAAACCTTAGAAAAATCAGTCTTGAGATATTTCTTGGCCCAGTCTTGACGTTTCAGCTTGTGTGTCTTGTTCAGTGGTGGTTGTCTTTCAGCCTTTCTTACCTTGGCCATGTCTCTGAGTATTGCACACCTTGTGCTTTTGGGCACTCCAGTGATGTTGCAGCTCTGAAATATGGCCAAACTGGTGGCAAGTGGCATCTTGGCAGCTGCACGCTTGACTTTTCTCAGTTCATGGGCAGTTATTTTGCGCCTTGGTTTTTCCACACGCTTCTTGCGACCCTGTTGACTATTTTGAATGAAACGCTTGATTGTTCAATGATCACGCTTCAGAAGCTTTGCAATTTTAAGAGTGCTGCATCTCTCTGCAAGATATCTCACTATTTTTGACTTTTCTGAGCCTGTCAAGTCCTTCTTTTGACCCATTTTGCCAAAGGAAAGGAAGTTGCCTAATAATTATGCACACCTGATATAGGGTGTTGATGTCATTAGACCACACCCCTTCTCATTACAGAGATGCACATCACCTAATATGCTTAATTGGTAGTAGGCTTTCGAGCCTATACAGCTTGGAGTAAGACAACATGCATAAAGAGGATGATGTGGTCAAAATACTCATTTGCCTAATAATTCTGCACTCCCTGTAAAACCAAATTTTATTAATAAAATAAAAATCTCAGTGTCTCATGACACTAGATATTAAAAGAATCTTTTAATATCTAGTGTCATAAGACACTGAGATTTGTATTTTATTAATAAAATTTGGTTTTATGTAAACCTCTTTGTGAGAGTCTGAGCTCTGTCAGCCCGGCAAGACGTTGGAGAAACCAGTTTCCTTGCAGTGTCAGTGAGCTGGGACACTGTGAGATCCCAGTCTGTTTGATTTAGCACAATTGGGTGCTGCTCCACTTGTGAGTACCTTTTTGATAACCTAACAAATCTCTTTCACCAACTGTATTACACCAGGAGGCGCCTTTGTCTTTTTGTGATTTTTTCACAGAGAAAACTTGCTCTTAGATCCTGATTTCCCTGACAAAGCAGCTGACTCCAGTCATCATCTGTGTTCCTGATCATTAATCATCCTGGTATTTGATCACATTCATCATTTGGGACTATTCCCACCCCAATTGGGACATTTACCATCTATATAACATTGCAGAAGAAGAAAGCATTTCCAGATAAGAACCTTTCAAGAATTTCTTATTACTGTATTTGCTATTATTTGTGCTATATCCTATGTTTCTCATAGTCCCATATTTATAAGAATTGTTTCTTATTTGTTAACATTATTTCGTATAGTATATTTTATTATAGTTATTACATATAATTTCTTGTTCTCTTCTCTCTTAGCCTATTTACATAGTAATCATATAGGGTCCTGTGCGCCCCCTAGTAGTAACACACCCTTAGTGTTACTGATTGTTTCTTTTAATTCTAACTAAAGCCTGACAAAAAGCCTGAACGTCTGGAACATCTGCCAGACGCTTGTGCAACAAAATAGACAGAGCAGATATCTGTCGCTTTAGGGAACTAGCTGATAATCCTTTCTCCAATCCCTCTTGGAGAAAAGACAAAATCCTAGGAATCCTGATTTTACTCCAGGAGAAGCCTTTGGATTTGCACCAAAAAATATATTTACGCCATATCTTATGATAAATTTTCCTGGTAACAGACTTTTGAGCCTGAATCAAGGTATTTATGACTGACTCAGAGAAACCCCGCTTTGATAGAATCAAGCGTTCAATCTCCAAGCAGTCAGTTGCAGAGAAATTAGATTTGGATGCTTGAATGGACCTTGAATCAGAAGGTCCTGTCTCAATGGCAGAGACCATGGTGGAAGGGATGACATGTCCACCAGGTCTGCATACCAAGTCCTGCCTGGCCACGCAGGTGCTATCAAAATCACTGATGCTCTCTCCTGTTTGATTCTGGCAATCAGACGTGGAAGGAGAGGGAAAGGTGGAAACACATAAGCCAGGTTGAACGACCAGGGTAATGCTAGAGCATCTATCAGTACAGCCTGAGGATCCCTTGACCTGGAGCCGTAACAAGGAAGTTTGGCGTTCTGACGAGACGCCATCATATCCAACTCTGGTGTGCCCCATAGTCGAACCAGCTGAGCAAACACCTCCAGATGGAGTTCCCACTCCCCCGGATGAAAAGTCTGACGAGTTAGAAAATCTGCCTCCCAGTTCTCTACACCTGGGATATAGATCGCTGACAGATGGCAAGAGTGAGCCTCTGCCCATTGGATTATCCTTGAGACCTCTATCATCGCTAAGGAACTTTGTTCCGCCCTGATGATTGATATAAGCCACAGTCGTGATGTTGTCCGACTGAAACCTGATGAATCTGGCCGAAGCCAGCTGAGGCCATGCCTGGAGAGCATTGAATATCGCTCTTAATTCCAGAATATTTATCGGTAGGAGAGCCTCCTCCTGAGTCCACAAATCCTGAGCTTTCAGGGAATTCCAGACTGCACCCCAGCCCAGAAGACTGTCCTCTGTCGTCACTATAACCCATTCTGGCCTGCGGAAACACATTCCCTGGGACAGATGATCCTGTGACAACCACCAAAGAAGAGAGTTTCTGGTCTCTTGATCCAGATTTATCTGAGGAGATAAATCTGCATAATCCCCATTCCACTGATTGAGCATGCATAGTTGCAGTGGTCTGAGATGCAAGCGAGCAAACGGAGCTATGTCCATTGCCGCTACCATTAGTCCGGTTACCTCCATACACTGAGCCACTGACGGCCGAGGAATGGAATGAAGAGCTCGGCAGGTGGACAAAATCTTTGATTTCCTGACCTCCGTCAGAAATATTTTCATGTCCACTGAGTCTATCAGAGTCCCTAGAAATGAAACTCTTGTGAGGGGGGAAAGAGAACTCTTTTTTACGTTCACTTTCCACCCGTGAGACCTTAGAAAGGCCAACACTAAGTCCGTGTGAGAATTGGCTAGTTGGAAGGATGATGCTTGAATTAGAATGTCGTCTAGATAAGGCACCACTGCTATGCCCTGTGGCCTTAGAACCGCCAGAAGGGACCCTAGCACCTTCGTGAAGATTTGCGGCGCCGTGGCCAACCGAAAGGAAGAGCCACAAACTGATAATGCTTGTCCAGAAATGCGAACCTGAGGAACTGGTGATGATCTTTGTGGATAGGAATGTGTAGATACGCATCCTTTAAGTCCACGGTGGTCATATATTGACCTTCCTGGATCAATGGTAAGATAGTCTGAATGGTCTCCATCTTGAAAGATGGAACTCTTAGGAATTGGTTTAGGATCTTGAGATCCAGAATTGGTCTGAAGGTTCCCTCCTTTTTGGGAACTATAAACAGATTGGAGTAGAACCCCTGCCCCTGTTCTGCTTTTGGAACTGGGCAGATCACTCCCATGGTAAAAAGGTCTTCTACACAGCATAAGAACGCCTCTCTTTTTGTCGGGTTTACAGACAATTGAGAAAGATGGAACCTCCCCCTTGGAGGGGAATCCTTGAAATCTAGAAGGTATCCCTGGGTTACAATTTCTACTGCCCAGGAATCCTGAACGTCTCTTGCCCAGGCCTGAGCAAAGAGAGAGAGTCTGCCCCCTACTAGATCCGGTCCCGGATCGGGGGCTACCCCTTCATGCTGACTTAGTGGCAGCAGCAGGCTTTTTGGCCTGTTTACCCATAGGTCTCCAGGTTGGCTTGGATTGAGCAAAGTTCCCCTCTTGCTTTGCAGCAGGGGGAGAGGTAGAGGGACCACTCTTGAAGTTTCGAAAGGAACGAAAATGATTTTGTTTGGTCCTTGTCTTATTTGACTTATCCTGAGGGAGGGTATGACCGTTCCCTCCAGTAATGTCTGAAATGATCTCTTTCAATGCAGGCCCGAATAGGGTCTTACCTTTGAAAGGGATGGACAAAAGCTTAGATTTAGATGACACATCAGCTGACCATGACTTAAGCCATAACACTCTACGCGCTAAAATGTCAAAACCTGAATTCTTAGCCGTTAATTTAGCAAGATGAAAAGCGGCGTCTGTAATAAAAGAATTAGCCAACTTAAGAGCCTTAATTCTGTCCAAAATATCATCTAGTGGGGTCTCCATCTGAAGAGCCTCTTCTAGAGCCTCAAACCAAAAGGCAGCTGCAGTGGTTACAGGAACAATGCACGCTATAGGTTGAAGAAGAAAACCTTGATGAACAAAAAATTTCTTTAGGAGACCCTCTAATTTTTTATCCATAGGATCAATGAAAGCACAACTGTCTTCAATAGGTATAGTTGTACGCTTAGCCAGGGTAGAAATAGCTCCCTCCACCTTAGGGACTGTCATGAGTCCTTTATGGTGTCAGAAATGGGAAACATTTTCTTAAAAACAGGAGGGGGAGAGAACGGAATACCTGGTTTATCCCACTCCTTAGTAACAATGTCCGAAACCCTCTTAGGGACCGGAAACATATCAGAGTAAACAGGAACCTCTAAATATTTGTCCATTTTACACAATTTCTCTGGAACTACAATAGGGTCACAATCATCCAGAGTAGCTAAAACCTCCCTGAGCAATAAGCAGAGGTGCTCTAGCTTAAATTTAAATGCCGTCATATCTGAATCTGTCTGAGGGAACATCTTTCCTGAATCAGAAATCTCTCCCTCAGACAGCAAATCCCTCATCCATACTTCAGAACATTATGAGGGAATATTGGATACGGCTACTAAAGCGTCAGAAGGCTCAGCATTTGTTCTTAACCCAGAGCTACTGTGCTTCCCTTGCAACCCTGGCAGTTTAGATAAAACCTCTGTGAGGGTAGTATTCATAACTGAAGACATATCTTGCAAGGTGAAAGAATTAGACGCACTTGGCGTCGCTTGTGCGGGCGTTACTGGTTGTGACACTTGGGGAGAACTAGATGGCAAAACCTGATTTCCTTCTGTCTGAGAATCATCTAATGCCAAACTTTTATAAGTCAAAATATGCTGTTTGCAATTTATAGACATATCAGTACAAGTGGGACACATTCTAAGAGGGGGTTCCACAATGGCTTCTAAACAAATTGAGCAATGAGTTTCATCAGTGTCAGACATGTTTAACAGACTAGTAATAAAGCAAGCAAGCTTGGAAAACACTTTATTTAATGAAAAAAACACAATTTGCAAAAACGGTACTGTGCCTTTAAGAGAAAAAAGGCATACACAAACTGCAAAACAGGTTAAAATTGCTTCAAAAATTCAGAAATTTTAACAGTGTACCCACTAAGCTTTAGAAGGATTGCACCACAAGTAAAAAAGCAATAGACCCCTAAATGAAAAAAACGGATTGAAATATGTCTAAAACCGGTTAAACACCCCTATAAGCACCTTGCCACAGTTCTGCTGTGGCCCTACCTGCCCTTAGGAAGCGATAATATGGGGTTTAAAGTGATTGTCAATTTTCATCTTTCTAATCAAATATTTGGATTTCCAATACGCTTGCAATATAAACCGCAATATTTTTTTTTTTTATAAAACATGATATTATCTTTTATTTTCATCTATAACTTATCTCCGTTTTCAGGTTCAACTCCTCCCATCCATTATTTCCGGCTTGAAAGGTCCGTTCGTTATAGACAATTCCCTCACGCTCGATTACGTATTACTGATGCGCGCTCCCGCGGGCAAATCAATCTGCGCATGCGTTTCAACTTGTATTTCAATCTGCGCTTGCGTGGCTTGTTCCGTTACTCCAATCGATTGCGCCTGCGTGTCATTCCTTTGCTTATTGTATCTTACTATTTGTTACAATATCGGCAGCAAGCAAAAGCAGCAGCAGCATCTATTACGATCTCGAGAGTGATTTTCTTACGGGATTTTCAGCATTCATTTTTAGGTATTTATTGCTAATAATATTAATTCAGATATTTGATCACAGTGTGAAATATAATTATATAAAGTTATAGATATAGACATTATTTTATTTATATACTATTGATAATATATATATATATTGATAACCCAATCTTGCAATACATACTTTTTTTTTTTTTTTTTTATGTTTGATATTCTAATTTATATGATACTCTGTAGGTATAATTTTATAAATGTATAGGAAAAAAACAAAAAAAACAATATATATATATTTATTGACGATCATCAATTTATAAATAGTAAAATATGTTACATCAATGCAACAAACTCCATGTTCTTTTAATTTCAATTATGTATCTCTTTGATTCGATACAAATATTGACTTTTTCGTAATCAATAAGTATAACATATATTACTCTGATTTTAAAAATTAATAATATTAAAACATAACAATGATTTCACATATACATTCTCACAATTGGATAATGTATGCACACTGTTATTCTTTATAAATATAATTTCGTACTATTTTTGATGAACTTACAAACTATAAAGAAAATTTTTAGTTTTACATTTTGAGTGTGATATGTAAAATAGCTTCTTTTGTCCTACTTTGAAAGAAGGGCCATAGATAAGGTTGCTAAGCAACGGCACATTCTTCAAGGCCATAAAACTTTTCCAGTGAAACTAGATAACAATTTAATCTCTTTGGCTTCAGTGAATGCATTGCTAGAAATATTTTTTTTTTCTTGGTTTGCTGCGTAATTCATTATTCTTTAAAAGTTCAATTTGAGTTCACTTTAAATTATAAATATAGATCGAAATATATATTTCTATAAGTATAAATCAAAATTATAGATATCTATTATTTATTTCGTCCAAGTATATCAAATTTATATATATACATATATTTATATATATATATATATATATATATATATATATATATATATATATATAGACACACACACATATATATATATACACATATATATATATTTTTATATAGTTATATATATAGTTATATATATATCTATATATAGTTATATATATATATTTATATAATTCTATATATTATAAAATATATTTGTCTCTATATATATATATTTATAAAAATCTATAAAGCATTTTCAATTAGCTTATCTTATATTTCATATAGTAAAATTTGAGATACATAAATCTTTATTCTCTGTCTTCAATCGCTTTTACTTTATGTATATCATGTACAATTTATTTATCATTTTAACTATATATATATTTTTATATTTGCCTCAAGATCAAATATATCTGTATTTATCATTTCATTAAATTTTAAACATGTTTATATCACCGGTTATGCTAGATCAATTTTTAAACCGTCTTTTTATTTTCTATTTATTATCAATTACAAACAAATTTTAATGAGTATAGAACGTTCATATTTTTTAAACTCTATCTATTTATATCTCTTATTTGATGTTTGTTTCTATTTATTTTTCTATATCTATATTCTTACTAAATTAGATTCTCTATATCTCTACCTCTCTCAAAGTTTATATCACTCTCTTCTCTATACTCACTCCTCTCTCTCTTTCTTCTCTATGTTTCTTCTATATCTCTGTTTATATTATCTTTTTTAAAAACCGTCTCTCTAATATATCCTTTTTTATCTCTATACTTTCTCTAATCTGTAAACTCTCTACCCTTTATCTCTCTATCTCTCTCTCACTATGCTCTATCTACTCTCTCACCACTCTCCACTCTCTCGCTCTATCTCTCTCTCTCTCTATACTCTCTACGCTCTCTATATATAATAATCTTGGTGTAAATATAAAAATCTTGCTCTCCTCTCTATATTCTCTCTCCTATTTCTCATCTCTCACTCTACATCTCTCTTTATCTCTATCCCTCCTCTATATCCATCTTGCTATCTATTTTACACTCGTCTCTATACTCTTTACCTTCTCTCCCTCTCCTCTCTCTCTATTTTTCTCTATCTCCCCTCTCTATGTCTCCTCTCTGTTTTTCTCGATATTTACTCTCTAATAACTCTCTCTTCTCTCTTTCTCTCTCTTCTCTCCACTATCACTCCTCTTTCTATTTATCTCTCTCTATCTCTGTATTACTCTCTCTCACTCACCTCTGTCTAATCTATCCAGTCATTTTTCTCTTTCTTCTCTATCTCTTTCTCTCCCCTCACTATACTGTATCCAATATATTTTAATTTTCGCTCTATCTATGTATATATTATTCTCTATCTCTACACTCTGTACTCTACAACATCTCCCTTCTATCTCTTTATTATCCATTTTTAATTGATATCTATTCTCTTTCCAGCTTTATCTATTGCTCACTCTCTCTACTCTGTTAACTCTCTCTCTATATATCTCTCCCCGCTGCTATCCTGTATATAAATCTATCTAAATATCACTATACTTTCTCTACTTTCTCCCCTTTCTATGTCTCCTCTCTATTTACTCTATCCTCTATTTAGTCTCTATTCACACTCTATTTCGCTTAATCATAATCTCCTGTCTATAATCTATCCCCTCTCTATGTATATTCTTAATATACGCTCTCCTATCTCTATTCAGTCTCTAGATAAGTCTCGATTTATCTGTCGCAATAAACTCTGTATTTACTATCTTCAGACTCTATGTGTTTCTTATCTATCTCTCTCTCTATACTCTCGATATATACTTTCTCCTCTCTCTGTTTCTCATCTCTCAACTCTATACTCTCTATATCCTCTCTCTCTATTTTTCTTGCTCTCTGCTCGCTCTACTTTATCTATTATCTCTATCTACTCTCACTCTTATATATCTCTCTATTTACTCCCTATCTCTCTCTACTCTCTCTCTCTCTCTCTATACTCATCTCTCTCTATATCTTTAATTTAATTTTTTATATATATCGATCAATCTTTACATTAGCGCCTCATTCTCTCAATTGACAATAATCGCTCACCTTTATCTCCGCTCTATCTATCTCACTCCTGTATCTATTCTCTACGCTCTCTCTCTCATCTCTCTCTCTCTCTCTCGAGATCTCTCTTTCCTCTATATTCTCTCTCCCCTCTCTCTATTCTCTCTCTCTCAATCTCTTTTTCTAAATCTCACTCACACTATGCTGTGCTAACTCAATTCTGTGCTTATCCATCTCTTTAAACTCCCTATATTTATAAATATTAAATTTGATTTTATTTTTTAAATATATTAACTATTTTTTAATTTTTTATATTGCTATCAGTTGTGTGCACAGGCGTAACCAGAGACCACAGGGGCCTAGTGTCATAATTGAAAAAGTGCACCAAAGACCAGCACCAACCCATCACCCCCCCAAAAAAAAGGTGAATTGAAAACATATTTAACTTTTATTTTTTAAATTGAACACATTAAAAATTGTGATTGATATTACATGTCTGCAAAAGGATGTACACTGTTCCCTATAGTCTGTCACACTATCTAACACCCTATATTGATAATATTTAACCACACAGTATTGGATATATTAATTTAGTGACACAGTCTCTAATATGCCCTTGAGATGGCTGTAATGACACTACCCGCCCAGTATGTTTTAAAGTGAACACAGTATTTTTTTCAATGGTCCATCCTCTGTATATAGTGTTAGTGTATAGTGACACATTGTTTACCACCCCCCATGCTGTAGTAACTAGGTTTGAAATTTGATATTTAAACAAACATACCCAAAAAGACATACATGCATAAATACACACACATTCACATACATACACATACACACAAACACACACACACACACACCATTCACTAACCCACAAACACCAATGTGTAAACTAGGAATAATAACATCTGTATTCATGACAACTACACATGATACCAGTGCAGGCTTTTCTCTGTTAAATTTATTTCTAAAATAAATTAAAAAAAAATATATAATCTAAATATAAAACAATAAAAAAAAAAAAAAAATTTGGGGGTAAGATGCAGGTTAAACACCCACTGGGCCACAGTCGCACCTGCAACATATTACCAACCTGTACTTTTGGCCCTGGTTGTGTGCCTCTCATAAAAAATATCTATATCTATATAATACATATAATATAGCATTATGTATATCATCAAACATTTATTGTCTTTGACAAGAGTTTATTTAAATATATCTACTCTCTATTATTCTCTTTTTATAAGTCAAACTATTTTATATATTTTTTTTTTTTATAAGAACCACCATTACCATGTCACCGCCATCAGCCAAACACAAATTTTTTAAGCATCTAATGTTAGATTAATCAATTATAAGAAAAAAAATAGAAAATTATTATGTAAATTGCCTAGTATTATTTTTTTTTTAATGTTACATATCTAATTATTGTTTATTTATTGCTATAAGAAGTAATTATAAATTGTTTATAAAAATTTTTCTAAATTAAAATAATCACTATTTATTCTATTATTGAATGTTGATTAAAAAGAAAAATGTAAAATAACTATGTTAAATTAAATAATTTTATAATTGATTATTTTTAAATTAATAAAAATTTTAATATTTATATATATTACAGATTAAACTTTAACAAGATGCCGGATTGCATCGTAATTGGATGTAGCAGTTCGACTCGCAGAGGGAGGGTTCAACCCAATATAACTTTCCACGTGTTTCCGAAGACACACGATAAAATACGAATTTGGCTACAACAGACTAATCAATATTCACCAGAGAATATAGAACAAATGGTACAAAGGATATATGACACAAACAAGACTATAAAGTATAGAATGTGTTCAATTCACTTTAATAGTGATTGTTATTATACTCATGGAGTGAACAAAAAACTAAAACCAGATGCTGCTCCAACCATTTTCCCATCGAGAATAACTCATTTGGAAACAGATTTGGATACTTCCAGACAAGATCCCAGAATAACACCGTTGACTATAGTTGATTCTACACCATCTACCTCCACTGCATTCATTCTTGAAAACCAAGTTAGAATTCCGGTATGTCATGCCTGTGGTCATAAGCTGAATGTAAGTAAATCAGATTCTTCCACCAATACAAAAACAATAGAAACATCAGAAAATGCTACAAGTTTTGATGTATTCTACGGAACTTTAAGTTCAAATGTTCAAACTGGAAATCTAATAAAACATAAAGTTAAAGGGACAACGACTCGAGATTACTTCAAGTCTGTGGATAAGTACACATGGACAATGGGAGACATGTCCACAGAGAATAGTCTGCATGCAAGTTTAGCTTCAGGTAATGAGGTACTCATGGTTGACGCTTCTACAATTGCAACAGTTGAAAATCCATTGAGTAGCATTGATGATTCAATTCCTAATAATGAGCCTCAAGTTACTGATACATTAAACCGTAGAATTAGAATTGATGAAATAGTGGACATTTCTTTAATTGAACCGAGCAACGAAAATATCGAATTGTCAGCAGTTGAAGAAATGGATGTTGGTTCAAAGGATCCGACATATTTGCCAGAAACAACTGTGGAAACTCATGGAGAATTTTCAGTTGTCGAAGAAGTGAGCAATTTGGATATAGTGATGGAAAAAAAATACATAGTATTCGATAGATGTCTTGATAAACTTCTCAAACTAATACCATGTAGATTTGACGAAAATTGCAATTCACCGATGATGTCAATTCAAAAAAGAGAGATTGGTACTATGCTGATAGTCACGGGCGAATGTGAAAATGGACACAATTCCACTTTGTGGTGCAGCCAACCTACCATCGGCCGCAAACCTATAGGCAACATCTTGGCTTGCTCATCACTACTTTTTACTGGAAATCAATTTGAAAAGATATCAGATTTTTTCAAATATTTTGGAATCTGCTTTTTATCTAAACAAACTTTTTATAATTATCAGAAAAACTTCCTGTTTCCAACAGTAGATACATTCTGGAAAGCAGAATGTCGAAAAAATATCTCTCTATTTGAAGGTCAAACGATCAGTGTATCAGGTGATGGGCAGTGTGACAGCCCAGGATTCTCGGCTAAATATTGTGTATACACAATGATGGAGGATGTTACTAAAAAAATTTTGGATATCCAAATTGTACAAGTGACAGAGACAACATCTTCAGTGGCTATGGAGGCAAAAGGGTTCCGACGTGCGATAAATAGCCTTGTCAATCAAGGACTACTCACTGTGGTTGTAGCAACAGATCGACACGTTAGTATCAGGAAAATCATAAGGGAAGAATACAAAAACATTAACCATCAGTACGATATATGGCACTATACTAAAAGCCTAAAAAAGAAATTGCACAGTGTCAGCAGAAAAAAATCGTGTGCTGAACTTGCAAAATGGGTGCCATCTATAGCTAACCATCTATGGTCGTGTAGTGTTTCATGCGAGGGAGATACAGATTTAATGATAAAGAAATGGAAATCCTGTCTTTATCATGTTTTGAATATCCATACATGGACGGAAGATGGAATTCAAAAAGGATGTCATCATGATGAATTGCAGTGCGATCAGGAAAGGGAAAGGAAGTGGCTAACAAAACAATCAGAATCCTTTCACGAATTAGAAAAAATTATTACTAATCCACAAACCATCCAAGATATAAGCCATCTTAATCTGTTCTGCCACACCGGAAAACTTGAAGTTTTCCACAGTTTTGCTTTGAAATATCGTCCAAAAAGGATACATTTCAAGATGGACGGTATGGAGGCACGTACCAAATTGGCAGCACTCGCCAATAATCGTAATTCAAATCGTGTACAAGCAATGGTAAAGAACCCCACTAAGACAAGTGCTAGTGAGGGTGAATTAAAATTTGTGCCATACTTTCCAAAACATAAAAAGGAATGGATGGTTCGTCCGGTGTACGAGGACATGGACCTAGATCACATATACCAAATGAACAAAGAAGTTTTGGATCTAGTGGAAGGAAAATCCACTCACACCTGGGAGTCTAAGAACAAGCTCTTGCCACCAAACATCGCATCGACCCCCAGGCCGGACAAAAAATTATTGATTCAGAAACATACATCTCGATTTGGGTTGTAAAAAAAAAAAAATAAGTAAATTTTTAGACTCTATTTTTTTGTTAAATTGTCTAATTATTTGTTAAATATTGTTCAAATTTAAAGTGTACTATTTTTTATTTTAATTTTAAAAATTACTTTTTTGACAGTTCATTGTTTTTATGTTGCAAATATCGAGTATTTATTAAATAAAAAAATTAACAACACCAATGTATATATATTACATGTTTCAGCAATGAACCATACACAATTGAATACTATTGTCTAAAAGTTTATTCTTTATTTTATTCTTTACTAGT